>NW_027507784.1:309287153-309622153 GCF_037356315.1 Lithobates pipiens | reverse complement strand
CCTTAAGAGTTCCCTTCACTGAAACTAAGGGGCTGATCCTAACCCCTGAAAGACATCTCCTCACCATAATCCTCCCTCCTCCAAATGAGTTGGACCAGTGCACAAAGCAAGGTTCATAAAGACATGGATGAGGGAGTTTGGGGTGGAGGAACTTGACTGGCCTGCACAGAGTCCTTACCTCAACCCCCATAGAACAACTTTGGGATTAATTAGAGTGGAGACTGAGAGCCAGGCCTTCTCGTCCAACATCAGTGCCTTACCACACACAAATGTGCTTCTGGAAGAATGGTCAAACATTCCCATAGACACACTTTTAAACCTTGTGGACAGACTTCCCAGAAGAGTTGAAGCTGTTATAGGTGCAAAGGGTGGGCCAACGCAATATTGAACCCTACAGACGAAGACTGGGATGCCATTTAGGCCCCTTTCACACATGCGGTCCGTTTTTCAGGCGGACCTGATCGGGCGCTCCATGCACCTCTATAGAGTGACAGATGTCAGCTGTGACGTGTCCGCTGACATCTGCCAATATCCAATCCGGCCCGCCAAATCCAGGTGGATGCAAACCCTATTTTGCATCCTTCTGGCGGATCGAATGGAATCGGATGAAAATGGACAGGTGGATCCGTTTTTATCCAATCTCCCATAGAGGACAGCGGGGCTCTGACAGATCCTTCTCTGTACAGTGAGCTGAGACTGACCTGTCATCCACCTGCTCAGTGGAGATCAATGAAGTGACCCCCACTGAGCAAGCGGAGTCTATCAAAACCCACATGCCCTGTGTGAAAGTAAAGCCTCATACACACGGTCGGACTTTGTACAAACTTTCCCGTGGACTTTTGTACAAAGGGCGTGGTCCACAAGTTTGTATTGCATACACACGATCGGACTTTTTGACAACAAACACGAACGTAGTGACGTCACAACGTACTGACGCCGCTTCAAAAGAGGACGTTCAATGACTCCAGCGCCACCTTTGGTGAACTTCTGTATTGTAGTCTGATCTTTTGCATTGGTTCTGAGCATGCGTGTTTGTACCTTGTACAAAAGTCCGATGCTTTTGCATACACACGGTCGGACTTTGCTCCATCGGACTTTTGTTGCCAGAAAGTTTGTCCGTTCGCACAGCCAACAAAAGTCTGATGAAAACTGAAAAAGTTTGTCCGATGGAGCGTACACACAGTCCGATGTTGCTCCAAAACAGCTAATTTGCATGTTTGTTGTCAAAAAGTCCGACCGTGTGTACGGGCCTTAATATAGTATTTTATCTTATTTACTTGCTGAAGGATTTATTACTCTGTCCATCCAGTTCTAAAATATACACAGCCACTCTCAACAATACAAGCAGCCTGGTAACCAGCCTCTCCCCTCCCCAGACCGTCATTCGATAATGGAGTAGCAATGCACAGACTCATGGAGTCCATCTCTCTGCTCTCTCCTTCTGTCAGCCTATTTCTTGTCAGGGCTGCTGTACAGGTACATGAAATGAAGTCAAATGAAACTACTTACTGTGCAGGGAGACCACTCCCTGCAAGGTAGCCGGTGGGGATCGGTAAGCTCCTGATGCATACTTGCGATTGGGGGCTTTCTGATGATGGCAAACACATGACCCCAATGCCCATCTCTGCCTCCTGGCTTTTAGAATTCGGCACCAATTCTGACTTACAGGAATTGTCCTTAGACAAGCTAAGTAATGCTAAGAAGATAGGTAAAGATAAAGTATTCCATAGGTAAGCCTACAAAGCTATAATAATTTAAGTCTGAATACTTAGGTTCTGCATTAGTCTGATAATGACTGGTCCTCTTTGAAGCCAAACTCTGGATAAAACTGCCTGTGACCCCCGTTGGGGAGATGTTCCCTCGCTTCCTGCCCCAGTGACAACCAGATACAACAGGACCGGCTTACTACTTTACTATAAAAGGTGTCTTTATTGTTCTTCATGTCTCCATGGATTCCCTTTTCATTTCCGTAAATTTACCCAACGGAGACACGGACAACCCATAACACCTGACAGAGGTTCTAAATCTTCACCATTCCATCCAAAGCTGAATAAAATGTGTGTTCTGGTGTTGTTCTTTAAAGATGCCTGATCTTATCACCACGTTTAAGCAGAAAACCCAAACTTTTTCTTATTCAGTGAACTTTCCTCCAACTTTCTTTTTTGACCACTGGGAACCTTCACTGTGGGCCTTGTGCCTAAAAATGGAGAACAATGATCATTGTCCCGTAGAAAAGGATTTTCCATAAATAAGTATGGGTGTACTCAATATCAGGGACCCCGGGGGAATCAACCTTTGCAGTTGTGTAAACAGACGCACTACGATACGGTAACACAGGACACCAATGGGGGAGGTTTAATGGCCAATAATGGAAATGACGAAGATGAACTATGGGGTTTCTGTAATATTTATAGATAATAGTTTCAGAGATTTTCAGAGCAAAGTATATTAAGGTCCCGCACTGAATGCTTATGTTGGACATGGAGTGTGTATGTTTGGGTCACGGCTGCATGGAGTTTTTTCCATTCTTACCATGTTTGGGTGGGTTATCTTGGGTACTCTGATTTCCATCTTTAATCCAAATACATACAGGTTAGTTAATTGGCATTTGACTGAATCAGTGGTCTCCAATCTGCAGCCCGGGGGGCCCTATGCGTCCCCTTCCTTGCTTTTCTTAAGCCTTTGGGGGACTATTTTATTAACTGACACCAATGAAGGGCACAATTTCTCCCAATGACACCAACAATAGAGCACAATTACTATCAATGACTATAGGGCACAATTTCCTCTAGATGACACCAAACAATGGGGCCCAATGATGCCAGTGATGGGGCACAATTCCTCCCAATGAAACCAACAATGGGGCACATTTCCTTCTAATAACATTAATTATGGGGCACGATTCCTCCCAATGACACCATCGATGGGACACGATTACTACCAGTGACTTCAACGATGGGGCATGGTTCCTCCAGATGACACCAATTTTCCACCCAGCTCAATTGATGTTTTAAATTGACTTTTGTCAAGCCAGGTAATGCTTATAGGCCCACCCATTGGTTGAAGTTTCGACTGATTTAGCAAAAATCGGCTGATACTTGAGCCATTTTTGGCCACCCTAAAGCTACACATGGCTCAAACTTCAGACAATTTCTGCTAAACTGTCCGAAATTCGTTCCATGGTTGGCCCTGTCCTCAACATCGGCTCAACAAAAGTAAATTTTTAGGTCAACTTTTTGAAGGAGTTGGGTGGAAAAATCTTTGCCAAACAGCTCCTGCATCCGGTCAGATGCAGACACTGTTACTTTATTCTGGCAGTCGCAGGTGCCGGATGTCAGAGTGCAATAGCCAGCACTGGAGATTTGTCCAACCAGCATGGATGCGGGAATCTGGTGGGTTTTTTTTTTTGGTTATTCAGCTCATGGGGATGAACAAGAGAAATCTTAGCATGTATAGCCAGCTTGAGTCTTCCTTTGAGTTCTTACTTGGGTTTACGGAGCAGACACTGTTACTTTATTCTGGCAGCCACAGGTGCCGGGTGTCAAAGTGAAGTAGCCGGCACTGCAGATTTATCCAACCAGCATGGATGGGGGAATCTGGTGTTTTTTTTTTCTTGTTCAGCTCATAGGGCTGAACAAGAGAAATCTTAACATGTATAGCCTTCCTTAGAGCTCTTACTTGGGTTTATGTTGGCTGTGCCTCCAATCAGCTGCAAAGGGCATGTAAAAATTGTGTTGGACAAATACAAGAGGAGGCAGGTAAGGTCCAGGAACCCAGCAACTCAAGCTACGACAGCAACCATTAATATGACCAACTCTAGCATTAGGGCAAAGGAACTTGGGTACATAGAAACGTATAACCAATAGGGCTGTGCACGCATTGGGATTGGTTCTTATCTCCAGGAGCTTTCTTGTGTCCTTTTTGCATCAGTACAGGGCTGTATGGGTTTAAAATGTATATTTATATAGAAAAGTTAACTTTGGCATGTACACAGGGAACCCAACATATCTAAGGAATCCAGAATACTCAATGTATTCCATGAAATGAAGATACTTTATTAACTACATGTAAAACACACAGGTAATATGCTAACACGTTTCGGCTGTAACAGCCTTTGTCATAGCACATGCCAGCTCAGCTGTATTTTGGATTTCTTGGATAGAGTGTGGGGACATTTCAGCCTGAGCACCAGTTTTCAGCCACAAGAAACTGTGAACAGTTGAGCTTGGGTATTGTATATCCTGACCTAACCCAACATTTCTGCCCTGTTGGAGACTCTCCCAAAACTGCCTGAGAGCATTGCAATCAAAGCCCCTTTAGAAATCAGTGCCCCCACTCGAGCTGATGGTGCTGAGGCCTGAGAGCTGTACAATAATTACCGAATGGCCACTCCTTGGGCAGCAGGTTGGGTCCCTGTAATATAAGAGTTGGGAATTCAGAAGCAGATGTTGGGTGATTGTTCTTGCCCCCAGAACCAAAACCCTCACTATGAGTGGAATGACCCACTGAAAAGACCTGACTTTGGTTTTAGGATTGTGTTGTGCTTTGTTTTCTTCATTTGTTTAGTGTATATTACTAAGGTGCTATGTCGTCCTCTTCTCTCTCAGGTGGTCCAGCGCATTAAAGCCATAGAGAACGAGACGCGGTTGTTGGTTATCGACAGAGAGGCAGATGAGTATCGGCGGCTTTCACAGTCCAGTTCCCCTCCAGAGTCTCAGCCCAACTCAAGTGCCCCTTCCTCCCCCTCCGTGAGCAACAACAATGGCGAGGTTTGGAAAACTAAAAACGACACCACCATTGAAGACCAGCTGCAGAATAACCACAGTACGGAGAACGGCAAACAGGTACCAGTAACAGAGAGAACGCTGCTTCTCATGGCATTTTCTATGGTCTTGTATGCCCATCTGTCAATTATTAATACCAGTCTGCCTCCGGGTTATATAATCAGACATGGTACATGGTTTATAGTGCACAGAATGTGAACCTATTAATGGCCCCATTCACACCAAGCAGTGTGTGCTTTAGGGCTTTTTTAACTGAATACTGGAAAGTCTGGTAACCCATAGCAGATTTTTTTTTTACTCTGTCGTTAGTAAAGTTGGTCATACAACTTATAGGGACAACATCACCACAGGGTCATTTGTACTAGAAAGGTCCATCTTTAAAAGAAGGGTTTATTAATACCAGCTCACCTATAGATAACAAACTCTCAAAGTGTAAGGCCCCTTTCACAGATGCGGACAGTATGTCCGTATTTCATCCATTAGTTTGCGGATGAAATACGGACATACATGTATCCCTATGGGACAGCGGGTGTCTGTGTCCGCCTCCGCAACAGTCCGATTCTGCAGACAGAGGAAAATCCTATTTTCTATCCGTCTGCAGACTGGATCAGATGATCATGGACAGACGGTCCGTGCTCGTCCGATCCCCATAGAGGAGAGCGGAGAGCTGACAGGGCGGTCCCTGCACAGTGGGGGGAGACCGCCCTGTCCGCAGCCGGCTCAGCGAGGACAACAGAGCGATCCACGCTGAGCGAGCGGATCATCACGGGGCGGATCATTACTGATCCGCCCCGTGTGAAAGGGGCCTTACTAAACCAGGACCCTGCATTCGCTATATCTGGTCTCTCACAGTTCACAGAACATAGAAATGCAACTATTTTAGTAAATATAAACTGCTAAATACCTTTTCTTATCTGCAGTATATAGCAGTCTTGTGACTTCTATCAGTGTCTGGTTAAAGATTGTAGCAGGAGATTCAATTCTCCTTTGACTGCCCTATGAGTCTGCATGACCCCTGACCCTCAGTCTGGACAGTGCTGATTAGCCCTATGCTGATCACATGCACTCTCCCAGAAAAAAACAACCACTTTCTAGCAATAAACACCAAACTGAGCATGTGCAGAGTGTCTCCAAGGCTCTTTACTATCGGCACGTGGATTGGGGACAGTAAAATAAGGGGAAGATCAGGGAAGACAGGATCAAAAAGCCATCTTTACACAATGCAGAGGATTAACCCCTTATGTTACACCATGAGTTTAACAAGCATGCTTCTCTGCATATACAGACTGATTTTACTGTTGTGAGTTTAGTAACACTTTAAGAGAGAATATGATTCCTCATGTATGTGGAGGCTGATGAACAGACGTTTTTTCCCGTGTGACACCTGAGCGCGTTCTCCCTTAGGGCCAGATCACACTCGTCATTTTGTAGCAGAGATTACCAGCAGCTACAAATCTGTCTGATATGTTCTCTGATGATTTGAGCTATATAGAGCTATTATACATATTTTTGAAGCTACAAAATCAGATTATTTTCTCTGCCCATTTCTATCTGACTGCAAGGTTGCTGCTATAGGTGGATGCAATGGTTCACCACGCAACTACCGTACCTATTGAGCATGATGACCCCATAACTAATTACACACATTGCTAAATGTTGTTCGCTTGGTAATACAGTCCTTTGGAATTGCTCTGACACACACGTCTATTGAGTGCATATCAAATGTTCTTGGAAACCAGGATGTAGCTGCTACAAAATTGTTTTGTTGTATCACATAAACCTTACATGCTCTGACCCTACCAAAAAAAAAGAAAAGAAAAGCTGATCAGTCCGGAAGAGGCATAGACATGAGATAAGGCAACTAATACATGAGAGCTTTGAGCTTGTTGATGTTTAGCCCGGTACATGAGGCTCCGGTGTTTAGGTGCGGGAGGATAGAACAGTCGCACCGTCCAGCCCTGTTGTCAGCAGCCTATAAAAGTCTATGAGGGGCTGACAGCTGCGGCTGGATTACGTTTAGGTCAGGGGTGCCTAAGGGCCAGGGCCACTTAAGCAGCATGGTAACCGGTCTTGGGCCACAATGAGCCTAGCGGGCGGATGACAAGTCTATGTCCCCTCTGCATATGCAGAGCAAACCTGGACACAGCCCACTGTACTCCGATCCACCCAGATGGAAGGTGACTGAATTCCTTCTGTTTTTTTTAGCGTATTGGATTGGACACAAGTCCATTTTGTCAGAAACCGTGAAATCAGGTCGAGACAGAAGTGCAGTTAAATCACACTTGTTTAATAATAAAAGTAAAAAGAACAAACGTAGTTAAAATATAGCCAAAGTTCAGTAACCAGAATGGATAGTCAGCCAAGCCAGAAGTCAGGGATCAATGTAGTGGAACAGCAAGCAGGATCTGGAGCCAGAAGGGATGTCAGCAAAGCAAGTCTTGAACAGGATCACAGTAGATATTTTGGTGATGTGACCAAGGCGAAGGTAGAGCTCCTTTGGAATGAATGGCTTAAGTAGGCAGGACTGACGAGCGGGATATCATCCACAGGAGAGTAACTGTGTAGAGAGATAGGAGCTGGCAATTAGCTGACAGCTGAGCGGCCAGCTCAGAGAAGGAAGTGCTGAGCCCAGCCCTGATACATTTACATTTGCCCATTCATATAAGTGAATGGAGGGTCCGATTTGATTGGACCGATCATGTGAAAGGAGCCTAAAAATGCTCTCACACTGATGGATTGCAGATTATCCACACTGAGGATGCAGCGCAGTGCACCTGTGGCTTTCCTGCGGGTTAGCTGCACTTTGCCATAGACTTCTATAGTATCCTGCAGGTGTGGTGCACTTTCTGAAAGCTCACCAAACCCAAAGGTAGTAACAGAAGTCTATGGCTCTGAGCAGGTAACCTGCAGGTGCACCTATGGATCACTTTGAAAACAGCTCAGTAGCCACTGCAGAATAGATATGCCCATATATACACTGTGATTTTAGTGATAAACTGACCTTTAATAACAATCTTCCATTCAGGTTTCACCAGCTGTTGCTGTCCCAGATAGAGTGCTTTTGATATCAGGAGTTGGCTCTATACAGGAAGCATATCCTCTCCCCCCCCACTTCATTCACAACACTGATACTTTGGGATGGTGGGTCGGCAACCCACGATCTGGGCTTGCCTACCCGCTATCCCAGAGCAGGAGACCAGGGGCCACATCAGAGGGCTCTGCAGGCCACATGTGGCCCATGGGCCACTGGTTGGGAGCGCCTCTTGCTTAGTTACTGCTCAGTGCATTGTCCAGCCGCAAAAGCTATCAGCCTCTCATAAACCTTTACAGGCTGGTGGCAGCAGGGATGGACAGTGCCTTTTGCCTGCACCTAAACACCGGAGCCTCAAGCATTGGGATTAAATGCCCAGTGTGCATAAGGCCTTATCTGTTGATTGAGGGTGACCTACTAAAGGCAAACAGCCTGTTCACTTTGCAAGAGAGTTTTCATTTTGCAAGGGAATTTTCCTTTAGGCTGGCCATAGAGTATGCAGTTTTCTTTCCTGGTTGAAGGAAAGAACATTGCTTTGATTCCCCGCTCAACACATTTAGTGTTGATGGGGGAATCCCTCCTGCTGCGCTAATGTATACTGACAGTGGGAGGTTTCCCGACCATCAGAATACATTGATCTCTGCTGGCGGCTATAGCTGAGCCAGACAAATTTCAGTCCGTCTATGGCCGGCTTTAACCTTGGGAATGAGGGGAAACTTTACTGACTTTCACATGCAGGCAAAATTCGTTTTATTATTTTATTTTCCTTGCATATGTTTTTTTTTTGCAAAGTAAATATTTACCACATGTACTAAGTCAAGAGAAAAATCCCCCTGCAAAGTGAACAGCCTATTTGCCTTTGGCCCCTTTCACATGGGCTTTCCAATCAGGTCTGCCTGTCAGTTCTTCAGGCGGAGCTGATCGGAGCCTCCATTCACTCCTATGGATCGGCGGATGTCAGTGGTGACATGTCCGCTGTCATCTGCTGCTATCCGATCCAATTCTGTCCGTGAAATCCAGACAGATAGTGACCCTATTTTTCATCCGCCTGGTGCAGGGTCGTCTTTAATATTGATATTAAATATTAATATTGATTGCCCCCCCCCCCCCATGCAATTCCACTCTCCTCCTGCTTTGATGTATACAATAAATAACAGCTAGACTTAAAATCAGTTTACTGTATCAGATCAGGCAGCAATTGCGATTGGTTTCCGGTGGTTACAGCATATCATTACTGCTTACTGACTGGTTGCCAGAGGTTACAGCACATATTACGGCTCATTGATTAGTTGCTAGAGGTTATAGCAAATGATTTCTGCTTGTTAATTAGTTGCTAGATATTATTGTACAGTAATACTGCTCACTTATTGGTTGCTAGAGGTTACAGAACATTATCTCCTGACCTCAGGGGGCAGGATATACATATGAATGCTGCCTTTATTTACATATCAATGCCGCCGGCTGCAGCTATTTACTTATGAATGCTGCTGCTATTTACATATGAATTCCAGTTATTTACATGTAAACACAGGGTCTGCAGGTGAGTTATATGTACACAACAATAGGGCAGAGCTGGGCAGCATTAGTACCAGCATTTCACACTGAGATATTGGGACACAGCATGGGACTAAAACTTCAAGGGACAAGAGAATTTAAACTGGGATAGTTGGTAAGTTAGAGGGAGCTGCTTTGGGCCCCACAACAACGACAGGGCCCTGCCTTAAAGACGGCCCTGGTCTGGTGGATGGGATCGGATGAAAACGTCAGGCGTTCTGTTTTCATTCGATCTCCCCATAGAGGAAAGTGGGGCTCTAACAGATCCGTCTCAGCACAGTGAGCAAAGATGGGCCTGTCATCCGCCTTCTCAGCGGGTGTCAGTGGATCGATCCCCCGCTGAGCAAAGCGCCCATGTGAAAAGACCCTAAAGTAAACCAACCCCACTGTATCAATATATAGTTTACACTAGTGTAACTTTGGTTATGTCTAAAATAAGAGCAAGAGTTTGATTGGTTACTCCAGAACTAACTATAGCAATCAGATGTTCCCTGTCATTCTCTCACATTGCCTCTAAATCACAGAAGGGGAAATGGTGTTGCTTTGGGTGACAACAATCGTTCTGCTGTCAGACACTTTACTGTCATGAGACCTTGTATTATGAAAGTGACTTTTCAGGTTTGGTAATTGTTGTACGTAGGAACTACAGCACTCCTCCAGTAATGTTTAGAGTATCCCAGGGGCCCCGAGGCTCTTCTGTTGGGGGTCTGTTTCCTCTCGCCCTCCCCCATTTCCTGATTCTCAGGCTCAGGCTCCGGAGCCTTGTTGTCAGGGATTTGGTACTGAGACATGGAACAAACATGAGGTCGGAGGAGCGGTGGAAATGTTCTTGTGACATAAAGCAGAGCAGGGAGCTGGGAATTCAAGCTGGGGGGATTTTGTGCATTACGTTGAATTTTCTTGTTTTTGTCTTGTTGAGGGAGTTGAAGTGACCTGGTTTATTCTTTTTGGATTTTTTACCTATAGAACAAACTATTTTATTTATTTATTTATTTTGGACGTTTGCTGCTTTTGTCATGAGTTTTGCATTAGAATGAAAGAAATGTTAAGGAAAATGTCTGAACAATGGGGTTCGAAGCTCCGGTAAATCAGAATAGACCCGGACTGCTTGGTTGGTCTGCATGGAGACCATAGTCCACATTCCCCTCTGGCTTCCCTCCATCCACTTACACCAGTGTGATGCACTTTTAGCATTGATGATTTTGCCTTTAATTAAAGGGAAATTTAGACTCAATATATATATAATAATAATAATAATAATATAATATATTTCAACCTATCAACTTATAAATGGCTTGAGCCATTTTCATGTTTGTTGTTTTTTTAAGCTTATAGGGTTTTAAACTGTAGTTTTATATATTTTTTTTATTATAGACTATGTGTTTTTTTATTATTATTATTATTATTATTATTATTATTATTATTATTATACACACTTTATATAGCGCCAACAGTTTACACAGCACTTTACAATGCGGGGGGGGGGGGGCAACACACTTACAGTACAGTTCAATACAGAAGGAACAGGAGGGCCCTGCTCGTAGAGCTTACATTCTAAAGGGAGGGGGTGGTGGTACAAAAGGTAATAGATGCAGGGAATGATTTGATGGGGTTGTTAGGTGGGTGTGGGATAGGCTTCCCTGAATAAGTGAGTTTTCAGGGATCTTCTAAAGGTGGACAGGGTAGGGGCTGATCGGATATACTGGGGAAGGGAGTTCCAGAGGATGGGAGAGGCTCTGGAGAAGTCCTGAAGACGAGCATGAGAGGAGGTATCAAGGGAGCTAGAGAGCAGGAGGTTCTGGGAGCAGCGGAGGGGACGATTAGGCCGATATCTGCAGATGAGGTTGGTGATGTAGGTTGGGGCGATATTGTGAATGGCCTTGTATGTTGTGGTTAGCATTTTGAATTTTATATGGTTGGGTTTTACAGATAAGCATTTAACCACTTGACCTCCAGAATGTTTTACCTCCTTCATGACCGGGGCATTTTTTGCTATTCACCACTTTAACTGGCAATTGCTCAGTCATGCGACACACAAATTGATTACATTTTTTACAAAATGGAGCTTTCATTTTTAGTGGTTTTAATCACCACTCAGTTTTTAATTTTTTGCTATACAAACGAAAAAATAACAAAAATTTTGAAAAAACAACTCACATTTTTCTTAATTTGCTTTTATAACATTTTGCAAATAAATAATCTTACTTTGTAAATTAAGGCTAAACTGTATTCTGCTATATTTTCTTTAGTAAAAATATCCCCAATCAGTGTATACTATTTAATCTGTGTGAAAGTTATAGTATCTACAAACTATGGCATATATAATTGAAAATGAATCAATCCTGATATACTGATCTAATTTCTTGAGGCCCTAAAATGCCAGGACATAAATAATACCCCCAGATGACCCCTTTTTGGAAAGTAAACAGTCCAAGGTGTTTAGTAGGAGGCATAGTGAGTTTTTTGAAGTTGTAACGTTTTTTCACAATGTTTTGGAATGGTTTTTTTTTCACAACTTTCTTTTTTTTTTACATACTGTCACCAGTGCAGTACAGCGTCATCTCATGACTGTGTGACAGTGATTAGGGATACTGACTGGTCACTGTATGTAAAAAACAAACATTAAAAAATTGACATGGCAAACGGTTTCCAAATCACTTTATTGCAGCACCACAGATGAAGCTTGCTTTGCAGGTTCCTTTGTATGATTGAAACCTCTTACTGGGTAAGGGGTGAGCCACGGCTATGTCGACTTACTGAGTTCTGCAAACAACAGGCTTTTATCAGCATAGATGAGAATGGCGCAGTGTTACTGGCTAGCTTCCCACCTACGTGCTGCCACATTCAGTGCACAGGGTCTGTTAAAAAGCCAAAACTCCAACCCTCCTATACACACTTCCCTCAAACTTGACTGGTGCTTTATGTCTCTGAGTCACTGCAAAATATCCAATGTTTCTGGGTATTGGGAGCATGTGCCCTCCAACCATGTTTTAGTGCCCACACGATCAGAAAATCGTACGGAAAATACCACTTTCAAAGCGATTGTAGGATAATCGGATCGTTAGTACGGAGCTTTCGAGAGCCGATCATGACAGTTCATCCGATATTATTCTACCGGACGTGCATGACATTTTTTTTCGTATGATGCCAGATCGTACGATTTTCGTTTGATTAGTACAGCTACTGTTCAAAAATACAATACAAATGCATTACAACACATGACATCACTTCCACATTTTTTTTTCTGTCGTACGGGAATTTTCGTAACTTTAGTAAACTCATCAGATTAGATCTTAGAAACCTGGGCTTAGCAGAAACCAGCACAGATGTCTCTGAAATCGCCCTTGAATTCGGACTGATATGGAGATATGAAATTGTTCAGCTGGACTCGCTTAGTGCTTAAACCTAGCAGCCAGTCTCCAGGCCTGAACACCATCATACGAGGAGGAGGTAGATGTCATACTTGCAGCACCCAATTTAGAGCTTACCCAATATTTAACTTCTAGACAAAAGGAGTGGTGGGGGAATGCCAGAAAAGATGAGTATACGTGGATCAGGAGCCACCTAGAGTATACGTGGATCAGGAGTTACCTAGAGTATACGTGGATCAGGAGCCACCTAGAGTATACGTGGATCAGGAGCCACCTAGAGTATACGTGGATCAGGAGTTACCTAGAGTATACGTGGATCAGGAGCCACCTAGAGTATACGTGGATCAGGAGCCACCTAGAGTATACGTGGATCAGGAGCCACGGAGAGTATACGTGGATCAGGAGCCACCTAAATGGACAAAGTGGCAGGCTATTTAAATCAGAACCTGACTAGTCACACTAGTCACATGAACGACTGACCTGTATTCAGCATATGCATGTCATGCATTCCTCATTCTGCTAAAAAAAAAATTTTTGTTCTCCTGGTGAGACTTCCCCTCACTTCCTGTTTTGACAGCTGTCACTTGGACAGAAAGTGAAGGGAAGATCCTTAACAGCAAAACAGACAGCAATAAAAATGTCTTTCCCACTTTTGTTGGGGAGATTTTTTCTGAACTTCCTGTTCTGACACCCATCTAATAGGTATTAAGGGAAAATATTTCTGTAGGGGCATTGATTGTAATATAAAATAAATCCTTCACCTATTCAAAACCAAAAAAGCACTGTCATTAGGCTTTATCTACTGCTTGAAATCGATGGTTATATTTTGTGATTCCAAAAGCTTTTTATTTAAAAAGTAAAGATTTTTTATTTACTTTACATACTTACCTAGGTGAATGAAGAATCAGCCCGATGCTGCATCTGCCCCCCAGCACCTCTGCACTGAAAACCGAGTGATCGACCACCGCCAATCGCTCGGTTTTCAGAGCTCCATAAGCAGAGAGCTGTAGACTGTCGGTCACCGCTCTCTGCTCTTCCTCCTCCTTGCTCATTGGAGTGCTGAGCTGTGGGGGAGGGCGGGGCAGCCGACTCAGGCTCTCAGTGACTTGCTGAGAGTCTGAGCCGGGTGTCAGTAAAGGCACCTGGCTGATCCAGACTCTATTATCGCGATGACGCTGTGCCTGGACTTCTGTGATGTCACCAGAGAGCGGACTTCAGCCTGTTCTCTGCTGAAAACAGGTCACAGAAGTGCAATTCATTTATCCATAGGAGAAGTACAACCAAACAAGCTTTGGCTGGACTTCTTTAATGACTACCCTGGTTTGTACTAGGTTGGAGGTTTTCTTTTATTATAACCTCAATGGTCAACGACCTTCGTGCCAGGCATTCTGTCCTAGCATTGTCCCGCGGGTCATGGCGGTCCTTGGCCACAGGCCTTGAAACCTTTGTACAGTGTTTGCAACAAATCTGTGACAATAGTATGAAGTATAGAGATAAGTCATTTTCTGAATAGCTGAATCTTTTTTGTTAAAACTATTAACATTTTCTTTAACCACTAAGGCCCTTTTCACACTGGGGCGGTGCGGGCGCCGGAGGTAAAACTGTGCTATTTTTAGCATTGCTTTACCGTCATTTTAGCAGCGGTATTCGACCGCTAGCGGGGCGGTTTTACCCCCCTGCTAGCGGCCGAGAAAGGGTTAAAACCACCGCAAAACGCTTCTGCAGCAACGCTTTGCCAGCAGTATAGCCGCGCTGCCTCATTGATTTTAATGGGAAGGAGTGGTGCATACACCGCTCCTTCACCGCTCCAAAGATGACTTTTTTTACTGTCCTGCTAGCGCACCGATCCAGTGTGAAATCCCCCGGGGGATTTCACACTGGAGACACTGCAGCGGCTCTTTCAGGGCGATTTGCCGGTGCTATTTTTAGCGCTGTAGCGGCTGCAAAACGTCCCGGTGTGAACGGGGTCTTAAGGCCCGAGTCTCTTTCTGAGATTTATTGTTTACAAGTTAAAAACAGGTTTTTTTTGCTAGAAAATTACTTAGAACCCCCAAACATTATACATTTTTTTTCTAACACCCTAGAGAATAAAATGGCGGTCATTGCAATACTTTCTGTCACACCGTATTTGTGCAGCGCTCTTACAAGCACACTTTTTTTGGAAAAAATACACTTTTTTGAATTAAGAAATAAGACAACAGTAAAGTTAGCCCAAATCTTTTTTTATATTGTGAAAGATAATGTTACGCCGAGTAAATTGATACCCAACATGTCACGCTTCAAAATTGCGCCCGCTCGTGGAATGGCGACAAACTTTTACCCATAAAAATCTCCTTAGGCGACGTTTAAAAAATCCTACAGGTTGCATGTTTTTTAAGTTAGAGAGGAGATCTAAGGCTAGAATTTTCTGCTCTCGTTATACTGATCGCGGCGATACCTCACATGTGTGGTTTGAACACCATTTTCATTTGCGGGCGCTACTCACGTATGCGTTCGCTTCTGCATGCAAGCTCGTCGGGACGAGGCGTATTTAAAACTTTTTTTTTTTTTCTTATTTATGTTACCTTTTATTTTTTATTTTTACACTGTTTAAAAAAATAAATAAAATGGTGTCACTTGTATTACCTTTTATCCCTATTTATAGAAAAAAAGCATTACAGGACCTCTTAAAGCAGTTGTATACCCCGAAAATGTTTTTTTTTTATACACCTGCAAGGCAAAAGGCATAATGAGCTAGTATCCACCGCATACTAGCTCATACTAGCTCATTATGAAATACTAACCTTAGAATGAGGTGTCGGTAACTCACCTGGTCCACGCCGAGGGAGCTGACATGTTGCCTCGGCGTGTCTTCTGGGTATCGCGGCTCCAGCGCTGTGAGTGGCTGGAGCCGTGATGTATAGTCACTCCCACGCATGCATGTGGGAGATTTCTTTCCGGCAATGTCCGGAGTCTGCCGGGCTTTCAGCCGAGAATCCCCTGTGCGCATGCGCTGCTGAAGTCAGCGGCTCATTGCGAGGGGAATATCTCCTAAACCGTACAGGTTTAGGAGATATTATTTTTACCTACAGGTACGCCTAAGCCCTTGTACACACGGTCGGAGAATCCGTCGGAATGTGTCCTATCGGACCGTATTGTCGGATAATCCGACTGTGTGTGGTATGCATCGGACTGATTTCGTCAGAATATCCGTCGGACATAATTTTCCAACTTGTTAGAAATATTTTCCGACAAACTGGTCCGATCGGACATACTCCGATCATGTGTAGAGAATTCCGATCGGACAAAGTGCCACGCATGCTCAGATCAAATTTCTACACCAAAGCTATTGGCTACTAGCCTGAACGTAGTCCCTGTCGTAACGAAATAACGTCATCACGTTCTGAACGATCGAATTTTCAGACAACTTGGTCCGACCGTGTGTATGCAACAGTTTCGGACACAATCCGTCGTACAAAATCCAACGGATTTGGTTGGCAGAATGTCCGACCGTGTGTACAGGGGCTTATTATAGGCGTACCTGTAGGTAAAAGTTAACATTTTGACTATACAACCGCTTTAAATATGAGATCTGGGGTCAAAAAGACCTTACTCAAAGTTAGAGGAAAAATGGAGCACCGGATGAGTAAGGAGAAGGTGAGTATAAGTAGAGTTGGTGGTGGTCTTTAAAGAGAATTGGTAAGTCTACCCTGAATGGCAATGGCAGACTCTCTGTAAGCAGAGCAGTGGACAATAATGTTGGGCTATGTGGGTATCACAAAAAAAGAGTACAGTAAGTTTACATTGATCTGACTTCAATAATCTGAAATCTATTGATCATGCGTTATTGAACGTTGTCCACTGTCTTGGTGAACTAACTCAAATGTGGCCTTCTTTGAGGCTCCTGTAATGTAGTGTTTTTTCCTTGGTTCCTCTGTGTATTGTCCCCGGCCTCACACTTTGCTTTAGTGATTTTCCTGTGGTTGGATCAGTTCCCCTGGCGCTGTGCTCCCTTTAACAGATCAGTGGAATAATTGCTGCTGTCGCCCTCTGTGCGGTAAGACACGTCTATTTCCAAAGTTCGCCCTAATTAACAAGCTCCCTGAGGTGTGAAGGCTTTTTATTTTACATTGTACACCATTCTTTGGGATTCCCGACTATCCTGTACTATGTTGTCTGTGTTGAGATTATAGTTATGCCCTGTACACACGGAAATTTAGACGGAAAAGGTCCGATCGGATTATGTTGTCGGAAATTCCGCTTGTGTGTGGGCCCTATCGAACTTTTTCCGGCGGAAATTCAGACGGAAAATGTTTGAGAACTGGATCTAGAATTTTCCGACAACAAAATCCGATCGGACTTTTTCCTATCGTTTGTAGAGAATTCCGACGGACAAAGTGCCACGCATGCTCAGAATAAATTAGGAGACGAAAGCTATTGGCTACTGGCCTCTACGTAGTCCCATCGTACGCAACGAACGTCACCTTGTTCCGAACGGTCGGATTTTCCGTCAACTTTGTCCGACCGTATGTATGCAACACAAGTTATGGCCAAAATCCGTCTGAAAAAATCCAACGGATTTTGTGGTCGGAATGTCCGACCGTGTGTACAGGGCATTAGAATTGTAATATTAAAGTGGGTATGGCTGGCAACCTTTTGTTTAAAGTGACCCTGTTCTTTGTTCAAGCAGGTCAAAACAACAGGTTTCGTTTTTATTGCAGGACTAGATTGCTGGAACCAGGTAGCCAATTCTTCTTAAAAATTTCAACTAGTACCTAAGGCCCCATGCTTACTGGGCGTTTAATCGCGGTGCATGGGTTTCCCTGCGTAGTCAGGGGCAGAGAGCACAGGTGCACTATCATTCCCCTCTATTGGCAACCTGTTTGATAGCTGCTGCTTCTGGACGGGGCTGAGTACACTCAGCAGTACTTCCATTTAGAGCAGTATGTGCCCAGTTACAACTGTTTAGAACGCAAGAAGTCTGTGCATCGTCCAGCCCCATCCAGCTGCAGCAACTGTCAGACTCTCAAGGAGCTTGTTCACCCTGGTGGTTGAGGGGCAGTAAAGCCGCGTACACACGGGCGGACTGTCTGGCCTACTTAGCCTACACAGTCGACGATCTCTCCGGCCGGAATGCCAGGGACGCGCTCCGCTGCCACTTATATAGGGACAATGGGGCGGTGACCACCATCACCATGTGACCAACCCATGTGACATAAAGCCATGTGACACCGCCCCATTGTCCCTATATAAGTGGCAGTGGAGCGCGTCCCTGGCATTCCGGCCGGAGAGATCGTCGAGGCAACATCTCCTGGAGAAGAAGAAGAAGAACGGAAGGCGGCGGCGGCGACAGAAGACCGGGCCACCGCCTGTAAAAGAGCTATAAGAAGGCGCGGTGGCCCGGCAGAAGAACCGAAGAGGGGACAAGACCCCTGAAGTCGGGAGAAGAGGCCGGCGGCGAGGAAGAAAGCCGGACTCCTCCGCTAGCAAAAGAGCTACAAGAAGATAGCGGAGGAGTCCGGCGAGAAGACCCCCGAAGACGGAAGACCCCCGGAGCTGTGCAATAAAGTATTTTATCTCGTGTGTTGTGTTTTTTTTTGTACTTTTATTTTACAGGTGAATGGGTAGGAGTACATTGTACCTCATACTCATTCACATAGGGTGGGGGGCCGGTATCCGGGGGCCCCCTTATTAAAGGGGGCTCCTGGATTCCGATAAGCCCCCCGCCCGCAGACCCCGACAACCAACGGCCAGGGTTGTCGGGAAGAGGCCCTTGTCCTCATCAACTTGTCCACCCCCCCATGTTGAGGGCACGCGGCCTGGTACGGCTCAGGAGGGGGGGCGCTCGCTCGCCCCCCTTTCCTGGCCGGCCGGGTAGCGTGCTCGGACAAGGGTCTGTTGTGGACTTTGGGGGGACCCGCACGCCGATTTTTGTTGGGGTTCCCCTTTAAGTCCATACCAGGCGGCAGGGTCAGCGACGTCTCCTTCGCGGGCCCCGCCTACCTGGAGACGCGCTCGAAATGAGCGGACTTTCCTCCGCGTGTGTGGGCGAGTCCGTTCATTTTAAAAGTAGGGCGGATAGTATGGCGGACTTAGTCCGCCGTATTAGTCCGCTCAAAAAGTGCCGTGTGTGGGCAAGTCCGTTTATTCGAAAGTATGACGGACTGTCCGTCGGATTGTCTGCCGGACTAAGTTGGCCAGACAGTCCGCCACGTGTGTACGCGGCTTAAAACCTTGAGGTTGAGCCATGTTTTTACGTGCTCCCCCTGTAGAGGGATGTACACATGCCGCAGCTGCTGCATGAATTATACTCCCTGACGCTTTCAGTGGGCATTGCTCTCGCCAAGTGCGACCCATTCAAATGAATAGGGCTGCTCTGCAAGCGCACCTCACCCTTTATTGCAAAAGTGAAAATGCTAAGGACATGTTGTAGAAGGAGAAATAATTACGTCCTGAGAAAAGGGAGTCTCAATCCCCAGTTTATGTGGTTTATGTGGTGTGGATGATGCTACCAGAACTGACTGCAGATGGGAAACATTTTATAGTAGGGCTGTTGCTGATTACAATTTTCGTGTTCGATTAATCAATTTTTTTTAAATCGATTAATCAACTAATTTTGATTAATTATAACGCACATACAGATCCAACAACTTTTAGCTGATCTCCTTGCATTGCAACTCTGCATTAGTCAGTGGTAAATGTGGTATACACTATATACAATCACCGACACTAGTTTGTTTCCACAATCCATGACTTAACTTCACAGTTCACACAAATAAGTTTTAAATTCAAACTGTAGCACTGACGTACGTCATTTTTTTCCCACAGTAGCGTGACAATCCCTCCACCTCCGGTCTGCCTAATCACTCTCACCTTATGGCATGGAACCCTGTGCAAACAGGTGGTCATGCAAGCGGGTATCAAAATCGTTAACAAGGACCATAAACTTCTCTCACGTCTCCTTGGATCTCAGCAAGGACGCCAGGTCATGGGTTGAAAGAAAAGATCTAAGTGCTCACCACTTAAGTATAAGATTAAATTTTTGTGTTCAAACACAAACTACTCACATAAAGATGATAAAAACACAGCATGTAAAGCTGACAATCGTGTTAGTTCCGTAGGGCAGCAGTGAGTGACGTCATGCGTAGCTCCTCCCCCGTACGCATTACGTTCAATCAGAACTTCAGCATCACCGGACTCCTCCCCCCTTCCCTTTGTTAGCAGATGGAGGCATTTGGGGAAGGGGGAGGAGTCCAGTGACGTTGATGTCCGTGAAGTCACCGGACTCCTCCCCCCTTCCCTTTGTTAGCAGACGGAGGCATTTGGGGAAGGGGGGAGGAGTCCAGTGGCGTTGATGTCCGTGACGTCACCGGATCACCGATGGAACTCTCTGAAGACCCGGAAGCTGGCAGAGAGTTGAGTACCGATCAAAAGAATTTTGATCGATCAAAAAAATGAATCGATAAATCAAGGAATTAATCTTTAATTTCCACAGCCCTATTTTATAGATAAACTTTGGCCACTGTAGCTGCTTAAAACTTTATTTTTTCCTTTTTAACAGGAGCCTATCTTCCCAGTTCAATTTTATTTCAGCTGCAGAAGAGATGAAAAAGATTTTCCTCTTCTTCTCTCCAGAATCTTTTGTCCTTCTAATTGAAACGCTAGTGAAGTTTTGTGTCCTGCTGCCAATTCTGGCTCTGCTACCTAGGCTGGACTGTAATATGTTCCCTGTGTAAATCAGACTAATTATCTGGGAACACTGCAAGTTTCCGGATCTTGTTCATTGCAATTATGTAAGGAGCTAATTTTTTTCCTCTGGCTTTACAATTACCTGCATTAAACAATAGGCAGTCTGTATGTACGAAAACCTGGATTCCCCACTTGATTGAAAAAAAAAAAAAAACTCCCCCTGGGTATTCTAAATACATTGTATTCAATTTAGCAAACCTCACTGCAGATCCTTACTTTCTTGTACCACAGGGGTACTTTTGTAGGCTTTGCCCTGATCTTCCTAAAACCGGCTGCTAAGTTGGAGGTTCTGTCTGGCTATGGTCATATGATCAGATTAGTGTTCAAATGTACAAACTTGATCCTTGGGAGGTCCTTTTGCATAAATCCATCTCACATTAGGTAAATATCAAAGGAAGCTGGCAGGGTACGTGCTCCTGGCAGACCCTGGCTAAGACTTGGAGACGACCGTAGATACCTTTTTCACCCTTTTGGAGAGGTCAAGCGATGTCTTCTGGAGACCATGATACATGAAAAATAAACCTCTAGTCTAAACGATATCCATGATAACTATCTTAGGGTTACATCTGAGGCCTATGATTGGGCCATGTTGACCACCTGAGCATTGACCGCTCTCTTCTCTCCCTATAACCATTGGCTATAGTCCATGACTGGGCCATGTTGACCACCTGAGCATTGACCACTCTCTTCTCTCCCTGTAACCATTGGCTATAGCAGCCTTTTTCAACCTTTTCAACACAGAGGAACCCTTGAATAGTTCTCTGGTCTCGGGGGAACCCCTTCTAAAAATTATAGATCTACAACTCATAATACATTAATGTGATGGTCAGTGGAAAGAATGGTCCTTACACTTTGGTCATTGGGAAGAATTACCTCCTTACAGATAGCTAAAAAGATCAATGGCGTGAGTGGGAACTTATCTGCAAGGCAGAAATTGCCCAATGCTGAAGGAACCCCTAGCAACCTCTGGAGGAACCCTAGGATTCCACGAAACCCTGGTTGAGAATGACTGGGCTATAGCCTGGCCAGCGGTCCCCTTGAGACATCCCCCTTCCCTTACCCCTTCCCCGACTTGTCTGCCCCTCTCTCTCTCTCTCTTCCCCCTTCCTTTACTTTTCTTTCGTTTCTGTTACCCATATCATTTTGCTCATGCAACTCATCCTATCAGATATCTTTTGAGCTCCCCCTCCCCTGATTCCGGTTGCCATGTATCAGCTGATGGGTGGTGGACTCTTCATAGGCCTATAAACCTCGTGCCTTTATACCAAGTTGTATAATATGTGTTCCTTTGTGAAACGCCTAAAGAACCCTCATGCCTACTTTCCCTTTACTTCTAACTGTGCGGAGCTTAACTCTCCTTCGTGTAATGCGCTCTGTTGTTCTAAGTATGTATTTTTTTCCATTTTGCTATCTTGTGTTTTGGAAAATTGGTAAAAACCCGAAGATGATGCATGAAAGAAAATATATTGCCACATACAACATTCTTCTTGCAGGGGATACCTGTAATTTGACTACAAGCGTGGTGCAAACTTCTAGAAAAAGCAGTCAGTTGTAAGGAGGGCCTGGAGATTCATTACACTTTGTACTGTTTCCTATAAAGATTTGAGTTTTTGACAATTTTCCAAAAGTATAGTGGGCCTTGGGTTGCAAATTCTGCCAGAAATTTGGGACCGAAGTCTCAGACAAAGTTAGCAGCCTTTTCAGTTTACTTCTTTGAACGAAAGAACACCCACCTCCTGTGTTATGGAGAAGAGGGGGAGGTGTGCTGTAGCCCTAAGGCCTAGGGTGACAACGCTGATCCTCCATAGATACAGTGATGTTTGTAAATGTTGTCACCCTAGGACAGCGAATGTTTTACTGGTGGGACCGACCACTAGGTGAAAATAAAGGGGGAAAAAAGCCTGAAAAAAAAAAGAAATGCGGCCATTACATTTACAAACTGATAAGCTGCGGTATTTAATTTTTTTTTCTTGGGTTTAAATGTAGTTTAATTCTAAGTCAGCTTATTTCCTCTGGGCGCTTAATTTGGAGACGGATTGGGTTGAGCAGAAGTGGCCTCCCATTCCGCCCAGGATTGGGTGGAACCCCTAGACTATACACTGATAATCGTCAGTGGCAAAAAGGCATCTTTATTGGCTATCACCCAGATCTTCAGAAGAACTGGCTCTAATCCAACCTGAAGATCTTATCTAGCTCAGACCATTGTATGTGAAGGGGTGTGAATTTTTGATGTGCCATTCAGGTTCCCACCAAAGTTGAGCAGTGCGGAGGGGTGTAGACGTAGGTTGTTACACAGCAGTAAACCTTCTGGTCTAATCTTGAAGTCCACGCTCTTGCATCTCAAGGTGGACATGGCATTGAATCATGTGAACTTTGCTAAGTGCACCTGTCAGTTTGTGTAAAGAGCATGAGGAATAAAATAGGGAATATTCTTTTGTTAAAGAGACCCTGTCAACTTGCCTATTCAATGTCAAAACCTTCTCCTGGACCCAGTTATATTAGACTTTACAGCACTCCGTTGCCTTGTGTTCTTCTATCATAGAAAAATATCTGGTGCTTCAGGTTTTCAGGAAGTGACCTTCTCCGATAATGCAGTGCTCGGGTCTACCGGCCAACCGCTAACCCTGAACCCTGTCACATGATGGAGGGGTGTAATTTCTGCCCTGGACCGCCAACATTTGGTAATTTGCAGTTAAGAAAGGGGCAGTGTGGGGAATAAAATGAAGGTGATTAAAACTGATCAGGCTCTAAAGAGACCCTGTAGTTTTGAACTGAATGGGTCTCTTTAAGGAGCTCTTTGTGTTTGTGATGGATTTGCTGTGTTTTGGTGATGGTACAGGAAATGTGGACTTTATTCCTATAAAACACGATCACGCTGTCCTGGGCTCCGAATCAAAAAACTAAATATAACCGCTTAGTGTGATATGGCAAAGCTGTTTACCGGTGCCTGGTTTACCGGTGCAGGGTCTACAAGCTTTGGCACTTGTATACAGTCATATGGGCAGCTCTGCTAAGGCTAAGCTGGAGACAGCAGTTGAGGGCTCCTTCTAATTTTATCCTATGGGCAAGTCCACACCTATCCTGTCTCCAACTTGGTTATTGTACGCCCTTGTACACACGGTCAGAGATTCCGACAACCAAATCCGTCGGATTTTGTCCATCGGATTTTGTCCGACGGATCTTGTCCGAAATTGTTGCATACACCCGGTCGGACAAAGTTGTCGGAAAATCCGATCTTTCAGAACGTGATGACATAATTTCGTTACGATAGGACTACGTTCAGGCTAGTAGCCAATAGCTTTGATGTAGGAATTTGATCTGAGCATGCGTGGCACTTTGTCCGATCGGAATTCTCTACACATGATCGGAGCATTTTCTTGGAAAAATGGTCCGACGGATATTCCGAAGGGAAACAGTCCGATGCAGACCACACACAGTCGGAATAACAAAGTCAAACAAAGTCAAAAGGCTCTGATCGGACACATTCCGTCGGAATCTCCGATCGTGTGTACAAGGGCTTCCCGACTTGTATGGTTGCATAAAAATGCCAAAGCTGACCAACCCTGCAACTCTCGGCTATTTAGGCAACAATAACTGGCCTTTCTGCAACAGCAAACTATGGTGCTATGGCTGGGTTTTTGATGAAAACCTGATACAAGCATACCTGGGAACCTTTAAAAAACAAAAAGGAGGACAGTGGGGTGAACAAACCCCAAACACAAACCCAAACCCCGAACAAACGGGACTTTTAAGGCGCCAAAAGAGAAATAGATAGATATTCAAAGGATATCCATAAAAAAGTTTTATTTAACTACAAATTAAATAAAACATTTGTAATTAAATAAAACTTTTTTTATGGATATCTTTTGAATATTTATTTCTCTTTTGGCACCTTAAAAGTCCTGGGGTTTGTTCACCCCGCTGTCCTCCTTTTTGTTTTTTTATGCATTTAGGGATGTGGTGTTAAGTTTGTTGTTTCAGCCATCATTACAGTTTTTTTTATACCTGGGAACCTTTGTAAATCAGTGGGCTTGAGAAAGGGTGTGGGACAGGGAATGAAGCCAGGAGATGCTTTAAAACTTGGGGTTTAATAGCAATGAACATATTGTCACATGCTAAAATACGGGGCTAATAGTGGCAAAAGAAAAAAATGTTCAAGAAAAGAGGAAATAAATACACCTGTGTCAGTGGTGTCACTTGAAGGACTAATGCCCCTCCATACATGGTATGCCTGATAGGAAAAACGTCCCTGCTTCTGTGGTGTCACTGGAAGGAAAAAACGTCCCTGCATACATGGTGTCACTGGAAGGTAAAAATGCCCCTGTGTTGGTGGTGTCACAGGAAGAAAAAAATGCCTCTGTATTAGTGGTTTTACTAGAAAAAAAAAACACTTCTGCCATGCCAGTGTCAGTAGGGGGAAAAAATGGCACCGTGTTGGTGATGTCAGTCTGAGAAGGAGAGAGATAACAAGAACTGGGAGGCTGGAGAAGTAGGGGGAGCTCTGTGACGTGTATGGAACCAAGGGTCCCCTGGGTGGCTTTAGGGGAAGATGAAGAAACCAAGGGGCTCTGAGGCAGTAGGGTGCTTATGTAGCACTTTAGGGGTTTTGAAGGTTAGAGAGGACCTCCATCACAGCCCAGGAATAAAGGAAGCTGCTTCTTCTTCCAGTCCCTGGTCGTGAGATCTTCTCATTGTGTGTCCGCTCTTCCTGCACTCTTCTGCCCCCATAGACTGCTTTTGGAGAGAGGAAAGAGCAGAATCCTCCCTTCACCATCTATCTGGACCCTTGCGCTGCCTGTCAAGAGTGATAGTGCTGTCACTCCTGTAAGTCCATCGGAGAACGGCACCCAGTTCCCGGAAATTAAATACAAGCATCTCTGGGCAAAAGTCGGCAAGTTTCCAGTTATGGATAAAAGATGAATTTTTTTGTGCAGGGTTGAAAACGAAGTGAATTTGCCCCCAGGGGTAGTAGTAGTGTTTGACTTTATGAAGTTGTGCCAATCACGCTGTGTTTCCTGAGTCGTGACCTCACATATACCTATGGTCTATTATTAGGTGAGCTTTTTTTATCATCTCAGTACAGTCATTTATGACAGTTTATATTTTTCTTTTTATTTGTAGAGTAAAATAAGAGGTCAGGTTTTCGCTTTCAGTGACGCACAGACTGGGAGAGATGAGTTTATTACAAGGAAGCCGTTTACATTGTATATGACTTTGTAGCCATTGTTATGAATCTCCTTGTAGTCTGAAATAAAAACTCCATTAAGTCTTTACAGCATTATAATTTTTTGTAAAGCAAGCACTTTTACTAACTATATATATAATCATTTACCAGTTCTGCCATAGGATGGGTCATTCCTATGACACACACATACTGTATATACTGTACACTAGTTGAAGTGTCTAAACTGGCGTATTACATTTTTTTTCAGTTTGTCTCCTTCCTACCTCTTGGGAATAAACAAATGTTGTACGGCTCCAGGTGAAGGTGTCACTCATGTAATCCCCAAGGTGGGTGCTCACCCGGCTCACCACCACGTTGTAATAATATGAAGAAAGTTGGCGGCTCACCACAACGTAGAGATTCCAAATCTTTATTCCAAGTGTCAATTGAGGACAACACAAAGACAGAGTTGCCTGAGCTGTTAACGTATTTCACACATATGCTAGTCTCTGCCACTGACACCAATGATGGCACACTATTCCCCCCACTGACACCAATGATGGCACACTATTCCCCTCACTGACACCAATGGTGGCACACTATTCCCCCCACTGACACCAATGATGGCACACTATTCCCCCCACTGACACCAATGATGGCACACTATTCCCCTCACTGACACCAATGGTGGCACACTATTCCCCCCACTGACACCAATGATGGCACACTATTCCCCCCACTGACACCAATGATGGCACACTATTCCCCCCACTGACACCAATGATGGCACACTATTCCCCTCACTGACACCAATGGTGGCACACTATTCCCCCCACTGACACCAATGATGGCACACTATTCCCCTCACTGACACCAATGATGGCACACTATTCTCCCCACTGACACCAATGATGGCACACTATTCCCCTCACTGACACCAATGATGGCACACTATTCTCCCCACTGACACCAATGATGGCACACTATTCTCCCCACTGACACCAATGATGGCACACTATTCTCCCCACTGACACCAATGATGGCACACTATTCTCCCCACTGACACCAATGATGGCACACTATTCTCCCCACTGACACCAATGGTGGCACACTATTCCCCCCACTGACACCAATGATGGCACACTATTCCCCCCCACTGACACCAATGATGGCACACTATTCTCCCCACTGACACCAATGATGGCACACTATTCCCCCCCCCCCCACTGACACCAAGGATGGCACACTATTCCCCTCACTGACACCAATGATGGCACACTATTCTCCCCACTGACACCAATGATGGCACACTATTCTCCCCACTGACACCAATGATGGCACACTATTCCCCTTACTGACACCAATGATGGCACATTATTCCCCTCACTGACACCAGTGATGGCACACTATTTTGCTCACTGACACCAATGATGGCACACTATTCTCCCCACTGACACCAATGATGGCACACTATTCCCTCACTGACACCAATGATGGCACACTATTCCCCTCACTGACACCAGTGATGGCACACTATTCCCCTCACTGACACCAATGATGGCACACTATTCCCCTCACTGACACCAATGATGGCACACTATTCTCCCCACTGACACCAATGATGGCACACTATTCCCCCCACTGACACCAATGATGGCACACTATTCCCCCCACTGACACCAATGATGGCACACTATTGCCTCACTGACATCAATGATGGCACACTATTCTCCCCACTGACACCAATGATGGCACACTATTCCCCTCACTGACACCAATGATGGCACACTATTCTCCCCACTGACACCAATGATGGCACACTATTCCCCCCACTGACACCAATGATGGCACACTATTCCCCCCACTGACACCAATGATGGCACACTATTGCCTCACTGACATCAATGATGGCACACTATTCTCCCCACTGACACCAATGATGGCACACTATTCCCCCCACTGACACCAATGATGGCACACTATTCTCCCCACTGCCACTAATGATGGCACACTATTCCTCCAATTGAAACGAATGATGGCACACTCTATGTCCCACTGACATCAATGATGACACTATTCCTCCCCTGACACCAATCATGTGGCACTATTCCTCCCCTGACACCAATGATGGGGCACCATTCCTTCCACTAATACCAATGACGAGGCAATATTCCTTCTACTGACACAAATAATGGGGAACTATTCCTCCCATTGATACCAACAATGGGACACTATTCCTCCCATTGATATCAACAATGGGGCACTATTCCTTCGACTGACACCAATGATGGGGTGCTATTCCTCCCCATTGACGCCAACAATGGGGCACTGTTTACACCCACTGACGCTAGGACATTTTCTACTCCCACTGACCACACTCCAGCCCCCCCCCCCCCCCCCCCCAAATTATGAAGGACAGTAAACTGGCCCCCTGGTATAGAGGATGGTGGAGGAGTCCGCAGCCTGACTATAAATTTCAGCTTGAGTTCTGTAGGGTCTCATGCACACAGGCCATTTTTGTAGCTGCTTCTAGGGGCTTATTGGGGTTTTTTTTTTTACTGCCTCTGAACTCCCCTCTATGTTAGCCTATGTATCCATGCACACATAAACTTTTAGGTCCGGTTCACACTGAGGCAGCACGACTTAAAGCGCGACTGCCTCAGGCGACCCAGACCCGACCGCTGCAGTGACTTGCAAAACGACTTCTGTATAGAAGTCAATGCAAGTTGCCTCAAGTCGCCCCCAAAGTCGTACAGGAACCTTTTTCTAAGTTGGACCGATTAGAACGGTTCCATTGTACAGAACGGGACGCTACTTGTCAGGCGGCTAAGTCGCCTGACAAGTCGTCCTAGTGTGAACCGACCCTTAGAGGAGTCTGTAGGCAGAAGCGTTTAGAGGCATTTATAAAAAATCGTCAGCCAGTACGTCCAGGAGCAGCAGAGCTTTGGCAGAAAAAACACTTGATGCTGCTAAACGCGCCTAAACGCTAGGCACGTTTAGCGCTTGAGCGTTAATTCATTTCAATGGCCAGAATAAATGATTAGCTCTTGATGCCTACACTTTTACAAACATCAGGCTTTTTTTTCTGCAAAAACTCAGCTGCCAGGAAGAAAGGCTTCTAGGAGAAGAGAAACTGGAAAACGAAAGAAGCCTCAAGCTCCTCCTGCTTGCTGGTTATAAGAATACAAAAAAAATGTAAAATATGCAATTTTTTTTTTTTTTCTTTTTTTTTTTTGTCCTGACCACAGCTAATAAATAAATGAAATATAAAACCACCACACACACCCTTAAGAGAAGCCTTATTATTTCTTCATCCATGTGATTTCAGTCCACTAATCCACTGTATATGATAGTAGACTGGGGACATGGAACGCGGCAGTAGCAGTAATTAGAATATACTATTGACCCAGTGAGTGTCCTCTTCTGAAAGTGGGTCAGCAGCCCCAGAGCAGCTATGTATGGATATGTGTGTGTTTTGCTATATACTAGTAATCTCCGGTCTAACAAGGATTCTGAATCTGAGTATAAACATTCCGTTTCGGCAGACTTTGGCTGTCCGGTGTTGTGGAACTACAAGTCTCAGCATTCTGGGATTAGTATCTTGCATGCCACTGTAGCAGATGCTTTTTTTTTGTGCGATGAAAGGCTTGTTACCACCAAAAGAAAGCTCTATTTGTGGGAGAAAAAGGACGTCAATTTTGTTTGGGTGCAATGGCGCACGACCGCGCAAATCGTTAGTTGAAGCGACGCAGTGCCGAATCGCAAAAAGTGCTCTGGTCAGGAAGGGGGTAAAATCTTCTGGGGCTGAAGCGGTTAAAATGCAGGTGGAGACCTAAGCAACCCATTGCGTGTCATGATAAATACAACAACCCTAAACCTTTTGAAATGCAATGCAGGAAAGCAAATGTTGTCCTACATATGTATATAGCAATTAGTGTATTGACCTTATTTGCATGATAAAATATTAAAATAAGCTGTCATGCTTTGTTCTATGTTCCAGTAACACACGGCTCTGTGATAGAGAAGCCAGTCATTCGCTTTTGTGTGCCTGGCGCGATTGTAAACAGACGTCTGGTTGTTGGGGATCCAGACCTCGTATGTATATTGTGCGCCATATAATTTATTATTTTATTGATGGCATTTTCCTTTTATTGCTGCTTTGCTCCTGAACGTATTGTACAAGAGATCCCACAGGAAGTGGAGGACATCTATACATATTCCAAAAACCGAACCTCCCCTTACTGTTTGTTGGCGTATTCCAGCTGCGTGTCAGAGGGCGTCAGGGAGCATGTGGAAGGGCAGGAACAGAGCCGGGAGCGGAGCCATCTTGAAGACTTTGGTTTCCTGTCTGCTGGTTGTGTAGGGGGATCGGGGGGATTGGAGTAAAATCCCTGCTGTTCTTTAAGACACCTTTTCTCCTTCTCCCATATGGATCCAATTTTCTTTATGTGACTGAACAGGCCTCAGAACCTGGAAATCGAGTTAAACTTGAATTTATAAAAAAAAGAAAAGAAAAAAGGAAATACATTTAAAAATCGGCCATTGAACTAACAGCCGTAAGGAAATCAATCTCAAAATGCATGCTGGCTTATCGTAAGGGGCTTTAATAACATCTGGAACAAAAGTGGTTCTTTAGCCCATGCCCATTGGATTACATGTTGAAAGATGATGAAAAATTATTAGTTGCCTTGGGGAATGGCTTCACTGTTGCTATAAATTTTTTTTATATATATATATATATATATATATATATATATTTATTTATATTAGAGCTGCACAATTAATGGTCAAGAATCGTTATCGCGATCTTGACTAAAGTGTTTCACAATTCTACAATTCTTTCTATGCAAAGAATTCTCTCTGCTCTTCAGAAGCCACAGCCATCAAAAGAAAGGAAGAGAAAAACTGGGCAGTCTACCATGAATCAAAACATTCTTTATCAGTTGAACTTAAGTATAAACATTGTAACAATTTGTCAATGGAATAGACTGTGTGTAAGTGAACAAAGTTTAACCACTTAAACACTAAACCCTTTTCTGACATTGGTTGGTTTAAAGTTAAAATCTTTTTTTTTGTTTCTAGAATATATATATATATATATATATATATATATATATATATATATATATATATATATAAAAAGAATAAATTGCATTGAAGCACGACTCCCGTCCGTCTTTTTTCTTAATGCATAATCGGTGGAGGATTGGGCATTCCACTCTGATGGTGCTTTAACTACTATTAATTAATAGAATTATTAATTAATAGTAATAATAATAAATAGAAATAAGGAAGTAACTTGCCCGGTTATTGAGATATATATATATATGTATATGTGTATATATATATATATATATATATATATATATATATGTATGTATATATATATATATATTTATATATTTAGTAGACACCCTAGAGAATAAAATGGTGGTTGTTGTAATATTTTATGTCACACTGTATTTACGCAGCGGTATTTCAAATGCAATGTTTTTGGGAAAAAACGACTTTAATGAATTAAAAAAAAAAAAACTAACCAGAAAATTTAGTCAATTTTTTGGTATAATGTGAATGATTTTACGTTGCAAGAATTGTGAGAGAATTGTGATCTTTTTATTCTAAGCAAAAAAAATTGTGATTCTCATTTTGGCCAGAATCGTGCAGCTCTAATATATATATATATATATATATATATATATATATATATATATATATATCAGAGATTAAGTGTTTACACAGGATTTGTAAAGGCGTGACCCAAATTTACCCCAAACCTCCGTCTCCCACTCTACAACATGCCCTAGTGCTCCTTTTTCCCGTAGCAAGAAAATGGAAAATTGTATCAATTTTTCCTTTCTTGGTGGCAATCCATGGCAGCGTACTACCACATGTATTATGTTGGTGCCAGGAAAATACAAAATTGCATCAAACACGTAAGTTAATTTTCCTTTTCCTAGTGACACTCCAGGGTAGCATACAGTGGTGTGAAAAAGTGTTTGCCCCCTTCCTCATTTCCTGTTCCTTTGCATGTTTGTCACACTTAAGTGTTTCGGAACATCAAACCAATTTAAACAATAGTCAAGGACAACACAAGTAAACACAAAATGCAATTTGTAAATGAAGGTGTTTATTATTAAAGGTGAAAAAAAATCCAAACCATCATGGCCCTGTGTGAAAAAGTGATTGCCCCCCTTGTTAAAACATACTATAACTGTGGTTGTCCACACCTGAGTTCAATTTCTCTAGACACACCCAGGCCTGATTATTGCCACACCTGTTCACAATCAAGGCATCACTTAAATAGGAGCTGCTTGACACAGTAAGGTCCACCAGAAGATCCTTAAAAGCTACACATCATGCCGAGACCCAAAGAAATTCAGGAACAATTGAGAAAGAAAGTAATTGAGATCTATCAGTCTGGAAAGGGTTATAAAGCCATTTCCAAAGCTTTGGGAATCCAGCGAACCACAGTGAGAGCCATTATCCACAAATGGCGAAGACATGGAACAGTGGTGAACCTTCCCGGGAGTGGCCGGCCGCCCAAAATTATCCCAAGAGCGCAGCGACGACTCATCCAAGAGGTCACAAAAGACCCCACAACAACGTCCAAGGAACTGCAGGCCTCACTTGCCTCAGTTAAGGTCAGCGTTCATGCCTCCACCATCAGGAAAAGACTGGGCAAAAATGGCCTGCATGGCAGAGTTCCAAGGAGAAAACCACTGCTGAGCAAAAAGAACATCAAAGCTCGTCTCAATTTCTCCACAACACATCTTGATGATCCCCAAGACTTTTGGGACAACATTCTGTGAACCGATGAGACAAAAGTGGAACTCTTTGGAAGGTGTGTGTCCAAGTATATCTGGCGTAGAAGGAACACTGCATTTCATAAAAAGAACATTATACCAACAGTAAAATATGGTGGTGGTAGTGTGATGGTCTGGGGCTGTTTTGCTGCTTCAGGACCTGGAAGACTTGCCGTGATAAAAGGAACTATGAATTCTGCTGTCTACCAAGAGATCCTGAAGGAGAATGTCCGACCATCTGTTCGTGTACTCAAGCTGAAACAAACTTGGGTTCTGCAGCAGGACAATGATCCTAAACACACCAGCAAGTCCACCACCAAATGGCTGAAGAAAAACAAAATGAAGACTTTGGAGTGGCCTAGCCAAAGTCCTGACCTGAATCCTATTGAGATGTTGTGGTATGACCTTAAAAAGGCCGTTCATGCTCGAAAACCCTCTAATGTAACTGAATTAGGACAATTCTGCAAAGATGAGTGGGCCAAAATTCCTCCAGGACGCTGTAAAAGCCTCATTGCACGTTATCGCAAACGCTTGGTTGCAGTTGTTGCTGCTAAGGGTGGCCCAACCAGTTATTAGGTTTAGGGGGCAATCAATTTTTCACACAGGGCCATGATGGTTTGGATTTTTTTTCACCTTTAATAATAAACACCTTCATTTACAAATTGCATTTTGTGTTTACTTGTGTTGTCGTTGACTATTGTTTAAATTGGTTTGATGTTCCGAAACACTTAAGTGTGACAAACATGCAAAGGAACAGAAAATGAGGAAGGGGGCAAACACTTTTTCACACCACTGTACATCTGGTAGTATTCTGCCATGTTGGCGCCAGGAAAAAGCTTTTCAGCTAGGATTACATTTGTGTGTTGCAAGAATGCTTGCAGAATCGCATGCATTTCAGCAGTGCACAAAAAACATGCATCCCTTTTACAGGCGTGAGAAGTGCCATTAAAGTGTTACTAAACCCAGGGCCCTGCATTCACTATATCTGGTCTCCCACAGTATACAGAACATGGAAATGCAATTATTTTAGTAAATATAAACTGCTAAATACCTTTTCTCATCAGCAGTATATAGCAGTCTTGTGACTTCTATCAGTGTCTGGTTAAAGCTTATAGGAGGAGTTTTCATTCTCTTCTGACTGTCCCATGAGGCTGCAAGACCCCTGAACCTCTGTCTGAACAGTGCTGATTGGCCCTGTGCTGATCACATGCATCCTCCAAGTATTTCTCTAGAAATACACACCAAACTGAGCATGCTCTGTCTTTTCAGGAGATGGATTGGGGATAGCGGAATAAGGGGAGGATCAGAGAAGACAGGATCAAACAGCCTTTTTTACATGCAGTGCAGAGGATTAAAGTGGATGTACACCCGTATTTATTTATTTTGATGTCATAATGTAGAGTATAAGATTTCCTATCATTTGAGCCCAGTCTTGCCACACAGAGTTAATCCAGCTCTGAGCAATCATCTTTTATTGTTCAGTGAGATAAATCTTGACAAACAGACAAAAACTTTGTCAGATCCTCCCCCTTGCTGTGAGTGACAGGTGATTTACATATCTCGTGCACTAGCCTAAGAGACATGCATTATTTTTTAATTCCCTCCCATTCCTTTCTTCTGCTGCTCTGCAAGGATTGGATGTTCCACAGCTCAGCATAATTTGGCATGCTGAAGTCATGTGATTACTTTCCTGTCTTTTCACTGGATGTTAGAGATCATAGCAGAAGTCCAGCTGTGTTTTTTTTTTTTTTTGAATCTTCAACCTGCTGGTTGAACAAAAAAACAAAAAAAAGTCTATGCTGGTGATGGCGAACCTTGGCACCCCAGATGTTTTGGAACTACATTTCCCATGATGCTTATGCACTCTGCAGTGTAGTTGAGCATCATGGGTAATGTAGTTCTAAAACATCTGGAGTGCCAAGGTTCGCCATCACTGGTCTATGCCCTGCTTTTGTCTACTCTGTGAAGTCATCAGCAGGTTTGCAAAATTCTTGCAGGGCCGTCTGCTGGTAGGTCATCTCCTACTGATAGGCATGCCCCCAGAACTACATCTCCCAAAAGCCCGTTCCCTACACATAGAATGTGACCAGACTCTCGGGAGACTAGGACATCTCAATGTGGCTTTGCTAGGAAAGAAATCAATGTCTGCATGTGTAGAGGATAGGCAGAGATCTGTAGTCCTTGTGGGAGAACCTTGGCAGGGCTTCTTGGGATTTCAGTGTAGAATTAGTATTTTTTCGAATAAAATTTGAGTATAACACAGATTTACAGGTGGGCATGCATGCACTATTTTTACCTTGCAATTTCAAAGCGCTTGAATAAAAATAGATACTTTTGTTCTGATTAGAAGCATACAATATATCCATACTGGGAGAATCGTGATTAGAATGTTACCGTTTTTGTGATCTTTGATTTTTGGAGTCAGACGATTTCTTGGTAAGCGGGAATACAGATTGCAGACTGGTAGGGTATGTGCAGTGTTCCCATTGTGGTTATTTCGTTTCTTATGCCTCATTAACATGGCTGATTAGGGCTGTAGTGCGCCAAGAATCAGCGTTAACCAGCGGCGGGGGCACAGGTGTGTGTGAAATCAGTCGGTTACAATTGGCTGTTCGCATTGAACCGCACATCTAGTGATTAAATACAAGTAGGGACAGATGAGCGGCTGTGGTCGCAGACAGTTTGTTCCAGGGCTGCTTCTCTAATCGCACTTACCTGCTGGAGGTGCAGTTACATGTGAACGGTTGCGACACCTGTCATTGGATTGTACAGGCTTTCTAATGCGATCGCACATACCTGTCATCCCCGCCGCAGGTTTGCACTGATTCCCACCACACTACGGCCCTCAACAATCGTGGGGAGGAGGCCAAGCTGTGCCATCATTTTGGGAAAATAAAAAACAATTTTTAGTTTTCATGTAGCTTAGACTATTTTATGTGAATGTTCAGTTTTTATGTGTTGCTGTATAATGATATTCATACTGAATATTAAACTTGGCTAAAATGCATTCTAATATTATGTTCATCGTAATTTTGTAATATATTGTTTGACAGAGAACCCGTGGATGGTTGAATTATTACTGTTTGCTGAACGTTTGTCACATTAAGTTATCGCAATAAAGTGTACCTGGAGGTGTGCTGTCACCTGGGATTCTGTCATTGCCATTATAAATATGGCTGCTGATATTGACTTTTGCTGTTTTAAGTTTCCACACTCCGTCTTGGCAATTAAGTGTGATTATTGTTAGCACAGCGGTGTAGTGCCATCCTTCTATTACAGTACTAGAGGATAACCCATCTACTACAGCAGTACAATATAACCCTTCTATTACTAGAGTATAACCCATCTACTACAGCAGTACAATATAACCAATCTATTACAGTACTACAGTATAACCCATCTACTACAGTAGTACAATATAACACTTCTATTACAGTACTACAGTATAACCCATCTACTACAGTAGTACAATATAACCCATCTATTACAGTACTACAGTATAACCCATCTACTACAGTAGTACAATATAACCCTTCTATTACAGTACTAGAGTATAACCCATCTACTACAGCAGTACAATATAACACTTCTATTACAGTACTACAGTATAACCCATCTACTACAGTTGTACAATATAACCCTTCTATTACAGTACTAGAGTATAACCCATCTACTACAGCAGTACAATATAACACTTCTATTACAGTACTAGAGTATAACCCATCTACTACAGTATTACAATATAACACTTATATTACAGTACTAGAGTATAACCCATCTACTACAGTATTACAATATAACACTTATATTACAGTACTAGAGTATAACCCATCTACTACAGTATTACAATATAACCCTTCTATTACAGTAGTATTTTTTAAGAAGAAGTAAGAGGTTATGAGGCCACGTAGACAGTTGCTGCAACTGTAACGAATGTGACCAAACCTACAAGATTATAGAACATCTCTGGACTATCTCTGTACTTATTAGCATAAATAAATTGAAGATAATAAAGAAATTTTTAATAATACTCAAAAAAAATTATTATACAAAGATAGATACAATCGGACATAAAAATAAAAACATCCACCACAGCTATAAAATCAGGTTTCCCCGTAAAGTTTCTGTTGAAGGGTGGCGTAGCGCAATTCCTCAACCGGTTTCGCGGTCAAAAACCTGTACACCTGTATATCTGTCAGCACCCCCACACACACCTGTATATATGTCAGCACCCCTCACACCTGTATATATGCCAGCCCCCCCCCACACACCTGTATAGATGTCAGCCCCCTTACACACACACACACCTGTATATATGTCAGTCCCCCTCACACCTGTATATATGTCAGCCCCCCCCACACACACACACTTGTATATATGTCAGCCCCCCCCACACACACCTGTATATATGTCAGCCCCCCCCCACACACCTGTATATATGTCAGTCCCCCTCACACCTGTATATATGTCAGCCCCCCCACACATACACCTGTATATATTTCAGCCCCCCCACACACACCTGTATATATGTCATTTTCAGCCCCCCCCCACACACACACCTGTATATATGTCATTTTCAGCCCCCCCCCCACACACACACTTGTATATATGTCAGCCCCCCTACACACACACCTGTATATATGTCAGCCCCCCACACACACCTGTATATATGTCAGCCCCCCACACACACCTGTATATATGTCAGCCCCCCACACACACCTGTATATATGTCAGCCCCCCCCCCACACACCTGTATATATGTCAGCCCCCCTCACACCTGTATATATGTCAGCCCCCCCCACACACACACCTGTATATATGTCAGCCCCCCCACACACCTGTATATATGTCAGCCCTCCTACACACACACCTGTATATATGTCAGCCCCCCACACACACCTGTATATATGTCAGTCCCCCTCACACCTGTATATATGTCAGCCCCCCCCCCACACACACACCTGTATATATTTCAGCCCCCCCACACACACCTGTATATATGTCAGCCCCCCACACACACCTGTATATATGTCAGCCCCCCCCCCCCACACACACACACACACCTGTATATATGTCAGCCCCCCCCCCCCACACACACCTGTATATATGTCAGCTCCCCCCACACACCTGTATATCTGTCAGCCCCCCCACACACACCTGTATATATGTCAGCACCCCTCACACCTGTATATATGTCAGCCCCCCCCCCTCACACCTGTATAGATGTCAGCCCCCCTCACACCTGTATAGATGACAGCCCCCCTCACACCTGTATATATGTCAGCCCCCCACACACACCTGTATATATGTCAGCCCCCCACACACACCTGTATATATTTCAGCCCCCCCCCACACATACACCTGTATATATGTTAGCCCCCCCCACACACACACCTGTGTATATATATATATATATATATATATATATATATATATATATATGTATATATATATATATATGTCAGCCCCCCCCCCCCACACACAAACCTGTATATATGTCAGCCCCCCTACACACACACCTGTATATATGCCAGCCCCCCCTACACACACACCTGTATATATGCCAGCCCCCCCACACACACCTGTATATATGTCAGCCCCCCCCCCACACACACACACACCTGTATATATGTCAGCCCCCCCCCCACACACACACACACCTGTATATATGTCAGCCCCCCCTACACACACACCTGTATATATGCCAGCCCCCCCACACACCTGTATATATGTCAGCCCCGCCCCACACACACACACACACGCCTGTATATATGTCAGCCCCCCCCCCACACACACACACACCTGTATATATGTCAGCCCCCCCCCCCCCCCACATACCTGTATATATGGCAGCCCCTCACATACACAAACCTGTAAACACACAAGGCTCTGGCCCCTCTCTGTACGCAAACAGCCCCCCTCCCTTTACCTCACAGCCCCTACTTGTAAAGAAGGTCTTCCTACCTAGTCCCAGCTCATTTTCACAAAGCTGATATGTTGCTGAGAAGCACAGTACAGATCACACGAGGGGTGCACATACACATAGTAGACAGAGGTGGCAGTAAAGAGCTCGATGTCTGAGCTCAGGGACACGGACAGCAGAAGCTGTGAAATAATTTCTGTAATGCACAGCAGGGCTCCCCTTCACCAGTCATGCCTCCTTCTGGCCTGGGCGGGCCCTGGGGCCCCTTACAGTTGTGATGGCTGTACCCCCCTGATGGCGGTCCTGCCTGTACATAAACATGTGGGCAAACACGGCCCTTGCTCCAGTGTGCGCTGTGGTATGTCGGGTGTACAAGAGTGTACTTTGGCCCCATATGTACCCACCATACAATCCCAGTTGAATGGAGAGGCTCTGTGTGTGAAAGTTTTGGTATCAGATGACATGCGGGACATTTCTAAACCTCTCTTTGTCCTGGAATGTATTGTTTGCCAGAACAGTTCTCAGTGAGGCATCTTGTGTTTGACAGAAAGCAATGCCTGAGGAAAGTGTGACGTCACGTGAACGCCTCACATGACGCCGCTCCTGCCCGTCTTCCACATAGAACTCTTTATAAAAGAGCTTGTGTAGCTCAGCGTTCTCCTGTTCTATCCCTGTGGCGCAATGTACCACACGCTGTGTACAGTAAACTTGTTTACACTATAAATGGGGATTAGTGAATGTGCTGGCGGCACTGCTTAGCGGATGGGCTTAGCTTCCGTGTCAATGGCGTCCTGTGGTCTTCCAGGATTGCTTCTGGTAAAGGCTTGTGGGTGAAGGTTGGTGGTGCGGTGGTCTTCTTTACCTATATAGATGGAATAGAAGAAATATATTAGAGAATAAACTCAACTTTTATCTATTTATTACCGATATTTATATAGCGCCAACAATTTACATACTGTACATTCACATCAGTCCCTGGCTTAAGGAGCTTACAATCTAAGGCCCCTATCTCACATACATACACACGTTAAGCCCCATACACACTATCAGATTTTCTGCTGATTTTTGTCTTCCATATATATATATAATATGAGGTCAAACCTTAGGAGTTTCAATGTGTAAGCAATCAGGCAGGCCCTTGCACTACTTGGTTTTGGTAAATCTGAAGACAAAAATCAGCAGACAATCTGATAGTGTGTATGGGGTTTTAGGACCACTTAAACTACACGCATGTATTTGGAGTGTGGGAGGAAATGTGGACATGTGGACTCCATGCAGACAGTGTTTAAACCAAGGACCCCTAGGCAAAGCTAAGCCATTACTTCCCATCAGGTAGGCTCTCGTGCTTCATGATTGCGGGTAGACCTAAAGAAGATTGTTCAGTCAGGTTGCATGGTCTCGGAACTCGAGGCGAACTTCAAAATCCAAAAGTTAAATTCCTACATAAAAGCTGTTTTACCAGTCCTGAGATTTACACAGCTCAGCCCTATCTTGCAAGGGAGCTTTCTCTGCAGTTTCCCTTTCATTTACAGGTCCCCTCCCCACTGGGATGAGCTCATCTTTCCATTGCTCTGTCCTCTCCTCCTATCAGCATGGCTCCTTGCGCTGCGACACACAAGTTGTCTTCTTGCTTGTATTTTTTTTTTTCAGCCTGCGATGGACATTTTTTTGTAAAAGCTACCCTAGCAGCTAATTAGCCACTGGATTGCTTTTACAGGGGTCCCTCCTCCCTCCACCTTCCAGGAATCATCATGCTTCCAGTTTCCATAGACCATAGGGGGAAGGGGGGGGCCTTTCCGCCGCCTGTAAAAGGGGTCCAGCGCCTAATTTGCCTCTAGAATCTCTTTTTAAAGAGAAAGGTCCATCGCCAGCTGAAAAAAATAGATACCGGGTTGATGCCTGTAGCTGGACGTACCGGTACGTCGCTGGGGCTGAAGTGTTTAAGAGATGATTTCTGATTGAAGGTTGTGGGTCAATCAGAGCAAAGCAAACCAGCCATGATCTGCCTGCATTACATAGAGAAGCACAGAGATCCAGGGATGACATTAGTGGGTTTAAAATATGGCATGTCATGAAAATGGAAATGTTTCATTAAAACATGGCGATAGCATATTGAGGAAAGTGAGGAAATAGGGAAGGCAAAATATAAACAGATGAAGCATCAGCTTTAATCCCTAGAGGGACACAGACTACGTGCATCGTATTGCGTGTACACGTCCTGCCTATTGTCCCGTTGGGGTCAGGATCTGGTCTCTTCCTCATTTGCTGCTTGGTTAACCACTGACATTGACACTTCGCCATAATGAGGATGAGGCAGGAGTGAGAGAAGCGAGGAGTCCGCCGACCTGCCACCAGTGAAGTGACATTGTCTCACTGTCATGTGCTTTCACTTTTATATCTGCTGGGAGTAATTCATATCTAAAGCTGAAACTTTCATTTTACAGTATTATCAATAGAGTAAAGAAGGGTCTGCTCTTCAAGGGCGTTACACATATGGCACGCCAATGAGTTGTGGGGCATGAAAGATATCTAGAGTCAAAGGATGTCATGGTTGAGGACCAGTCATGGTTCTTAGTTTAGGATTCCACGAGAAATGGAAGGTAGTGGAATCCTTCAGAGTCAGGTATGTTGTGAGAGTCCCGGAGTTGCTAAAAGGGGTGTATGCCCCCAGTGGTCAGGGGTCTCCAAACATTTCAAGACTATACTTTACAGTTCGAGGGCTATACCCTATATTTTACAAATATTCATAAGGGTTCCTATCAAAGTCTTTCTTACATCAGGGTCCCCATCAAAGTCCCCCTTTATATATAAGCCTTCCTTTACGTTAGAGTCTCCTTCAGAGTTTTCCTTACATCAGGGTCCCTATCAGAATCCCCCTTACATCACAGCCCCCTTTACATCAGGGTCCCCATCAAAGTCCCTCCTTACATCAGGGTCCCCATTAAAGTCCCTCCTTCCATCACAGGCCCCTTACATCAAGGTCCCCATCAAAGCCCGCCTTACATCAGAGTCCCCATCAAAGCCCACCTTACATCAGAGTCTCCATCAAAGCCCCCCTTACATCAAGGTCCCCATCAAAGTCTCCCTTACATCAGGGTCCCCATCAAAGTCCCCCCTTATATATAAGCCTTCCTTTACATTAGAGTCTCCTTCAGAGTTTTCCTTACATCGGGGTCCCTATCAGAATCCCCCTTACATCACAGCCCCCTTTACATCAGGGTCCCCATCAAAGTTCCTCCTTACATCAGGGTCCCCATCAAAGTCCCTCCTTACATCAGGGTCCCCATCAAAGTCCCTCCTTACATCAGGGTCCCCATCAAAGTCCCTCCTTACATCACAGGCCCCTTACATCAAGGTCCCCATCAAAGCCCACCTTACATCAGAATCCCCATCAAAGCCCGCCTTACATCAGAGTCCCCATCAAAGCCCCCCTTACATCAAGGTCCCCATCAAAGTCTCCCTTACATTAGGGTCCCCATCAAAGTCCCTCCTTACATCACAGCCCCCTTGCATCAGGGTCTCAATCAGGGGTCTCCTTATATGAGGATCTTCATCACAGTCCCCCTTACATCAGAGTCCCCATCCATGAGATTCCCCCCTCACATCCTGATCCCCCATACACCAGAGTTCTCATTAGAGTCCCCCTTAAATCAGGACAACACCAGTGTCGCCATCAGGTCCCTCCTTATTTCAGAGTCCCCCCTTACATCAAGGTCCCCATCAAAGTCCCCCCTTACATCACAGCCCTCTTACATTAGAGTCCCCATCAAAGCCCCCCTTACATCAAGGTTCCCCCCTCAAAGCCCCCTTTCATCAGAGTCCCCATCAAAGCCCTCCTTACATCAAGGTCCCCATGAAAGCCCCCCTTACATAAAGGTCCCCATCAAAGCCTGCCTTACATCAGAGTCCCCATCAAAGCCCCCCTTAAATCAAGGTCCCTATCAAACTCCCCCCTTACATCACAGCCCCCTTTCATCAGGGTCTCCATCAGAGGCCTCCTTACATGAAGATCTTCATCAAAGCCCCCCTTTACATCAGAGTCCCCATTCATGAGATTCCCCCTCACATCTGGATCCCCGATACACCAGAGTTCTCATTAGAGTCCCCCTTAAATCAGGGTTATCCTTTACACCACCGTCTCCATCAGGTACCCCTTATATCAGAGTTTCACCTTACAGCAGGGTCTTCCTCAAAGTCTCCCTACATCAAAACCCACTTACATCAGGGTCCACATCAGAGGTCTCTCTACATCAGGATCTTAATGATAAAAGGGCTTTACTGGGAAAAAAGCAATGACAGGTCCTGTATATCATGACGTCATGCAGACATGCAAAGGCACAAAAAGGTCATTCAAACAATAAAGAATAATAAACACCCTTTGCTGTTGAGGAGTGGCGAGCCCTAGAATGATCTATAAATGTATATTACCAGTTATAATCCTCCTCTCTTCCTTTATGGGATGTTTAGTACAATGCACACCTATGTAAATTGCAGTGCCATGCTGTAAAACGCAGCAGCCAATCAGAAATCACTTCCATTGCTGCCCATTCTACTCTGTTGGAAGCTGTTGTCTGATTTGCTGGAGGCAGCCTCTCAGTTCTAAAAATAAAAAGGGGGTAGGTTGCGCTAAGGAACTTATGAGCGAATCCACATAAAATATAAAAAGGAAAATAGGTAAGAGCTGCCTCTATTACTATCCACCTGGTGGGGTGGAAAATGTTAGATAAAGGAGTGCTATGAATAGATCTGGCGCTATACCTGTATATCAGAAACTTAATTAATGTGCTAAATTGAATTTAAAATTATTACATTAATCCGGTGTGTAAGAGTTGGTGTGCAATATATTAGTGTTGGGATAAAGTATAAAATATAAACTGTAGGTGGGAAATAAAAACTCAAAAGTATATGTGTATAAATTGTTAAAAATTTACCAGCATGCTGGCTGGAAAATAAAATATTGTCTCAGGTGCAATAAACCTAAATGGGTGATTACCTTATGCACTCTTAATCACATGAATACCTTAAACATGTGAACTACTTAATAAATCAGGTAACAATATTACATGTAAATATGAACCATAGACATAATACAATTGTGCACAGATGTGACAAATAAAATCTATGCGTGCAATAATACAATTGTGCACAAATGTGACAAATAAAATCTATGCGTGCAATACTAAAATATACAATAAATCCGTGATAAATATCAATACCCCACGTGAAACATGCTAAATATTACGAGTGAAAAAAGAAAAATTGAAAATGGAAATAAATTTAAAAGGAGGTGAAAAAATCCCGAAATAGAATAAAAAATATTAAAAATAAAAATAAAAATAAAGAATTTTTTTAAAAAGTATTTGTCCCAAGTAAAATGTGTACAAAGAGAAAAAAAGGGGGAGTAAAAAAGAAGCAAAAAAGCACAGTCTCTGATGCAGTGCAGTTAATGGGGGATTTCCCGTAGATACAGGAGGGGATGTGATGGATCCAAACAACTAATCTTCATGCATTGTGGGCACTTATAGGATGTACTCTCACCAGAAAAATAACCCCATCCAGGGTGGATCAGCCTTCACAGTATAAGCTACCGTGTCGCTCTCTGGCTTGCTTCAGATAGGCCGTTGAGGATCCCTCGTTATTTCCAGGTGGAGTGTGCCTCAGTATGTATATTGAAAGAGAGGACCATACATAGTGTGATACTGTATAAATCACTTTATTAAGAAGATACTAAAAATTACTCACACTTTTGAAAGAAGAAAATGGCTTGAATAAATGCAGTATAAAGGTGCAGTGTGAAAGGTATGGAAGCTGCTGAGAGCGTTCCGTTCGTCTTCCACGCCGTAGTGTAAAGGTACAGTGTTAAAGCTATGGAAGCTGCAGAGAGCGTTCCGTTCGTCTTCCACGCCGACTGTATTGGAAGTGTGTATTCGATAGGCCACGCCCTACGCGTTTCGTCACTGGGACGTCATCCGGAGCGGCCATCTTTACACACCTCACGCTCTTTATAGGACACAATACACCTATCGCGCATGCGCGGACGACCGCCGCCATTTTTGCTGTGGGAATGCCCATATGTCAAATAGAGCGCGGTGGTGATTGTGTTCCTATAACCATCCTACATAGTGTTCTGCCGTTTTTAGCCCGCTGTTGGATTTTATATATACAGAGCTTATATGTGTATGTATTTGTTACTAAACAGTTACTCTGCTTACTTCGAACCAAATATAGATTACACATAAATATGGTGAATACAGATTGCAATTAAAAACCCATAGTAAAGAATCCATGATAAAAATACAAATAGGTGACATTAATTGCAATTGAAAACCAATAATAAAAGCAATGGTAGAAGATAATGGTAAAAACATACAAATAGGCGACATTAATAATAGCGTACTACAAAAATGGACCATACTATAAGATGTTATTCTAAATGATCAGTGGTGGCAATAAGCGGATAAGATTTGGATTTTTGTTATGTAATGTGGAGGGAAAGAACAATATATGATAAAAACCTATGTATGTAAAAATAGCTGGGAAATTTAAGATCAATTTAAATAAAATTGGAAATAAATTGAAGATGAAATAAAATTAACATGAATGAAAATCAGAATGAGCTATGGGAATTGGTAATAAAAATTGAAGGACATGTAGAAAAATAACTTGGTGTAAGATGTTTTATAGCTACGTAAATATATGTATCCAAAAAAAGGGATATTTTAATGGTTGAGTATGCCCTTCTTTGATTGTTATTTTTCTGGTTGAAATGATGGTTTGGAATATTCGTTGGTTGAATAGATAACATTTGACCCTCAACATTCGACCCTCTGTGCTGTAATTACTATTCGACCCCTATTTCTATGCTTATTTTTTCTCAATGATAATATAAGCGAAAAATATACTCTTGCTGTATTGGCTGGTAGGCAACATTCGATCTCAATTATTATAGACTACATTCGACCCCAGAATGTTATAACCTGTATTCGATCAGGAGTTTAGCACTAAATAGTGTTATTTTCGATAATCGTGTGGATGGGGTTGTATTCAAAATTAAAGTAAAATTTTAAAAATGAGGACTTTGTGTAAAAATAAATTAAAAAATTAAAAATTAATTAATTTATTAAAATTTAAAATTAAATTAAAATAAAAATTAAAAATTGGTTATAAAACAGTTCAGATCCAGGTCTATGTTCATTCCTGCTGGATGTAAACTTTCTAAATTAAAAATCCACTTTGTTTCATTCTGTGAAATCTTTTTAGTCAAGTCTTCGCCTCTCCAGTGTCCCTTCACTTTATCAATGGCATAAAAAATCATTTGATTGGGATCTTGGTTGTGAAAATCTCTAAAATGCCGCGAGACACTATGTTTGTCGTATCCCTTCTTAATGTTTTTAATGTGTTCGCCAATTCTTATATGTAGTTCCCGTGTTGTTCTGCCTACATATTGTTTGCGGCACGGGCATTCTATGACGTATGTCACATGCGTGCTCTTACAGGAAATCAATTCTTTTATAAGGAATGATCTTCCATTGGTGACTGACATGAATTTAGTGGTTTTCCTTTGGGTTTTTTTGCTTTTACGACATGGGAGACATTGTCCACATTTGAAGAAACCTTTTAGATGTTTACTGATTGTTATATATCGTGGAGGGTCGATCGTGTTTTTAACCAATTTATTTCTTAGATTGGGGGCCTTCTTGTAAATGAACGCAGGATTATTAGGTAATAATTTCTTTAACGTTTCGTCTGTTTTGAGAATTGGCCAATGTGTTTTTATAATCTTTTCTATTTGTTTATGGTGTCTGCTAAAACCTGTAAGAAAGGCCATTTCTATATTGTTCTTGTTTCTGGCGGTCGTTTTGTCCTCTATTAATTTCTTTCTCTCGGTTTTCGTTATGATCTCTTTGAGGGCTCTGAGATAGGGTTCCTTATATCCTTTTTGTATGAATCTTCTAATAATAACCTCTGCTTGTGCGTCAAAATCCTCTCTTTTGGTACAGTTTCTGTATATTCTTAAGAGTTGTCCTTTGGGTATGTTGCCTATCCATCTTGGGTGGTGGCAACTTGACGTGGGTATATACCCATTTCTGTCCGTAGCCTTAAAGAAGGTTTTTGTGCCCAATGATCCTTCAGACTTGAAAATTTGTAAGTCTAAGTAGTCTATGCTTTGAGTGTCATGTTTTCCTGTAAATGTGATGCCATAAATGTTAGAATTTATTTCTTCCAGAAAGGACCGTAATTCATCTTGGGAACCTCCCCAGACTATTAAAATGTCGTCTATGTATCTCCTATACGTTTTTAAATTCGCTCTGGGGGTTCCGTAGATTTGCTCCTCCTCCCAATGATCCAGGAATAGATTTGCTACACTGGGTGCGTACTTAGCCCCCATAGCGACTCCCTTGGTTTGGACATAGTATTTGTCTTGGTACCAGAAGTGGTTATGTTTCATCGCCAGGTCTAGTCCTTCAAGTACATAATCTATTTGTTCCTGTTTTAAGTCTGATCTTCTATGGAGGGCCCATTCTACCGCATTGAAACCGTCCTTCTGTTTAATATTGGTATATAGAGAGTTGACGTCAATAGTGACTAATAGGTCTTCTTCCTCAATTTTAATGTTATCCAATTCCTTTAGCAGTTGTCTGCTGTCTCTCAGATAAGATTTGCCTTTGGTTCCCAGCGGTTGTAAAAAACCATCCACATATGCTCCTAATCTTGAGAAAAGGGAGTCGATCCCGCTTACTATGGGTCTCCCCGGGGGTTGCGTTTGGCTCTTATGGATTTTTGGGACATAGTAAATTACAGGAGTTTTTGGTGCTTTTGGGATTAGATATTGGGCTTCTTTTTTGTTAAGTATCCCTTTGTTTAGGCCTTTTTGAACATAGCTCTTCAATTTGTTTCTGTATGCCGTTTTCGGATTTTTCTTTAATTGTAGATAGGTGTCCGGAATATTTAAGAGATTGTCCGCTTGTTTTAAATACGTGGATAGTAGAGCTATTAATCTTATGGAAATTTTTAACCAAGAACATGTAGCTAATAGACAGGATTTAGACAGCTTGTTCAAACAATTAAAACACAGTTTAGAAAAACAATTAAGAGTATGGTGGGACATAGCCATTTTGGAGATGTACATCTCAGCAAAAATCACCCCCAGGAGACTCAGATGGGATGTTTCCCCCAATGATGCTCTCAACGATAAACATTTAATGGAAGATTGGTTCAAATTTTTCAATGAAAGTGAAACTCTGCTATTACAAAAGATTGTACTCAGAAGACAAGTCAAACTCAAAAATATTGAAGTAGAGATTTCGCACATCAAAGAACAACTATCACCCTATAAAGAGACTACTGAATACAAGGAGAAGGAGAAAAATCTACAAGAAGCAATTAAAAAATATGACAAAGAAGTCCAACAAAAAAAGCAGAAAAAATTTCGAAGGGATGTATTGGACTATAAAAATCAGCAAATTTATAAGTGGCAAATGGACACCACTTATACAGATGAGGACAACAACATTTCCATGGGAGATGACCCAGATGAAGATCAAGGAAATGGAGAAGATGCGGAATGGCAACAACCCACTCAAACACCTAACAGAGCAATCAGAGTGACAGAACCTCATACACCTAACTATCGAGGATCAGAAACCAATCATAATGCAAACCGTGACAGAAGAGAATGGGATACTCCTAGATATGTCCCACAACCACACCCGGACCCTTATAATATCCCAAGTCATCACAATAGGTACTCCCCCCTCAGAAGATACCCCCAAACCACCCCCTTCCAGAATAGGCACCACAATGGTCCTTTTCACGGGGGACAAGGACACAGACCACCGAGAAATCCCCCATTTGGACCAAGAAACGGCTGGAGGCCTTTCCGATATCCAACAAGAAACCAACACCAGGGACCTCCGAGGAGGAATGGAGGATGGAACCCCAGGTGGACAGGCCCAGGAAACATGAGAGAAGAATACCCAGCACAACAGGACTACCGAGAGAACCAGAGGAGAGAATACAGACCTCCAAGATGGGCAGAAGGAAACGAAAGAGGGGCAAACGAGGAGGCCTCAAGAAAAAGAAGGCGAGAATATTAGGTGAAGGTATATACAATCTAAGCGGGACCACTTTCAGCGAGGAGGAACTCAAAGTACTTGACTTAGGTTTGAAATATGCGCCGGATAAGAATTTGGATAAATTTGAAACTTTTATCGACTTACAAAAATTCATCAGGAAATTAAATATTAAAAAATTCTTTGCCAACAACACACATTCAGGGAAAGAAAAAGAGCAAACTAATTTTAAACATTCTGAGCTGAGAAATAATTCAACTTTTAACCCCAATCAGCAACAAAACGAGGGAATCAAAGTTTTTAAAAAACTAGTTGAAAGAGATATTAGGGAATTAACCATCAAACCCTCTAAGAAGAAGGACATCTGGAAAACCATAAAACAGTTAGAGAAAAAGAAGGATATAGTCATAAGACCAGCGGACAAGGGGGGTGGACTGGTCATACTTAACAAAAAGGATTATGAACAGGAAATGGCCAATCTCTTAAATATTCCGGACACCTATCTACAATTAAAGAAAAATCCGAAAACGGCATACAGAAACAAATTGAAGAGCTATGTTCAAAAAGGCCTAAACAAAGGGATACTTAACAAAAAAGAAGCCCAATATCTAATCCCAAAAGCACCAAAAACTCCTGTAATTTACTATGTCCCAAAAATCCATAAGAGCCAAACGCAACCCCCGGGGAGACCCATAGTAAGCGGGATCGACTCCCTTTTCTCAAGATTAGGAGCATATGTGGATGGTTTTTTACAACCGCTGGTAACCAAAGGCAAATCTTATCTGAGAGACAGCAGACAACTGCTAAAGGAATTGGATAACATTAAAATTGAGGAAGAAGACCTATTAGTCACTATTGACGTCAACTCTCTATATACCAATATTAAACAGAAGGACGGTTTCAATGCGGTAGAATGGGCCCTCCATAGAAGATCAGACTTAAAACAGGAACAAATAGATTATGTACTTGAAGGACTAGACCTGGCGATGAAACATAACCACTTCTGGTACCAAGACAAATACTATGTCCAAACCAAGGGAGTCGCTATGGGGGCTAAGTACGCACCCAGTGTAGCAAATCTATTCCTGGATCATTGGGAGGAGGAGCAAATCTACGGAACCCCCAGAGCGAATTTAAAAATGTATAGGAGATACATAGACGACATTTTAATAGTCTGGGGAGGTTCCCAAGATGAATTACGGTCCTTTCTGGAAGAAATAAATTCTAACATTTATGGCATCACATTTACAGGAAAACATGACACTCAAAGCATAGACTACTTAGACTTACAAATTTTCAAGTCTGAAGGATCATTGGGCACAAAAACCTTCTTTAAGGCTACGGACAGAAATGGGTATATACCCACGTCAAGTTGCCACCACCCAAGATGGATAGGCAACATACCCAAAGGACAACTCTTAAGAATATACAGAAACTGTACCAAAAGAGAGGATTTTGACGCACAAGCAGAGGTTATTATTAGAAGATTCATACAAAAAGGATATAAGGAACCCTATCTCAGAGCCCTCAAAGAGATCATAACGAAAACCGAGAGAAAGAAATTAATAGAGGACAAAACGACCGCCAGAAACAAGAACAATATAGAAATGGCCTTTCTTACAGGTTTTAGCAGACACCATAAACAAATAGAAAAGATTATAAAAACACATTGGCCAATTCTCAAAACAGACGAAACGTTAAAGAAATTATTACCTAATAATCCTGCGTTCATTTACAAGAAGGCCCCCAATCTAAGAAATAAATTGGTTAAAAACACGATCGACCCTCCACGATATATAACAATCAGTAAACATCTAAAAGGTTTCTTCAAATGTGGACAATGTCTCCCATGTCGTAAAAGCAAAAAAACCCAAAGGAAAACCACTAAATTCATGTCAGTCACCAATGGAAGATCATTCCTTATAAAAGAATTGATTTCCTGTAAGAGCACGCATGTGACATACGTCATAGAATGCCCGTGCCGCAAACAATATGTAGGCAGAACAACACGGGAACTACATATAAGAATTGGCGAACACATTAAAAACATTAAGAAGGGATACGACAAACATAGTGTCTCGCGGCATTTTAGAGATTTTCACAACCAAGATCCCAATCAAATGATTTTTTATGCCATTGATAAAGTGAAGGGACACTGGAGAGGCGAAGACTTGACTAAAAAGATTTCACAGAATGAAACAAAGTGGATTTTTAATTTAGAAAGTTTACATCCAGCAGGAATGAACATAGACCTGGATCTGAACTGTTTTATAACCAATTTTTAATTTTTATTTTAATTTAATTTTAAATTTTAATAAATTAATTAATTTTTAATTTTTTAATTTATTTTTACACAAAGTCCTCATTTTTAAAATTTTACTTTAATTTTGAATACAACCCCATCCACACGATTATCGAAAATAACACTATTTAGTGCTAAACTCCTGATCGAATACAGGTTATAACATTCTGGGGTCGAATGTAGTCTATAATAATTGAGATCGAATGTTGCCTACCAGCCAATACAGCAAGAGTATATTTTTCGCTTATATTATCATTGAGAAAAAATAAGCATAGAAATAGGGGTCGAATAGTAATTACAGCACAGAGGGTCAAATGTTGAGGGTCAAATGTTATCTATTCAACCAACGAATATTCCAAACCATCATTTCAACCAGAAAAATAACAATCAAAGAAGGGCATACTCAACCATTAAAATATCCCTTTTTTTGGATACATATATTTACGTAGCTATAAAACATCTTACACCAAGTTATTTTTCTACATGTCCTTCAATTTTTATTACCAATTCCCATAGCTCATTCTGATTTTCATTCATGTTAATTTTATTTCATCTTCAATTTATTTCCAATTTTATTTAAATTGATCTTAAATTTCCCAGCTATTTTTACATACATAGGTTTTTATCATATATTGTTCTTTCCCTCCACATTACATAACAAAAATCCAAATCTTATCCGCTTATTGCCACCACTGATCATTTAGAATAACATCTTATAGTATGGTCCATTTTTGTAGTACGCTATTATTAATGTCGCCTATTTGTATGTTTTTACCATTATCTTCTACCATTGCTTTTATTATTGGTTTTCAATTGCAATTAATGTCACCTATTTGTATTTTTATCATGGATTCTTTACTATGGGTTTTTAATTGCAATCTGTATTCACCATATTTATGTGTAATCTATATTTGGTTCGAAGTAAGCAGAGTAACTGTTTAGTAACAAATACATACACATATAAGCTCTGTATATATAAAATCCAACAGCGGGCTAAAAACGGCAGAACACTATGTAGGATGGTTATAGGAACACAATCACCACCGCGCTCTATTTGACATATGGGCATTCCCACAGCAAAAATGGCGGCGGTCGTCCGCGCATGCGCGATAGGTGTATTGTGTCCTATAAAGAGCGTGAGGTGTGTAAAGATGGCCGCTCCGGATGACGTCCCAGTGACGAAACGCGTAGGGCGTGGCCTATCGAATACACACTTCCAATACAGTCGGCGTGGAAGACGAACGGAACGCTCTCTGCAGCTTCCATAGCTTTAACACTGTACCTTTACACTACGGCGTGGAAGACGAACGGAACGCTCTCAGCAGCTTCCATACCTTTCACACTGCACCTTTATACTGCATTTATTCAAGCCATTTTCTTCTTTCAAAAGTGTGAGTAATTTTTAGTATCTTCTTAATAAAGTGATTTATACAGTATCACACTATGTATGGTCCTCTCTTTCAATATACATACTGAGGCACACTCCACCTGGAAATAACGAGGGATCCTCAACGGCCTATCTGAAGCAAGCCAGAGAGCGACACGGTAGCTTATACTGTGAAGGCTGATCCACCCTGGATGGGGTTATTTTTCTGGTGAGAGTACATCCTATAAGTGCCCACAATGCATGAAGATTAGTTGTTTGGATCCATCACATCCCCTCCTGTATCTACGGGAAATCCCCCATTAACTGCACTGCATCAGAGACTGTGCTTTTTTGCTTCTTTTTTACTCCCCCTTTTTTTCTCTTTGTACACATTTTACTTGGGACAAATACTTTTTAAAAAAATTCTTTATTTTTATTTTTATTTTTAATATTTTTTATTCTATTTCGGGATTTTTTCACCTCCTTTTAAATTTATTTCCATTTTCAATTTTTCTTTTTTCACTCGTAATATTTAGCATGTTTCACGTGGGGTATTGATATTTATCACGGATTTATTGTATATTTTAGTATTGCACGCATAGATTTTATTTGTCACATTTGTGCACAATTGTATTATTGCACGCATAGATTTTATTTGTCACATCTGTGCACAATTGTATTATGTCTATGGTTCATATTTACATGTAATATTGTTACCTGATTTATTAAGTAGTTCACATGTTTAAGGTATTCATGTGATTAAGAGTGCATAAGGTAATCACCCATTTAGGTTTATTGCACCTGAGACAATATTTTATTTTCCAGCCAGCATGCTGGTAAATTTTTAACAATTTATACACATATACTTTTGAGTTTTTATTTCCCACCTACAGTTTATATTTTATACTTTATCCCAACACTAATATATTGCACACCAATTCTTACACACCGGATTAATGTAATAATTTTAAATTCAATTTAGCACATTAATTAAGTTTCTGATATACAGGTATAGCGCCAGATCTATTCATAGCACTCCTTTATCTAGCCTCTCAGTTCTGTAGAATCTGGCTGCAAGGGTTAATTTTCTTTACACTGCGAGCCCTGAGGTTATGGCGCTCCTGGTCATGGGACATAAGGGGAAATCGCAAAGTCGCACTTTCACTTTTACTCGTGTCGTTTTAAAGCTTTGGACCTAAAGAAACAAAGAAATCCAGTTTATGACATAAGAATGTGTGGAGCCGTGACCCCCATCTAGCCATTGCACACAATGCAATCCCATTCACTTCTCATGGAAGGGCTTGCCCCCCTCTTGGGGGGAAGAGGGGGGGGATCATTTAGTTCTCCTTTATAAGAAGCATGCAGGCTGCCGTTGCTGACATCTTTTTTCTGCAAATGCTAGTTGCCTGGCTGTCACACTCAACCCCTGGATTCAATGCCGACCCAGAAGAAGCATGCAGATCGGGAGCTCTGACTTTCCTGATGCACATATCTGTTCTGGGGGACTAGGAAAGTACCGAAGCCAAAGGATATGAATGACACAGCCAGGGAATTAGCACTTCCCAAAGGCAGCCATTGCATTTTTCTTTGGAAAGGTTACTTTTTTTACTGTCTGTATCTCTGTAAGGGAGATTTATCCTATTTGTCCCAGTGACTGTTCAGAAAGTGATGGAAAATACATCATTGTACAGTTGTCACCAGAATACGAACAGAGGGGAAATCTTCCAATGGGGACACCAGTTCCAGAGACAGCTAAAAGGGGATACCCCCCACCTTGGAGAGATTTCTTCTCACTTCCTGTTGTGTCTCTAGGACAGGAAACAAGGAGAACAGAGAGCAAAGAATAAACACACTTTGAGGATTTTTACCTTTCTCTAGGGGGTCTCAAAACTACAGCCCAGGGGCCACATCCGACCCAATGCGATTTTATCTCTCCTTCTCGCTCTCTCTCTCTCTCTCCCTCTCTCTCTCTTTCTCTCTCCCCCTCTCTCACTTTCTCTCTATCTCTTTCGCTCTCCCCCTCTCTTTCTCTCTCTCTCTCTCTCTCTCTCTCTATCTCTTTCTCTCTCTCTACTTCTCTCTCTCTTTTTCTTTCTCTCTCCCCTCTCTCTCTCCTCTCTCTCTCTCCCCCCTTCTCTCTCTCTCTCTCCCCCCTTCTCTCTCTTTCTCTCTCTCTCTCTCCTCCCTCTCTCTCTTATGCCGCATACACACGACCAGACTTATGTCCGACAGACTTTCGAAGGAGTTCTGCCGGAGTTCCGACAGAGTTCTGACAGACTTTCCGAATGAGCGGACTTGGCCACACACAATCACACTAAAGTCCGACGGATTCGAACGTGATGACGTACGACCGGACTCGAATAAGGAAGTTCATAGCCAGTAGCCAATAGCTGCCCTAGCGTCGGTTTTTGTCCATCGGACTAGCATACACACGAGCGGATTTCTCGGTAGGAACTGGGTACGGCAGAGTTCTTGCGGAAAAATTTGAAGCATGTTCCATTTCTAAAGTCTGTCAGACTTTTGCGAATCAAAAGTCCGTTGCAGCCCACACACGATCGAATGGTCTGCCGGAATCATTCCGTCAGACTTTTGATGTTGAAAAGTCCGGTCGTGTGTACGGGGCATTACTCTCTCTCCACCCTCTCTCTCTTACTCTCTCTCTTTCTTTCTCTCTCTCTCTCTCTCTGTCTTTCTCTCTCTCTTTCTCTCTCTCTTTCTCTCTCTCTTTCTCCCCCCCCCTCTCTCTCTCTCTCCCCCTCTCGTTCTCTCTCTCTCCCCCCTCTCGTTCTCTCTCTCGCCCCTCTCGTTCTCTCTCTCTCCCCCCTCTCGTTCTCTCTCTCCCCCCTCTCGTTCTCTCTCTCTCCCCCCTCTCGTTCTCTCTCTCCCTCCCCTTCTCTCTCTCTCTCCTCTCTCTCTCTCCTTCTCTCTCCTCCTCTCTCTCTCTCTCCCTCCTTCTCTCTCTCTCTCCCCCCTCTCGTTCTCTTTCTCTCCCTCCCCCCTCTCTCTCTCTCCTTCTCTCTCTCTCTCTCTCCATGATGTCATAAGCCTAGGCTTTTTACCAGACACGAAACATGAAATGGGCTGTATAAGGTATTTACTGGCAGAAAAAAAATGTTTTACTATCCAACGTTAAAACAACAAGAGCAGAAGATTTAATAGATGGAAGGTTGAAAAAATGACTGACGCTTTAAAGAAAACACAGAAAAATCAAGTATTCTACGTTCTTTCTTGCAGTGTTTTTTCCTTTCCATAATCATTTTTATTCACTTGCAATGTGCCTTTGAACTCGCAAGAAAAATTGACACCCACTTACACATCCTAGCCCTCTCCTCCTCTCGGAGTGTCTAATTATTGCTGTACTGGCCCAGCTCCTCCACCCCTCCCCTCACTTCTGTACACCAACTTTTATGTAGTTTCCAAGGGAGGAGCCTTGAGTGACAGCTCTGAGTCTGCTGGGGCTGCTGACATCGCACTCAGCAGCGGACTCAGGGATTCTACACAAAGGAGGCTTTTCCATTTAAATAACTGGCATAAAATATATTAACTGCTTTAATGCTGGGCACTTTTACCCCCCTTCCTGCCTAGACCAGCTTTCAGCACTGTCACACTTTGAATGACAATTGCGCAGTCATACAACTGTACCCATATGAATTTTTTTGTTTCATTTTTTTCCACACAAATATAGCTTTCTTTTGGTGGTACTTAATCACCGCTGGGTTTTTTATTTTTTGCTAAAAAAACAAAAAAAGACTGAAAAAAAAATAAAAAAAGTTTTTCTGTCTGAACATTTTGTAAATAAGTCATTTTTCTCCTTCACTAATGTGCGCTGATGAGGCAGCCCTAATGGGTACTGATAGGCTGCACTGATGGGTATTTATGAGATGGCACTGAAGGGCACTGTTGAGGAGGCACTAATATGCCACACTGATGTGCACTGATAGGTGTCACTGATAGGTGGCACTGATGGGCGCTGATAGGTGGCACTTATGGGCAATGATAGGTGTCACGGATAGGCGGCACTGATGGGAACTGATGAGCAGGCACTGACGAGCACTGAAAGGCAGCACTGACTGGCATCAGTGATGGACACAGATTGGCATCACTGGTGGGCACAAATTGGCATCACAGATCGTCACTGACTGGCATCACTGCTGGGGGTGCACTGATGATCAGTGCCCTGATTACCTGTCCAGGTCTCTCCTGCGAGGAGATGCCACTCTGTCAGTGTGAGGAGAGGAGAGACGATTATTGGCACTTCCGTGTTTACATGTGATCGGCTGTGATTGGACACAGCCGATCACATGGTAAAGATCTGCGTCATCAGCTCTTTACCAAGATCGGGTTTGCGCCACGTCCAAGGGATACATGGCGCCCACAATTACCACGCTCAGAGGCCCCATGGATGCGCAAGTCCGGCAAGACTGGGGCGACATCATATGACGTCATCCCAGAAAGAGAGGGGATCCCACCCACTGTCATTTTAAAGAATATGTTACCCCAACATTTCATACTCCTGTAATGTGTCTGCTGTACCATGTGCTTGTATGAAAAGGTATCCTGTTCTCTTTGTATTGCTTCCTTTGTGTGAAATCCCTGGTGTTCCTGCCAGTCCGTCTGCTTTCCTATTAAAAAAAAAACTGACCATACTAGGCACGAGAACACATCATGGTCAGTTCTCTAACTATGCAGGGAGAACAGCCTGGCCAAGACTTGTTCTGACATGCCCCACTTTAGTGTGAAGACACCAGTGTGCTGCTGTTTCTGTTCCCCCAGCTCTCTGAACTCCTTATGCAGCTGAGAACATAGATTAAGTGATCACTTTTAAAAAAAAGGGGGAAAAAAAGTATTTTTAAAAGGTTTTTATAACGTTTTTAATATGTAAACACAAATATTTTGCCTTTCTTTTCTATTTTAAAAGGGATGGGTTGTTTTACAAGGTGAGGGTTTGCATACACCTTAAACGCACATCAATTCTTATGAGGATATTGTTGTTGGAGTGAATGGTCTGGTGGCAGGTAAATTCTTCAGCTGGATTTCTGAAGTTCTTTGTTTTCTTAGGGGACTAATCATGACTTTCTATATATGTTGGATTATGAGAATGAATGAGACGGAAATTCTGCCTTTCATTGTATGACCAAGACAACACAATCTGGCTTTAGCCGCTAAGACTGTGCGTTCCATCGGCCAGGCCGGCACACAGAGGGCCCTTTGTCAGCGCGTGCTTCCACCGCCGGATTGTGGAGGGTGGGTGGAGGCTTAATCTAGACCTTTCACCTTGTGCAATCAGCGGTGGAGCAGCATTAATACATGGGAATGACACAGATGACTTGCACTGTTTGTCCTTGAAGGCACGGCTGCTAGGTTGGGGACTATTATGTAAGGCTTGCCGTGACGCTGCAACAATATACATATGGAAAGCATGACCTTAATGTGTACAGGTGTGGGTGGGGGGGGGGGGGGGTCAAAGAGGTCGGTTCTTCACCTAGGTAGAGTCTACAATGCAGCCAGGTTCCTGGAGCCAAGGATGTCGTTGTGTGATGGGGAGGATGAAAAACGGCCAACATGGGGACAGTTATGTACATTTAAAGGGGACCGTTCCCTTTCAGAAACTTAAAGGCAGATAAAAAAAAAATGTCATACTTACCTGCTCTGTGGAAGGGTTTTGCTCAGAGCAGCCCCGATCCTCTTCTTCTTGGGTCTCCCGTTGGCGCTCTTGGCCCTTCCTTCTTGCCGAGTGCCCCCTTAACAAGCAGTTGGCTATGGGGGCACTCGAGCAGGCTCACTCCGAAATGTTAGTTTTCTTTTTCAGTATTTTTTACTTATTTTAACCTGTTTTTCCTGCTTTTAACCTGCTTCCTATGCTAGGGTGACAACCATTTTAGATTGTAAGCTCTAACGAGCAGGGCTCTCTGATTCCTCTTGTACCAAATTGTAATGTAACTGTAATGTCTGCCCTCATGTTGTAAAGCACTGTGCAAACTGTTGGCGCTATATAAAACCTGTATAATAATAATAATAATAAAATACTGAGCAGCGTTGTCATCCAAGGACAAGGGAGTGTGTTACAACTATATACAGCAAATATTACTATCATTATTATTCAGAATTTATATAGCGCCAACAGTTAGTTCAGCACTTTACAATAAAAAGGGAGACAGTGCAGTTACAATACAATAAAATGCAAGAGGGTTAAAGTGGTTCTAAAGGCAGAAGGTTGTTTTTATTTTATCCTTCTGCTTAAAAAAAAAAAAAAAAAATTAAAAGTCAGCAGCTACAAATACTGCAGCTGCTGACTTTTAATAATCACTTACCTGTCCAGGGATCCAGTGATACGGGGGAACGAAGCCCCGCTTATCTCTCCTTTCTTTTTTTGCGGCGCCGGCATTGTAACTATGGGCGCCTGGCTGTGGCTTCACAGCCGGAGACACACTGCACATGCGCCGCCCTCCGTGACTGGCCGGGCAATCATCTAGGACCTGTGACGTGCAGCAGATGATTGCCGAGAGGGAGGGGGAGGGGTGATCTCCCTTCCGTTGCCGCGGTGCACTGGGAGGAAGTGGGAGCTGGAACCCTCTAAAAAGAGGGTATCCGCTCCCCCCCCCCAAAAAAAATTACATCAGGGGGTCACTGCTTCTTAAAGCGGACATTCCATTTTTGGGTGGAACTCCGCTTTAATGCATTCTATGCATTAAAGGGGTTGTAAAGGTCAGTTTTTTATTTTTGAATAACAAACATGTTTTACTTACCTCCTCTGTGCAAGGGTTTTGCACAGAGTGGCCCCGATCCTCCTTTTCTGGGGTCCCCCCTGCGACGCACCTGGCTCCTCCTCTTCTCAAGTGCCCCCACGGAAAGCCGCTTTTCATGTGGACTCTTGTGCAGGCGCGCTCCAGAGTCCCGGTGCTGCATCAATTAAAGCAGACAGCAGGACTCGGTCCCGCCCCCAGCTCCTGTGTCACTGGATTTGATTGACAGCAGCGGAAGCATTTGGGTGAAAAATCTTGAGGGTTTAAACTCCTTTAATATAAAAAAAAACCTTCTGTGTGCAGCAGCCCCCCTAATACTTACCTGAGCCCCATCTAGAACCAGCGATATTGCACAAAAGACCTTCAGCAGTCTGGAACACTCCCTTCTGATTGGCTGAGACACATTGAATGAAATTTGGCCTGTTTGGCAGGGCCCGGCTGATTTTAAATTGGTGTGTGGTGTGTGTTTGTTGATCAGCGGCTGTAGCCAATCAGTTGCAGCCACTGATTGGTGCGTTCTGACAAAGGAGGGTCACTCTTTCAGAATAAAATGTTCTGGCGGGGGGTGGGGGGAGTCCTCCATCTACCCACTGGCTGAGCGAAGACAGACGAATGACCAGTCTTACTTAAAGCTGTGTTCCACCCCCCCCCCCCCCCCCCCAAAAAAAAATTAAAAGCCAGCAGCTACACATACTGCAGCTGCTGGCTTTTAGTAATAGGACACTTACCTGTCCTGGAGTCTCGCAATGTCTGCACCATAGCTTATGTTTCCATCAGCTGTTAGGTGCTGCCGGTGCCATTGCAGGTAAGGAAACCTGACAGTGTAGCCTTACGGCTTCATGTCAGGAACCCTACTGCGCATGTGTGAGGCCCCGATCCTCTCTCCTACTGGCCCAGCAACAGGGAGAGGAGGAGGGTGCCTCGGGGTCATGTCATGGGCCGTGGCCGGACTCCCGGAAGTGGGAAAGGGATACCTGTCAAAGACAGTTGTGGCACCAGAAGGGGAGAGGAGACAAATGAGCGAAAGTTCCACTTTTGGGTGGAACTCCGCTTTAACTTATTCTCCAGCTCCTCCAGACTGCAATGGCGTTCCTTGCAGGCTCTCTCATTCTCTGGTGGTCTCTGGCCCTCTGACAGCATCAAATCCAATGCAGAGACCATAGCCCTTTCATTGGATATAAGGATGCAGAGGGACCATCCATTACTGGAGTGTAAAGGAGAGGAGGAGAGCGCTGGCTGCTGGAGAGGCCTTAAAGTATAACTAAAGGCCAAACTTTTTTTTTCGTTTTGGAGTGGAGAGGGATTAGAAGCCCTGTCAGTTTTTATTGATGTCTGTGCCCCCGTTAGGGAGATTCACCTCTCCATTTGTGCTGTTTACCATTATCATTGAAAGTGAAAGTAAAAGAAAATCCCAAATTTTGGATTGTCCCCAGAAATGTAATAGAGGGCAAATCTTCCAATGGGGACACCAGTTCTGGTGACTTGGGGGTCCCCAAGGAATTCCCTTCATTTGCAGGGATTTCTTCTCACTTCCTGTTTGGCTATAGGACAAGAAGTGAAGCAAAATCTCTGCAATGGAATAGAGATGAAGAAAAAAAATGTGACGGGAATTATGCTCCCTTGCTTTATCCAAAATGGGGGAAAAAAAAGTTTTGCCTATAGTTCTACTTTAAGGTAAAAACATTAAGCCTTTAGTTTGTCAAGGCAGGATTGGAGGCTCTTCTGGGTTTTCTCATTTTTATTAGACATACAGTAGTAGAACCCTACACAGTATAACTACAATCACCAACTACAGATAGAAGTGAATGGATAGGAGGATACATTGGGTATTGCTCATTCCGCAGACACAGCCATGGTAAACAAAGGTCATTTGGTCATCTCAATGTTCATCACCTTGTCGTAAAAAGAGAACCGGTTCTACCAGATGGGAGAAAAAGAAAGTAGAAGTCTAAGAGAAGATAGTGTAGAGAGAGGAATTGAGGAAGGAGAAGGAGTGCAGGGAGAAGAGGGATAGTAAAGGGAAGATGGAACCTTTGGAGACACAAGTAGAAGTATAGGAGAAGATAGTGTGGAGGGTGGAATGGAAGAAGGAGAGTGAGGGCAGGGAGGAAAAAAAATAGGATAGGGAAGATGGAACCTCGAGAGACTCGGGTAGAAGTATACAAGAAGATAGTGTGGAGAGAGGCATGGAGGAAGGAGACAGAGGGCAGGAAGAAGAGGGCTAGGACAGGGTAAACAGAACCTGGGGAGACTCAGTTAGAAGTATACAAGAATATAGTGTAGGGTGGAATGGAGGCGAGAGAGAGTGTGCAGGGAGAGGAGGGTTAGGAGAGAGAATACAGAACCTGGGGAGACTCAGATAGAAGTATACGAGAATATAGTGTGGAGAGTGGAATGGAGGAAGGAAAGTGAGGGCAGGGAGAAAAAAATAGAATAGAAAAGATGGAACCTCGGGAGACAAGAAGATAGTGTGGAGAGGGGAATGGAGGAAGGAGAGGGAGTGCAAAGAGAAGAGGGATAGGATATGGAAGACGGAATCTGAGGAGACTCAGGTAAAAGTATAGGAGAAGATAGTGTAGAGAGAGGAATGGAGGAAGGAGATGGAGGGCAGGGAGAAGAATGATAGGAGAGGGAATATTGAACCTGGAGCGACTCAGGTAGAAGTATACGAGAAGATAGTGTGGAGGGTGAAATGGTGGAAGGAGAGGGAATGCAAGGAGAAGAGGGACAGGACCTTGGGGAGACTCAACCCCAAATCCACACTTTTCCACATTCCATGAAATATCCATCACCATCCAATGGAAGTCGGAGGGCATGTTATGTGTACTCTAGGGTGTCCAGACTTCATATATGGATTCATCAAATATTGGTGAAAGTTCCTCATTTGTCAAGTACCAGAAGACTTTCCATGTGACCTTTGTGACGCTTTCTTTAGCAGACTTCCTCTTCTGGGTTTCTATTTTTACTTTATAATTTCCCCCCTATTTTTATGTCAGTAGAGGACCTCTCCAAATTAAGCACAGACAAAAACACAACTTTAGTAGAAAGAGGATTAGAAATCAGCGATGTTTTAAAGCTGATTTCCTGGTATGTTTTCTTTGCATAGTTACATTGGTCCAGCATGGATGCAGATTACATTCCTGGCTGATTCCTGTGGAAGCAATGAATCACTTTAGTACCTGCCACTACTACAGTTCTTTGGTTAGATGAGGTTGGAGATCGTGATGTCACCAGCTAGCCTCTCTAGCTCATCCAATCAGAGAATGCCTTGCATCCTTTGAGAAAATGCAAAATATAAATACCAAAATATGAGCAGATACGACTTCAGCTTTAGCCACTTTAGCCAATATACAGTTTGGCTTTGTGTAATAGCTTTTTGCTTGAGATAATGGCCCGGAAGGTTCAGATAAAAAGTCGTATCCTGAAATCAATGTACAGCTCTTTGCCATCCCGCGCACAACTCTGCACGTGCTATTGAATGTTGTATAAATTACATTTTTTATTTGTTAAGACAAAATTCTTTGGTGAGAATGAGTCCTCCCCAGGGGGAGCCCGGTCCCATTTCACATGACCTCATACAACGCACCACACCACGACCATTTTGATCCTCTTCCCTGAACTGTTTTGCACATGGAAAACGTTTTTTTTGGTCCTCGCCCGCATTTTTTTTGTAGAGACAATGGATGAGGCCAATTTGTTTTCTGTTGGTGGAGTAACAGGATGTGTCTCCTGCATAGGAAGAATACACACCCCAGAAGGGAAAATTTCCTTTTCTGCCCTTATTTATAGACCAGGACCAGAAATCTCAACAATGGCTCCTCGGTATATTTTCAGATACAGGCTATGACCCCAGCTTATTAAAAATACATTCTGTCTATGATATCACCAAATAGATTCCATTGTTTTTATCTACAATCATTTTGGGCTTTTCTTCTGCAGGTTGTGGGGTTTTGGTGAGCTAGTAGGTTTCATGGTCTAGCAACTGCTAAAAACGTTAAATACATACAGAGTTTATTACTTTTCCTTGTATTGGCTCCTTGGCTAACATTAATTCCAGTGCCAGACATCTTGTGTGTGAGCACCAAACCCATGATAACCTTAAACCAGTGGCAGGCAACTTTCTTGAACCGGGGGGGGGGGGGGGGGGGCGGGCTCAACTGTGGCCCTCAACATCACCAGAGTGCCACACATGAAATGTAATTAATATTTCATATGAGAGACTTCAGACACACAAATGGATATGGCCAACGATTATGGGCATGATAAAAGAGATGGTCAGAGCCTGTGGACATAATGAAAAAGATGGTCAGAGACTGTGGACAAAATACAAGAGATGATTAGACTGCAGCCATCATACAATATATAAACAGAGGTTGTGGACAAGAGAGTATCAAAGACTGCGGACATATTACAAGATATGGTCAGAGACTGCAGACATGATACAAGAGGCGGTCAGAGATTGTGGACATAATACAGGAGATGGTCAAAGACTGCAGACCTAATACAAGAGATGTCAGAGATTGTAGGCATCATACAAGCGATGGTCGGAAACTGTGGACATAATAAAGGAGATAGTCTGAGAGTGTAGACCTAAAACAAGAGATGGCCAAAGACTGCAGACATAATACAAGAGATGGTCAGAGATTTTCTAAATAAAACAAAAGATGGTCAAGGACCGCAGACATGATACAAGAGGTGGTCAGAGACTGCTGATTTGATACAAGAGATGGTTAGAGACTGCAGACATGACATAAGATGATCAGAGACTGTATATATAATACTAGAGGTAGTCAGAGACTATAGACATGGTACAGGAGATAGTCAGAGATTGCAGACATGATACAGGAGATGGTCAGAGATTATAGGAATGATAAAAAGAGATGGTCAGTGACTGTAGACATAATACCGGAGATGGTCAGAGCTTGTGGACATGATACAAGAGATGGTCAGTGACTGTAGACCCAATACAAGAGATGGTCAGAGAATGCAGATATGAAACAAGAGATGGTCAGAGACTGCAGACATGACACAAGAGATGGTCAGAGACTGTATATATAATAATAGAGGTAGTCAGAGACTACAGACCTGGTACAGGAGATGGTCAGAGTTCGTAGACATGATACAAGAGATGGTCAGTGACTGTAGACCCAATACAAGAGAGGGTCAGAGGCTTCTGATTTTACACAAGAGATGGTCAGAGAATGCAGATATGAAACAAGAGATGGTCAGAGACTGTATATATAATACTAGATGTAGTCGGAGACTACAGACATGGTACAGGAGATGGTCAGAGATTGTAGACTTGATAGAGGAGATGGTCAGAGACTAGAGACATGATACAAGAGATGGTCACAGATTGTAGACATCATACAAGAGATGGCCACAAACTGCAGACATGGTAAAGGAGATGTTCAGGACTACAGACATGCTGCAGGAGATTGTCAGAGACTATAAACATGCTACAGGTCCTGTGGCGGGGCTGTGGTGTCCTCTCCTCTTCTCCTTGAGTGCAGGCAGCGGCGGCTCCGGTGTCCGCTCCTCAATTTTCCTCCGCCATGTGCCTCCTCCTCCATGCATGTTGGGCACCCGGGCATAGAACACTTACCTTTTCAGCCATGTGAATTGCCACTCCAGCAAGTTCTAGTGCTAAAAACTGAACATTATGTACATTTCTTTGCAGCTCTCTTTAGCAATGTACTAATATTTAAAGTATATGTAAGCCCTCACATTCTAAAACAGCCCATTCAGTTTAAAATAGAAATGAAAGGCAAAACATTTGTGTATAGATATAAAACATTATATACACCTTTTCTCTTTCTTTATAAGTTATTACATAACCTCTGTTCTCAGCTGCATAAGCCCCGTTTGACACTATAAATTTGTATGTGAATTGCACAGGAACCCGCACCGCATTCCTGTGCAATTCACATGCGCTTCAGTGCAGTGTGAAATGAATGGGCTCAAATTGCATCATACCAAAGAAGTACAGGCACCTTTTTTTAGAGCCGCATTTCATGGTCATTTTGTACCATGCAAACTGGTGTGGGCAAAACACACTGCATTTGATGTGCTTTTTCGGACGTCATTAACTATATATTAACACCCGCAGCTGATCGCAAACACAGTGCAATTGCAATGCAGTGAAGGAAACATGCAGGGATCGCATTATTCATGTGTGAATCTAGACTAAGAGCTGAAGGGAGGAGAAATAGCAGCTCACTGGTCTTCCCACAGCACAAGTTTATTCATTGGAGGAGAGCAGGCTGTGTTCCCAGCACAGCCAGATAACTTACCACTCTATGCTTGCATGCCTAGTGTGGCCAGTTTTAAGAAAAAACAGGAAAGCAAGGGGACTGGCAGGGTCACCAGGGATTTCACATAAAGGAAGCAATACAAAGAGAAGATGATACTTTTTCATACAAGTACATGGTACAACAGGCACATATCAGGAATAGGAAATGCTGGGTTTTATGTATTCTTTAAAAGTGTTAATTTTTGTACTTTTATTATTACTTCAAACGAATATCGCTGAGCCAATCCCCCATTTTAGTTCAGCTGTGAGAGATCCGGAGTTTCTGGATGTGACATTGCAGTCAGATTAGTTCTGGACTAGACATGATCATTCCAGATAAAGGATCTAGTATTTGTGCAAGGCTGCTTTGTGTAATATAAACAGCTTTGCTACAATCCCAGTATTAGATAAGACAGCCTTGCTGCCCCATTGAGCAATACTTTCACTGTCAGCGCTTGGCTCGTGCTGCCTGTTTTCTTTTCTGTTCAAACAAAAATGTTTCCCTCATCTGTGGGAACTTTTGTTCTTTGGCAGCTTGCATCAGGGTTTACCTGATTACTATACTACTATCATTATTTTATTATTTTTATTTGTATTTTTTTTTTTTATTATTATAAATATAACAAATTACTAGATATAGGGGGCCTTGCGTACTTGAGTTTCCCGGAGCCGTCAACACATAAAATTCAGTACAAGTAAAACCTTGGTTCGCAAGCATAATTCATGCCAGAAACATGCTTGTAATCCAAAGCACTCTTATATCAAAGTGAATTTCCCCATAAGGCCGCGTACACACGGGCGGACTGTTCGCCCAACCTTGTCCGCTGAACAGTGTTTGGGCGGACAGTCCGCTCGTGTGTGGGCTTTCAGCGGACAGTTGGACGGACAAAGTCTTTCGGAAATTCCGAAAAACTGTCCGCTGAAACTGTGTTTGAGCGAACAGTCCGCCCGTGTGTGGGTCTGTCCGCTGTACTTTCGAAATGAGCGGACTGTTCCCGCTCGGAAAGTCCGCCCATTTCGAGCGCGTGTGAAGGTAGGCGGGGCCCGCCACGGAGACGTCGCGGGCTCCGCCGCCTGGAATGGGCTTAAAGGGGAACCCCAACGCCGAAAAAAATCGGCGTGGGGTTTCCCCCAAAGTCCACAACAGACCCTTGTCCGAGCACGCTACCCGGCCGGCCAGGAAAGGGGGGCGAGCGAGCGCGCCCCCCCTCCTGAGCCGTACCAGGCCGCGTGCCCTCAACATGGGGGGGTGCCTTGGGGAAGGGGGGCCGCGCGGCCCCCCCACCCCAAAGCACCTTGTCCCCATGTTGATGAGGACAAGGGCCTCTTCCCGACAACCCTGGCCGTTGGTTGTCGGGGTCTGCGGGCGGGGGGCTTATCGGAATCCGGGAGCCCCCTTTAAGAAGGGGGCCCCCGGATACCGGCCCCCCACCCTATGTGAATGAGTATGGGGTACAATGTACCCCTACCCATTCACCTGTGAAATAAAGTACAAAAAAAAACACAACACAGAGGAAAAAATATTTTATTGCACAGCTCCGGGGGTCTTCCGTCTTCGGGGGTCTTCTCGCCGGACTCCTCCGCTATCTTCGTGTAGCTCTTTTACTAGCGGAGGAGTCCGGCTTTCTTCCTCCCCGCCGCCGGCCTCTTCTTCCGACTTCGGGGGTCTTGTCCCCCTCTTCGGTTCTTCTGCCGGGCCACCGCGCCTTCTTGTAGCTCTTTTACAGGCGGTGGCCCGGTCTTCTGTCGCCGCTGCCTTCCGTTCTTCTGTCGCCGCCTTCGGTTCTTCTGCCGGGCCACCGCGCCTTCTTGCAGCTCTTTTACAGGCGGTGGCCCGGTCTTCTGTCGCCGCTGTCGTCGCCGCCGCCGCCTTCCGTTCTTGTTCTTCTTCTTGTTCTTCTGCTTCTTCTCCTGGAGATGTTGACTCGACGAGCTCTCCGGCCGGAATGCCAGAGCCGCGCTGTGCGGTCACTTATATAGTGACAATGGGGCGGTGTCACATGGTATATGTCACATGGGTTGGTCACATGGTGACCCCGCCCCCTTACGATGTCATAGTCCCCATGTGACATCAACCCATGTGACCAACCCATGTGACATATACCATGTGACACCGCCCCATTGTCACTATATAAGTGACCGCACAGCGCGGCTCTGGCATTCCGGCCGGAGAGCTCGTCGAGTCAACATCTCCAGGAGAAGAAGCAGAAGAACAAGAAGAAGAACAAGAACGGAAGGCGGCGGCGGCGGCGGCGACGACAGCGGCGACAGAAGACCGGGCCACCGTCTGTAAAAGAGCTGCAAGAAGGCGCGGTGGCCCGGCAGAAGAACCGAAGGCGGCGACAGAAGAACGGAAGGCAGCGGCGACAGAAGACCGGGCCACCGCCTGTAAAAGAGCTACAAGAAGGCGCGGTGGCCCGGCAGAAGAACCGAAGAGGGGGACAAGACCCCCGAAGTCGGGAGAAGAGGCCGGCGGCGGGGAGGAAGAAAGCCGGACTCCTCCGCTAGTAAAAGAGCTACACACACATAGCGGAGGAGTCCGGCGAGAAGACCCCCGAAGACGGAAGACCCCCGGAGCTGTGCAATAAAATATTTTTTCCTCTGTGTTGTGTTTTTTTTTGTACTTTATTTCACAGGTGAATGGGTAGGGGTACATTGTACCCCATACTCATTCACATAGGGTGGGGGGCCGGTATCCGGGGGCCCCCTTCTTAAAGGGGGCTCCCGGATTCCGATAAGCCCCCCGCCCGCAGACCCCGACAACCAACGGCCAGGGTTGTCGGGAAGAGGCCCTTGTCCTCATCAACATGGGGACAAGGTGCTTTGGGGTGGGGGGGCCGCGCGGCCCCCCCTTCCCCAAGGCACCCCCCCATGTTGAGGGCACGCGGCCTGGTACGGCTCAGTAGGGGGGGCGCGCTCGCTCGCCCCCCTTTCCTGGCCGGCCGGGTAGCGTGCTCGGACAAGGGTCTGGTGTGGACTCTGGGGGAACCCCCACGCCGATTTTTTTCGGCGTTGGGGTTCCCCTTTAAGCCCATTCCAGGCGGCGGAGCCCGCGAAGTTTCCTTCGCGGGCCCCGCCTACCTGTACACGCGCTCTAAATGGGCGGATTTGCCTCCTCCTTACGTGGGCGAGTCCGTTCATTTCAAAAGTTGAGCGAACTGTTTGCCCAACCTTGTTCGTCAAACAGTCCGCTCGTGTGTGGGCAAGTCCGCTCATGCAAATTTTGAGCGGACTGTTTGCCGAAACTGTTTGACGAACAAGGTTGGGCAAACAGTCCGCGCGTGTGTACGCGGCCTAAGAAATAATGGAAACTCAAATGATTCGTTCCACAACCATTTATTCATAAGTCCTTCAGTTTAAAGTCCACATAAAAAGGATTATAGCAATGTGATAGGTTGTGTAACCATAAAATGTCCATCCACAAATGGAAGCCTCCACAAGGGGATTAGAAGCAAAATCCAGCTACAGAATATAAAAAAGAAGAGGGGCGCCTCTAAGTGTAGCAATATGGTTATATTTAATGAAGGTACAACATTTAGAAACTCACGTGGTTGATGTACATCTAAGTATGGAGGCATCCGGGGTAAAGCTGTCCACATAGACCATCCTTCTCACTGCCGGCTCTAACTGATGTCAGTCTGCAATCGTGACCAGAAAGACTACCCTGCAGTAAAGCAATTTAAGCGCTCGTGGAGCTCAGCGTGGAAGGCTATGACGTTGATGGTGGTGCGGAGGACGGTCTATGTGGACATCTTTACTCCGGATGCCTCCATATTTAGATGTGCCTCTTTTAATAATCAACCATGGGAGTTGCTAAATGCTGTACCTTCATTAAATGTAACCATATCGCTACACTTAGAGGCGCCCCTCTTCTCTTTTATACTCAGTTGTGACATGACGCTACTACATCGCTTGTATATCCAGTCAAAATTTATTTAAAAATTTGGCTTGTCTTGCAAAACGCTCTCAAACCAAGTTACTCGCAAACCAAGGTTTTACTGTATATGGTATGCTACAAAAGACTGTCAGAGACTGCAGACATGCAACAAGGGATAATCCAAGATATGAGACATTCTACTAGTGTGTTTGGGGATTGAATACATGCTACAAGAGACAGTCAGGTTCGGTTCACACTGCCGTGACTTGGGATCCGACTTGTAAGGCCCCAAGCCGATTGACATGTGAAATCCCATGTTAGTCAATGAGAGTTGTCTTAATTAGCTTTTAATTACTTTTCTTGCTGTCATCAGATGAATGATCCAAGATTTTGGATTTAGGACTTTGTTTTGGTACTCTTGACCTATTATACTTGAATTTTCTCTATTCAGGTGAACCCCTTCCTTCAAAAGGGCCCCTGTTTTGTAATGAGCTGCTAAACCCAAGCCACCAGGCTCAAGTAATGACGATAACTTTGTCCACCTTTTCGAAAATCTGTCAAAATTTGTGCCCACAGCCTCAACGCCAACTATTCTTGGAGTTAAAGTCTGTTACGTTAGACTGATAGAGATCACTATCATTCCAGCCTCTTTACCAAGAAATGCTCCTCCTGAGGCCTGGGGGTGCACCTTAAGTACCAAAGGGCCACAAGGACTAAAATGTTGCTTTCTAAATCTCTAGCAAGATTACAAGGCTCTATCATGCCCCCTTCACATAGGAACAGAGCTGAGGCTGTCAATCAGTTGTTGCTCCCTCCCATGTCACCATGTTTCTTTTGGTGTCAGGAAAACTTGTCAGAAGGGATCTATGCTGATAGCAGAGGAACAAAGCAGCAGACAAAAGTGGCTTAGGAGCTGAGTTACTAAAGGCAAATCCACTTTGCACTGTTGCTGTAGATCTGAAATGAGGGGAAGCTCTGGTGATTTTATCATCCAATCATGTGCAAGCTAAAATGCTGTTTTTTATTTTCCTTGCATGTCCCCTTCAGATCTACAGTGACTGCATTTCCAAGTGCAAAGTGGATTTGCCTTTAGTAAATAACCCCCTTAGTGTTCTTAATTGAGACAAGTACACATCATAGAGGGGTATGCTTTGTTCAGATTTAATGTCTGAGGTTTACAACTACTTTAATTTGGCTCAAATAGGGTATGATTTGGCAAATTAGCAGTGCATGTATGTTTGTACTCCCGAATGACCTGTATTCTCACTTCCATATTATCAGTACTGCTCTATAAGGGTTCAGATATTACTCATGTAGTCCTGAACATTTGCACAGGAATCATCCATCCATCCAACTAGATCGAAACAAGGAATTGCAGCCCAACTCATCCCCACTACGATTGAGAAAGCACTGAAATCAGAGACAGCCAGGCATCCAATAATCCAAGAAACATGCCAGGGATGGCAGCCTGCCTTTTCCTTCAGGTTTCCTTTAAAGGGGTTATAAACCTTTGTGTTTTTTCACCGGGCAGAGAGTCTGTCTCTCTGCCCGGGGTTCTCGGCTCTTGATTGGACAGATTGATAGCAGCGCAGCCATTGGCTCCCGCTGCTGTCAATCAAATACAGTGACGTGGGCGCCGAGGTGCAGGGCCAAGTCATACATTCGGTGGCTACGGACGCCGAATGCTGGACTCGGGAGCGTGCCCACAATGTAACCCCCTTGAGAGAGCTTCTCCTAGGGCAGTGATTCTCAACCAGGGTTCAGTGGAACCCTAGGGTTCCTCCAGAGGTTGCTAGTGCCCACAATGTTACCCCCTTGAGAGAGAGCTTCTCCTAGGGCAGTGATTTTCAACCAGGGTTCCGTGGAATCCTAGGGTTCCTCCAGAGGTTGCTAGGGGTTCCTTCAGCATTGGGCAATTTCTGCCTCTCAGATCAGTTCCCACTGACACCATTGATGTTTTTAGCTATCTGTAAGGAGGTAATTCTCCCCAATGACCACAAGTGTAAGGACCATTCTTCCCACTGACCATCACACTAATGTATCATGAGTTGTAGATTTCAAATTTTTAGTAGAGGTTCCCTGAGTCCAGAGAACTATTTCAAGGGTTCCTCTGTGTTGAAAAGGTTGAGAAAGGCTGGTCTAGGGGGTTATCTGATGTGGGGAGGAGCCGAGAGAGCCGCCGGGGGACACCAGAAGAGGAGGATCAGGGCCACTCTGTGCAAAACGAGCTGCACATTGGAGGTAAGTATGATATGTTTGTTATTTAAAAAAAACGAAATGAACCCTTACAATCACTTTAAGTAGGGAATGTAGAGAATGAGCATAGATAGAAGAAGGGACCTGGGAACATCATGCTTGTATCAGGACAGTTTTCATAACTTCCTCAGCCCTGGGCTCCAAAACACACAACTTGGTTTGCACTCAATTGAACATATTAGCTGGATAAACCGCGCGCTCCTCTGGGATTAGACAGAATCATTCCTTTTTCATCTCCGCTAAGATCCTGTCATCAAGATACCGCAAGTGCTTGTGTTAACGGATTACGCTATAGAGATTGGGATGGTCACAAATCAAACATGAGATATGTGATATTGTCAAGCGTGACCATAAAATCCTCCACTTTGTAAATGCACATTTTGTGTGTTTGGCTCTTTCGGTATTGTGTCCAATGAAGAATGCCTGCCATGTGCTTGATGCCAGTATCTCATTGTGGAACCAGCTGTGGGCTGTAACCCATAGCAAAGTGGAGCGATCAGCCAAAGCAACAGATTTAGATGTCTTAAGTCATTTTAGCATTTTCGTTTTGGCAGCATTTACCTAAATCTGCACCCCCCCCAGGGTTTAGAGCGAATAAGCCAGCTTTTCTAACACGGACGGTCGGAGATTCCGACGGAATGTTTCCTATCGGACAGTTTTGTCGGATATTCCGACTGTGTGTGGTCTGCATCGGACTCTTTCCGTCAGAATATCCGGCGGACCAACTTTTCCAACTTGCCGGTAAAATTTTCCGACAAAATGCTCCGATCGGACATACTCCGATCATGTGTAGCCTACTCCGACGGACAAAGTGCCACGCATGCTCAGATCAAATTCCTAGACCAAAGCTATTGGCTACTAGCCTGAACGTAGTCCCGTCGTAACGAAATAACGTCATCACGTTATGTACAATCGGATTTTCCGACAACTGAGTCCGACCGTGTGTATGCAACATCTCTTCCGGACCTCTTCCGGAATTAATCCGATGGATTTGGTTGCCGGAATCTCCGACCGTGTGTATGCAACATCACTTCCGGACCTCTTCTGGAATTAATCCGTCGGAATTAATCCGATGGATTTGGTTGCCGGAATCTCCGACCGTGTGTATGCAACATCACTTCCGGACCTCTTCTGGAATTAATCCGTCGGAATTAATCCGATGGATTTGGTTGCCGGAATCTCCGACCGTGTGTATGGGGGCTAAAAGGTTTTACCCCCAGAGGAACTTCTGAAACATGGATACAAACAGCCCAAAGGATTTTACTTGCGATTATTGCTTTGAGAACACAGTGGCTCCCCTGGAGGGATTCCCCCATCAACACTGACTGTGTTGATGATGGAATGAAGTTGTGGTTGCAGGAAAGAAAGTTGCTCCATCTATGGCCGGCTATACTAAATACAATTTATTGGGGTTCAATGGCAAAAATGTCTATTACATTGATGGTTAGTATGAAAAATGTCCCCTTTCTAGTGGTAGTCAAAATGCCTCCTTTAAAGTGGTTGTAAACCCTTGCAAACCACTTTGACCTACAGGTAAACCTAGATTAAGGCTTACCTGTAGGTCCAAGAAATATCTACTAAACCTACACAGTTTAGGAGATATTTACAAAAAGACGGGCACCGCTGTCTACGGTGAATGCACCATAGACAGCGGCACGCAGGCGCACCGGACAGGCCGCAGATCACGGCGATATGCCGCTCGTGTCGGCTCCCATGCGCATGCGCGGGAGTGACGTCATCACGGCTCCGGCGAATCACAGCGCCGGAGCAGCAAGACCCAGAAGTCACTACGGGATACATGGCAGCGGTGGAGATAAAGCAGGAGGACCGCTTCGGGGGCTTCGTTCTCAGGTAAGTTATTCATAATGAGCTAGTATGCTATGCATACTAGCTCATTATGCCTTTGCCTTGCAAGTTGCATTTTTTTTTTTAAAAGTGCCTTTACTTCCTCTTTAAAACAGTTACAATTATCACTGGAGTCATGCTGCCAGCTTTTTAAGAGTCATTAGTCTTGGCGCTATGCAGGTATGCAGGTACCATCAAATGGGAGGTCAACCAACCACAGCTCAAGGAACCTCCAACAACCTCTGGAGCATCCTTTTTCAACCTTTTTTATTTTTACCAAAAAAGAACCCTTAAAATATTTTTTCGGCCTCAGGGAAAACCTGCAAAATACAGTTCATTGGGGGGCAGTGGGAAAAATGGCTCTTAGATTGGTAACCAGTGGCAGGAATGCTCTCCTATCAGTGGTGGTGAGAATGCCACCCTTACAGGCAGCTATAAAGTTCATTGGTGTCATGATGCTGGCTCTTTCATGTAGCATTAGCCCTAGAACTCTGCAGGCACCATCAGATGTGAGGTTGAGTAGTCAAAGCTTGAAGAACCCCTTGCAGGGCCTGGAGGAACCTTAGCTTTCCACGGAATCCTTGCCAAGAATGGCTGTAATAGGGAAAAATGCCCCTTACATTGTTAGTCAGTGGGAGGAATACTCTCCTATCAGTGGTGGTGAGAATGTACAGGCAGCTAGAAAATTCATTGGTGTTATGATGCTGGCTCTGCCAAGAAGCATTGGCCCTGGAACTCAATTAGCCAAAGCTCAAGGAACCTCTAACAGCCTCTGGAGGTACCCTAAATTTCCACAGGACCCTGGTCCTGTAGGCTGATAGGTCACTCACAATGTTAAAAACAATATCCAGCGTTAGGGAGTCTGGTGCTCATCCGCGTAAAGCCGCTGGTGTATACGTGGCCAGGGGCGCTGGTGGCTCCTAGCGCTTCCTGGAGAACTCGGAGACGCTCCCAGCTGGGGGCAAGGAACGTAGTGTGCGTTCGGAGCACCCGGAAGTGAAGACAACTGTTCCCCGGGGTCTCCGAGTTCTCCAGAAAGTGATGGGTGCCCCTGCACCTATGGCCATGTCTACACCAGCAGCTTTACACAGATGAGCACCAGACTCCCTAACGCTGGATATTGTTTTTAACATTGTGAGTGTCATTCCACTTTTTTTACATTAAAGCTGTGATCTTACTACATACAGTACACTTAGGCCGCGTACACACGGGCGGACTGTTCGCTCAACTTTGTTCGTCAAACAGTTTGACAAACAGTCCGCTCAAAATTAGCATGAGCGGACTTGACCACACACGATGAACGAACAGTCCGCTGAAACCGTGCGCGATGACGTGAACGGCACGTACGACGGGACTAGAAAAACGACGTCCTATACACTGCAATGCAACCTTCGGCGTGTAAATTCTTTCTGAGCATGCGCGAGACTTAGTTTGACGAACAAGCCTACACACGAGCGGACTGTCCGCTCAAACCAAGTTTCAGCGGACAGTTTTACGGAAATTCCGAAAAACTTTGTTTGTCAGACTGTCCGCTGAAACTGTCCGCTGAAGCCCACACACGAGCGGACTGTCCGCTGAAACACTGTTCAGCGGACAAAGTTGAGCGAACAGTCCGCCCGTGTGTACGTGGCCTTAGATGGCGCTGCTCTTTGTTCTTTGTGTCACCTGATTAGGACTTTTTATCAGAAACAACCCCAGCTTGAGTGTGCTAGTAACCTGTGTTTTTTGTGCCTTTAGGTGTAGCCATATGGTTACAAATGGAACAAATCATTGTGGAACAAATCATCTGAGTTTCCATTATTTCTTATGGGGAAATTTGCTTTGATATAAGAGTGCTTTGGATTACAAGCACTTTTCCGGAATGAATTCTGCTCGCAATCCAAGGTTTTACCGTATTCTGTTTTGTTCCTTTAGGATGTCCCATGTTTGCAATCCCTGTTGTGTCACGCAGCGTGTCACCCGAGGCATTGAATCTTCCTGTGTCAGCGTCTCCCAGTAACCTGACGTCTCCTGTTCTTGTAAAACTATATACAGATCACCCTCACAGGTCAGGGGAAGGTAGCGTGTGCAAACACATATCTGCTGAGCTGGGCAAAAAACACTTTGCTTCATATTTATGTAATATGGCAGTAATGCTCATGAAAACAAGAGCACTCATATGTGTATAGTCCGGGGCCTCGTTCTGCTACTGAGGCTGTCAAATGTTATTGTGATTGCTGGAGAATGTCTCTTCTCAGATCTCAGAGGTTTACGAGAATATACAGATTAATAGTGCATTCACCAACAGGACAGGATTGTGGTACATTCACCAAGAGGACAGGTATATGGTACGTTCACCAATAGGACAGGATTATGGTACATTCACCAACAGGACAGGATTGTGTACATTCACCAACAGGACATGATTATGGTACATTCACCAACAGGACAGGGTTATGGTACAGTCACCAACAGGACAGGGTTATGGTACAGTCACCAACAGGACAGGATTGTGGTACACACTCACCAACAGGACATGATTATGGTACATTCACCAACAGGACAGGATTGTGGTACATTCACCAACAGGACAGAAATATGTTACATTCACCAACAGGACAGGATTATGGTACATTCACCAACAGGACAGGATTATGGTACATTCACCATCAGGACAGGAATATGTTGCATTCACCAACAGGACAGGAATATGTTACATTCACCAACAGGACAGGCATATGTTACATTCACCAGCAGGGTGGGATTGTGGTACGTTTACCAACAGGACAGGATTATGGTACATTCACCAACAGGACAGGAATATGTTACATTCACCAACAGGACAGGAATATGTTACATTCACCAACAGGACAGGATTATGGTACATTCACTAACAGGACAGGATTATGGTACATATGGGTGATCTATATACATTGCAGGGATTTTAATAACCTTTGTTGCAGATTCCTACCTTTTAATACTCTGAAGGAATAGCTGTTTGTTTGTCTGGGTCCATGTGCCTAGTGAATCTGTATGGGAGTTGCTCTAATGAGGAAAGCTACGTCCCTTTAGATGTGATTTCCCTGTGAAAGTTTCTCACCAAAAATTGCATTTTTGTTGCAGGGGATGCCAAAAATCTGATTTGTATTTTAGTGCAGACTTCTGGGAAAATCAGTGAGCCAATCACACAAGTGGGACATGACATTTCTGGGGAGTGTTACATTCTGTATACAGTAGGATGGAATAATGATACATTCACATAGGAAGGAATGATGGTACATTCACATAGGAAGGAATGATGATACAGTCACATAGGAAGTAACGATGATACATTCACATAGGACAGAATGATGGTACATTCACATAGGAAGGAATGATGGTACATTCACATAGGAAGGAATGATAATACATTCACATAGGAAGGAATGATAATACATTCACATAGGAAGGAATGATGATACATTCACATAGGAAGTAATGATGGTACATTCACATAGGAAGGAATGATGATACATTCACATAGGAAGGAATGATGATACATTCACATAGGAAGGAATGATGATACATTCACATAGGAAGGAATGATGATACATTCACATAGGACAGAATGATGGTACATTCACATAGGAAGGAATGATGGTACATTCACATAGGAAGGAATGATAATACATTCACATAGGAAGTAACAATGATACATTCACATAGGAAGGAATGATGGTACATTCACATAGGAAGGAATGATGATACATTCACATAGGAAGGAATGATGATACATTCACATAGGACAGAATGATGGTACATTCACATAGGAAGGAATGATGGTACATTCACATAGGAAGGAATGATGATACATTCACATAGGAAGGAATGATGATACATTCACATAGGAAGGAATGATGATACATTCACATAGGAAGGAATGATGATACATTCACATAGGACAGAATGATGGTACATTCACATAGGAAGGAATGATGATACATTCACATAGGACAGAATGATGGTACATTCACATAGGAAGGAATGATGATACATTCACATAGGAAGGAATGATGATACATTCACATAGGAAGGAATGATGATACATTCACATAGAGGATAGAATGCCCTGGTATTGTACAGAGTATCTGTGACTATGATTTGGCTCTTTTCTAGGGAGGACAATCTCTGTATCATGTTTAATGGCCCTCGAATGATCTAACAATCGGGGTGGTTTGCAGTGAATCAGTCAGGGCGGTTCTATCCCCGCTCTCTCATTAGAGACAATCCTCTTGTTGGTTGATGTTCCATCATCTGATCTCCAGGTATAGGAATGACTAATAAACCCGTTTTATGTCTTGTTCTCCGAGCTCCATTTACTTTTTCTTTCTTCTGTAAATGGTGTCAGTGAACACCAAGCTGTGTGACTTGTATAATGAGACCTGTTATTATAAGGTCCATGAATCAGCACAGCACATGTCAGCATTACCAAATCGCATCATTGGTTTGAGTTATACATAGGATGCCATTCATGGGTGAAATAAACCTTGCCACTCCTAAGCTCCCTTATGTAAATAGGCAGAGGATCACATGGGCTCCTCCGCCTCTACGCACCATTGTGGGGTTTTCACATCACTAAAGACTGCAGAGTTTATATTTTGCCACCCAGACGGGAGTATAAACGAATGCCTTGTACACACGGTCGGACATTCCGACCACAAAATCCGTCTGATTTTTTCCAATGGATTTTGTCCGAAACTGGTGTTGCATACACACGGTCGGACAAAGTTGTCGGAAAATCCGATCGTTCGGAACGAGGTGACGTTCGTTGTGTACGAGGGGACTACGTAGAGGCTAGTAGCCAATAGCTTTGGTCTCGTAATTTGATCTGAGCATGCGTGGCACTTTGTCCGTCGGAATTCTCTACAAATGATCGGAAAAAGTCAGATTGGATTTTTTTGTTGGAAAATTTTAGATCCTGCTCTCAAATTTATTCAGTCGGAATTTCCGACGGAAAAAGTCTGATAGAGCCCACACACGATCGGGATTTTCCGACAATATAATCCGATCAGACCTTTTCCGTCGGAATTTCCGACCGTGTGTACAGGGCATAGGTCTCATTTGGTTTCTTTTTATTGAGGGAGCAGCTAATATGAAGTCCAGTACCTGGCACCCTCAACCCGCTTTCTATACTACATCATACTGACTGGTGGAGGAGGGGATTTGTGTGCTCAGATATAAATCTGACCGGCAGATATCTCACCAATCGCATCAATACATCGCATTTGCCTTTGGTTGCTCAAATGCAGTGCATGCTGCCAGTTTGATTATTCTACATTTTGTTCGACACAATATTTGTATGGGAGGAACCGGAATGTATAGACGCTGCAATAAAAGACCCAACCTCAGATATAGTTTTCATGTTAGTGCATGTATGCTAAGCATAAGCAGTGTGTATGTATAACACTTCCCGGTATTTAACACCTTGCACAGAGATGACCGTACTCTCCCCGGTAATGCCTTCATCTGATTTTCTCTCCATCTTTATTCAGGCATCCCCCTCCTTCTAAATCCTGGAGTTTGTGTATTTATTGGATTTGTTCACAAATGTCTGACAAAGATCAACCCATTTGTGACTTGCAACAAAGTTAAGCAACCCATAGATCAGGGGTGTCAACTGAATTTCATTGTGAGCATCATTATAAGTGCTCTCAAAGGGCCGGTTGTATCTAAAGTACGCCACCTACAGAATGCAGGGTTTAGGGGAGCAACATGTACATAGTGCAGAGTTTAGGAGTGTGTTACGTACAGAGTGTAGGGTTCAGGGATGCGCTGTGTACAGAATGCAGGGTTCAAGGGTGCGCTACTTACAGAGTGCAGAGTTGAGGTTTGTGCTATGTACAGAGTTCAGGGGTGTGCTGTGAACAGATGCAGGGTTATGAGTGTGCTACATTCAAAGTGCAGAGTTCAGGGGTGCGTTGTGTACAAAGTGCAGTGTTACGGGTGCGCTACATACAGAGTGCAGAGATCAGGTGTGCTCTGTGAACAGAGTGCAGGGTTAAAGGTGTGCTACATACAGAGTGCAGAATTGAAGGCTGCATTGTGTGCAGAGTTCAGGGGGGTGCTTTGAACAGAGTGAAGGCTTACTGGTGTGCTACGTAGAGAGTTCTTGAGTGAACTGCGTACAGAGTGTAAGGTTACGGATGCGCTATGTACAGGGTGCAGAGTTCAGGGGTGCTCTGTGAACAGAGTGCAGGATTATGGGTGTGCTACATACAGAGTGCAGAGTTTAGGGGTGTGCTTAGAATAGATGCAGGGATACGGATGTGCTACGTAGAGAGTGCAGAGTTTGGGGGTGCACTGTGTACAGAGTTCAGAGTCCAGGGGAGTTCTGTGTACACATGCATGGTTACGGGAGTGCTAGGTACAGAGTGCTAAGTTCAGGGGTGCGCAGTGTACAGAGTTCAGGGTTACTGGTGCGCTACTTACAGAGTTCAGGGGTGCGCTGCGTACAGATACAGTGTTATGGGTGCGCTATGTACAGAGTGCAGAGTACAGGGTTACGGGTGCGCTACTTACAGAGTTCAGGGGTGCAGTGCGTACAGATACAGGGTTATGGGTGCGCTATGTACAGAGTGCAAGGTTACACTTGCGCTACATACAGAGTGCAGAGTTCAGGGGTGCATTGTGTACAGAGTGCAGAGTTAAGGGGTGCACTATGTATAGAGTGCAGGTTTATGGGTGTGCTACGTACAGGGTGAAGAGTTCAGGGGTGCGATGTGTACAGAGTGCAGGGTTACGGGGGTGTAATGTACAGAGTGCAGATTTCAGGGGTGCACTGTGTACAGAGTGCAGGATTACCTGTATGGTACATACAGGGTGAAGAGTTCAGGGGTGCGCTGTGTACAGAGTGCAGGGTTATGGGTGCGCGACGTGCAGAGTGCAGATTTCAGGGGTGCACTGTGTACAGAGTGCAGGATTACAGGTATCCTACATACAGGGTGAAGAGTTCAGGGGTTCGCTGTGTACAGAGTGCATGGTTATGGGTATGCTACGTACAGAGTGCAGGGTGTACAGAAGGGGAGCCCTGCTCTGAACTTACAGGAGTTCTAACCCTTCCTTACTTTATCCAAAACTAAAAGAAACATTTTGGCTGGAGCTTTAGTACTGTTGAGAAATATGTTATGCATTAAGCTATAAAGAAGAATTTATTCACAGCATACATACAGTATACTTTTGCTCTCATTAAATCTGATGGGTCTTAGTTGCCAGTAGCCTGATTTTTGCTCCAAGTCTGACCTGTGGTTTTCCACTACAGAAGTATGAAGCAGTAACAGCAGCTGCAGAGCCCCACAATTCCTGTCCTTGGGCCCGTGTTCCTGCGGTAACAGAAACCGAGAGGGTGAAGGTACCACAGTTCATTCCACCAGCGCCGTTCCCACAGTACAGAATGCGTGCAAAGGCTGCAGAGGGTCAGAAATCCAGGCAGCCGACAACTAAAACATTTGCCTCATTTTTTCCCTCTCCATCTTCCAGCATTGTGCAAACACTGATAGCTGCCCTGAAACATCACACTCCTCTGAGCCATCTGTCAGGAAGATTAGCTAGTTTTGCCGGTTGCGGCACAAGATTTGTTGGTCGATCGCGGTAAATATTTACCGTCAAGTTACTCGTTTTTTTTGTTGTGTCATCTGCTTTTCCTCTCTTCAGTCTGCTGTAAAAATACGATCGTCATCATTTACTGCCAGATTTTTGGCTGCAGTGAATGTAGCGCAAGTTATTTCTTGGAGTAACAGAAGTGTGCCAGGCAGCGCTTTGGATGGTAAAATGGTGAAAATCGAGTGTTTGGGAGGGGAAACAAAAATAAAGTAGAAGAAAAGCCCATTGAAAGTTAAAGTGGATCCAGTATCAGATATCTCACCCACATGCATACATCACATTTTCCAGCGGTTGCTGAAACGCAGCAAGTCCAGCCAGTAGGATTATTCTGCATGCCATTTGATGCAGGATTGGGATGTGATGGACTGGCATATATACACACTGCACAAGGAATCTCCTCTATTCGCTATTCTCTAGAGACCCTGTCACCAACGTAAAAAATTGCAAATAAAGAAGAATCAAGTATGTAAATGCTGACTTGCAGTGTTTTTCCTTACCGCAAGTGACTTTTTTTATCCAATTGCAATTTACGCTTGACTTGCTAGAAAATTTTACTGCTCCAGGAAGATTAAATTTTCTACCACAGAGTCAATTTTCTACCCTCCCGCCTGGCAAGTCATAACTTCTCTTCTGGAAGTGCTGGCCCAGCTCCTCTGTCTCCTCCCCTCACCCCCCTATGTCATATTTTATGTAGCAGCCAGGGAAGGAGCAAAGGTAAATACTATAGAGCAGCCTTTCTCAACTTTTTTTACCTAAGAGCAGGGGTCTACAAACTTTCCAAACAAAGGGCCAGTTTTCTGTCCTTTAGACTTCAGAGGGGCCGAACTGTGGCCATTGGGAGTACAAACTGTCCCATCATCAGTGGGAGTATACAATCCTCCATCATTGGTGTCAGTGGGAGGAATTGTTCCCCATACTTGATAGGAATTTTGCCCCATTATTGCTGTCATTGGGCCCCATTGTTGGTGTTATTGGGAGGAATTGTGCCCCATCGTTGGTGTCTTTGGGCCCCATCGTTGATGTCATTGGGAGGAACTGTGCCCCATCTGTAAATAAAACTACCTAAAGGCCAGACAAAAGCATGCAAAGGGCGCATTCGGCCCCTGGGCTGCAGTTTGGAGACCACTGCCTAAGGAACCCCAAGGAAATCAGTTTTAGGTGTTGGGACACCACTTCTAAAACCAGTTTATTGGGGATCAGTGGGAAAAAGGAGCCCCTAGCAACCTCTGGAGGAACCCTGGTTGAGAAAAGTTGCTATAGATTGCCACTTGAATGTCACTTAAGTGGCAGCTCTATAGTAGTCCCCTTTTCTCCTCCCCCCGAGGAGCAAAGGTGACTACAATAGAGGTGTGCTAGGGCTGCTGGCATCACATCCAAAATGGCGACACCCAGTAGTAGTCTTAGGGCTTTGGATGTTTATACAAAGGGTGATTTTACTGGTAAATACATTGAGTGCACATATAATCTAAATTTTGTTGAAATAAATGATCTGAAAACAAAGTCTTTTTAGTTCAGCCACCTCTGCCCACACTCACGTATGGTTGTGATCCACCTTGATCTTCTCAGCTTAGTGGAGATACATGGCTTCTTAATAGAAGCACGGACAGAAGCTATGTTTCTAAAGTTCACAGAGGGTTGGGTGTCACCTAGACATGATCCAATTAATGTAAGCCAAAGGCAGTAAGTTACATTGATTGCTCAAATGAATGGTACATGGCCGCCCTTAAGCCCCGTACACACGATCGGAAATCCCGCCAGCAAAAGTCCGATGAGAGCTTTTGGTTGGAATTTACGACTGTGTGTATGCTCCATCAGACTCAAAAGATTGAGAGCAGGTTCTCAATTTTTCTGACGGAAAAGGTTCCGATCATCTGTAGCAATTCCAACGTGAAAAAATTCCTACGCATGCTCGGAAACGATTCAACGCATGCTCGGAAGCATTGAACTTAATTTTCTCGGCTCGTAGTGTTGTACGTCACCACGTTCTTGACAGTCGAAAGTTCAGAGAACTTTTGTGTGACCGTGTGTATGCAAGCCAAGCTTGAGCGGAATTCTTTCGGAAAAACCATCCAAAATTTTTCTGACGAAAACTCAGATCGTGTGTTCATGGCATTAGGAGCAGATGTTCACTATCACGATTGTGCTACTAAAATTGTCAGTGGTTACTTACTAGTAATTGCTACACCATATTGACTATGCACATGTGTTATCACATTTTGCATGCCGGTCCCAATCCTGTGCATTTGGGGAGGGTTGGGGAAGGCCTATAAGAAAAATTTTACTGAGAAGGCTTTCAAGTGTATCGGTGGAGACCAGAAAACTGGCTAATAGAGATCACAGAGGGTTTGATATGACTGAACAAATGTTAAAATAGAACTAAAGGCAAAACTTTTTTTGTTTTTTCATTTTGGATAGAGTAAGGGAGGATTATAACCCCAAAATCTGTGATGATAATTCTCTTCACTTTCTGTCCCATAACCAAAACAGGAAGTGAGAGGAAATTTCTTAAAAGTGAAGGAATCCAGGGGAGTTAACAGGGCCCTCAGAGCTAGTGTCCCCAATGGAAGATTTTCCTTTGTTCTTGTTCTGGTGTCAACCCAAAATTTGGGTTTTTCTTTTTTTACTTTTGATGATAAATATAAACAGGACAAAGTGGGAGGGTGAACCTCTAGTCCATCGCCACTCTATCCAAAGCTAAACAAAGTTTTGCCTTTAGGTATACTTTAATTTTATTATTACAAGTATTTATATTTTTTGTTGAAAATATATACTTTATTTTATATAATAAAATATATAAAAAAATCAAATACTTAATCGGGGTATTACAAGTATTTATATAGCACGGTCAATTTATGCAAAGCTTACATACTGCACTATACATTCATATCAGTTCTTGCCTTCAAGTAGCTTGCAATCTAAGATCTCTATCTTACATAAACCACACAGAGCCAATGTAGACAGGGACCAAATCACCAACCAGCATGTCTTTGGAGCATTAGTGGAAAGGAGAAAATGCATACTCCATGCAGATGGAGTATCACACATACACATAATTTCTACACATTCAGTTGCATGTAGTAGAAATGAATCACTACTACATTCTACACTCCATATTTCCCTATGTATAATTATTAGTCACAAATCACTTGCAATTGATCATGGCTGCAACTCCCTCCTCATTGGCTTACCTCTAAATAGGCTATCCTCACTTCAGTTCATCATGAACGCTGCTGCCAGGCTCATCCACCTCACAAACCACTCAGCGTCTGCTATACCCCTCTGCCAATCCCTCCATTGGCTGCCACTCAGCCAACAAATTAAATTCAAGATACTAACTATAATTTACAAAGCCATCCACAACCTGGCCCCCAGCTACATCACTAGCCTAGTCTCAAAACGTAATCGTTTTCTTCGCTCCTCCCAAGACCTCCTGCTGTCAAGCTCCCGTCAGCTCATCCCATGCTCGCCTTCAGGACTTCTCCAGAGCCTCTCCCATCCTCTGGAATGCTCTACCCCAATCTTTCCCATTTTCTCCTACTTTATCCACTTTCAGACGATCCCTGAAAACTCATCTCTTCGGAAAAGTCTATCTGGCCTCCACCTAACAACTGTACATTTATCTTCTCAATCAGCACATCGCCCACAGTTATTACCTCTTGTATCTCTTGACCTTCCCTCTTAGATTGTAAGCTCTAAGGAGCAGAGCCCTCTGATTCCTACTGTATTAAAGTGTATTGTATTTGCACTGTCTACCCTCAAGTTGTAAAGCACTATGTAAACTGTTGGCGCCATATAAATCTTGTATAATAATAATAATTTCTGATTTTAGGAGCATGATCACATCACCAAAATACCCTGGTTAACTAAAGTCAGTGTGTGATTGTACAGTGTGTGTGTGTGTGATTGCGCTGTAAGTCACACCACAGTTTTATCATTCCATACTTGGAACAAGTGTTGTGACTGTTTTAGAGAATTGGCGGATCGGTGGTGTGACCTGCTATCGGTGCCTTGTCTTCTAATTCCTCCCCTCTGTGCTGAGGCTTGATAAGAGAGGGCTGGGTCCCTTTGGCCTGATCTTACATGGTGGTATCATCTGTGTGAAAAACAAATATAACAAAAAGTGCTTTGAAACGGAAATGGCGTGCTGTGAGAGCCAAACGAATTGCACGACTGGTGATACGCAGTGTTCTAGAACCGTAGAGAAAAATAATGTTTGCTTTCCCTTACAGCATCACATGACAAACAGATATAGCAGTGTCTCTTTCATCGTAAAGTGAGTAGTCACTTGTCTTCTTTATCAGCAATTACATCTGTCTATCAGGCACTGCACTCAACAGGAGACTCTCTGACTGACTGGGGTTTGGTACTTAACTGATTACATATCATTATAGTGTAGCTCCAACCCAACTCTAGCTAGATCACAAAGACTTGACCCCCCTACAGCCACAAACACACATTTTATTATTTTTTTAAAGCTGTTTATTGACTTTTAGATCTAGAAGCAGGAATAGTAAGGTGAACACAATTTCACAAACTTTTGTCCTTCAGAGAAGTGGCGGCAAGATCAATAGCCATGGTGACAACACAATACAAATAAAGCAGATCAAATTATTTAGTAGTGAGTATATACAATAAAGCAGCCTTCCTCAGGCTTATTACCTCAGTGGAATCCGTGAAACAGTTTCCAGATATCAAGGAACCCCTCTTAAAAACTATCTATTGGGGAACAATTGGAAAACATGCTCTATATTTTCGTGGCCACTTGGGAGAATGCCACCCTTAGGACTCGTTTACACTTCCTTCAGAACATGGCTTCGGACATTAAGGATCTCTGAACGGCAGTCAAAACATGTTTACTTTGCTTTGCTTCAAAAATGGTACTTCAAAGTGTCTTCAAAGCCTCCAAAGCCTCCATAGAAGTCTATGACAAAACTCGGTTGAAGCACCTGAAGCTTTGTTTTGGCAGTATTGCAGGTATGAGATATCAACACATGCACAAGCTTCATTAAAGCTTCAAAAAAGCACCACCGAAGCATCATCGAAGCACCACCGAACCATCACAGACGCATTGCACTAGCATCAAAATCACAGTAAATAAGCATGTTGAAGCGGTAGGAACTTTATTGTGTGTTGAAGTCAAAGCCAGTGTAAATGAGCCCTAGACAGCTGAAAAGATATCTCGTGTTGTTCCACCAAGTGCCTTTGGCTCTGGACCTATACAGGCAACACTAAGGTCAATCGGACACTGAGGTCATTCAATGACAGCTCAAGGAAACCCTGGAAACCTCTGGTTGAGAATGGCTGCAAAAATCTAATCTCTTGGTACAAACATAGTACCCTTAAGCTGACCATACAGGGATCGAAATATCCAATTTCCCAAGAAGCTACAGGAACCTGTTAACAGAATTAGCAGAGGGCAGATCTGCTGCGTCATCGGTAGACGAGCTGCCCGAACCCAGAAGAGGTGGCGGAGGTCTGGACCGAGATGTCGGTGTGGGACACAGCCACAGACATCTGAATGGCAAATAGCTGCCGGACAATGCTGGATGCATGGACAGGTGAGTGGGCATTTTGAATTTTCCCCATCATAAAAGTAAGGGGTGGGGGGGGGGGGGGGTGAGGGGAGGATGTATGTTGTTACGAGTTAAATTCCTCTTTACGCTGTTCATACCGGCTACAATCTGGTAAGTTCTCATACAGATACTAGTAAACCTAAAACAATATACAATCTTTTTGCAAGGTAATTTACCTGCTTTGAGTTCCCCGGTGGCTACCATAGTCTACCTAAACAATTGATTTATCTTATATCCTGTCAGACAGCCCCTTCTCACTACATAGATGTTGAAGGAGGTTCTACAAGTTAGATGTTTTATTTTCTGTACCGGGAAAAAAACTCAATATTCACATTTCTAGCTCGGAAATTGAAGCTCTGCCATCCAACAAATCCACACATATACAGAAAATGCAAACTTCTCAATGGTTAATGAAGGTTGGGGCAAAGATGAATGTGGAATGCCTTTGGGTCAGGAAGATAAACGCAATTATGTGCCAGCTCTCGGAGTTCCTCCTGGTTCTCCATTTTTCCTTTTTTTTGATGTTATTGTGTTTTTAACCCTTAACCTGGCCAGATGGCGATATATCCACAACTTATCAATGCGCTATTGTAGTCTGCAGCGCTCCATTTTGAGAAACTATTAATGTCAGAACTGTATCCAGGCTAAATATAGACGACCATATGACAATGGGCGTCTGTCTGTGACAGGAAAATGGGTGTTCACCATCCTGAGTCCCACTGGGCACTTTCCATCGTCTTGTTCATTGATGTGGGACATAAACATGGAAAGCTCTGCCTCATAACAAGTCACTTTCTCCCAAATATGTGACATTAGGCTGGAAATAGAGACACTGGGGTCTACTGGAAGGATCCGTGGAGCTACAGCCAGGCTGAGAAGAATATGGAAACTTTATTTACAAATGAACTTCCAAGAACGGGTATTCAGCCTCATTTATCGATGTGTCTGAAATATGAATTATCTCAGGCAGTCCATGTTCGCGCTTAGTAACCATATGCTTCATCTAAGTCCACAATTTGTGGTCAAATTCTAAGCAGAGTAGAAATATAGACAAGTTTATGTGACTTGAGGTGAGGTGCTTCATTTCTGCTGTTATATACACGGTGGAAATGCACATGTGGAAGCAGTTTGTATTTGTAACCTTGTGCAGCTATCATTCACAAATTATCCCAAAGATTGACAATGCTCAACAGCAAGATTTGTCTTTTTTAATGTTTTTTTCATCTGTTTTTATGCCTACTGGTGTCCTCCTGGCAACCTCAGGCCTGTAAACAAAATATAGGATTCAGGCGTGTCCTTACTGGAACCTTTCATCCACCTAATAAGGGCTCACAGGAACCTTTATGACCCGAGGGATGCCTGTTGCAAGAACAGTGGTAAACCAGGCCTGAGAATAAGCTCCCATTCATACCTGTGCAACATTTTCCGATGATCAACAATGTTCAACATGAAGATTTAACATTAAATTGAATTGTGGCCTTTTGATGTTTTTTGTGCCTACTGGTATCTTCCTCCTGGCAACCTCAGGCCTGCAAAAAAAAAAAAAAAAAATAGAGGATTCAGGAGATATGCTGGACACATTTATGCGCACAATGGGGGTTCACAGGAACCTCTATGACCAGAGTGATGCCTATTGCAAGAACCGTGGTAGAGGGCCTGGCAAGAAAGTAGCATTGCGCATATTGCCCAACAGCTTAGATAGCAAATGCAGGGATGACAACGACCTATGATGTCACACTAACACTGCTTTCCATTGGCCAAAACCAAAATGTCTGAAGCATAAAAACATGAAAACAAAAATGACTTAAATAAATGCACATCTGTGCAAAAGTGTACAAAAAAATGCTTGAAGTTTGCCTGAAAACATGAATGCTCAATTGTGAATGGGAGCTTAGACTAGGTTCACACCTTGGCTCTGCATCTTCGGTGCTTTTTTTTGCACAGTTCATGTGTTTTTAACCATTAAAGTCATAAACACACATTAACCAGTAAAGTACCTGTAGTCATTTTACCCAATGCATGGCAGCATAGCACACAGATGTGAATGGGCCTGGGTAAATCGCACAGGTATAAACGGGGCTATACAGGGCGCTGCCAGACAGCACATCCAGGTTTGTGACCTTTTTCCTTACTGCAGTTAAGCTTGGTCACCTCCCCACCCCTAGCCTGTGATTGGACGCCAAGAAGCTGACGCTCACCGATGAGCTTATTTATTTTTTCTCTCTTTTGATTATTGCGTTTCTTGCCATCACAAGTGCATGCAGCAGAACCTGGTTGCTTCAGAGTATTGACCCTCCCTCTCAGGGTCTTATGTCATACTTTACAGGGGGCTACAAGAGCGTGATTCAGGTACTTTAATCAGCTGCATAAACAATACACGTAGACTTTCTGTAAAGTTGCAATGTCTTGGCTGCTATAAAAGCACATAGGATATCTTCAGAAAGAATGTCAGGAGGTGAGTATTCTGTCCTTTTCAATATACTGTACAGTCCTTTGAAAACACTTAAGAAGCCCGGGTGACAACAAAGGAGCACAACTACGAGACAGGGACAGAGCGTTGTCACCCTATAACAGGAAGTACCTGAACAATTCCTTTTTTTTTTTAATGAAGGCTGCAGATTTAAAGATACAGAAAATAACATATCATGGAATACCATGGCAAAGCTTATGTGTTATTTAAAATCCATAGACTTTTAAAGCAAGGAATTTTTGGCATTATAAATATGCATCTTACATGTAAATTACAGTCTCCATTAGAAGCTATAAAAATTCTTTCCACATATTACAATCCATATGCCTTATCATATTTGTTCCTCAGGAATTTTAGGAGGAAATCTGAACTTGTAGATACTATGAATGATGTGCTAATCACAGTACTTCCCCACGAGATGAGGTTTTATTATATGTTTGCTTTTGTCTTTGATCAGTTTTACTTTCTGTCATGGAACATTTTACAAGAAAGCCGTACATTATGAATAAATAGTTAGCTGTCAGTCCAGATGGAACTACTAATAAAGTCTTATAGATGCTGTGAATTCACTTTTCTTCAGCCTCTTGCCTTAGTCACATGTTAGTTTGCACAGTACATATATACTTTAACCACTTAAAGCGGGATTCCACCCTAAAGTGGAACCTCCGCTGATCGGAACCCCCCCCCCCCCCCCCTCCGGTGTCACAATTGACACCTTTCAGGGGGGAGGGGGGTGGAGATACCTGTCAAAGACAGGTATTTTCACCCACTTCCGGGCATAGACTCCCACGGGAGTCTACGCCATTTCCTGCCCTGCCGCGCTGTCTGCTGGGACACACACGGGTCCCAGTGACAGCGCGGAGATTTCCTATTGCGCGGCTCGCGCATGCGCAGTAGGGAACTGTGAAGTGAAGCCGATTCGCTTTACTTCCTGATTCCCTCACCTCGAATGGCGGCGGCAGCAGCCGAGGCCCGAGCGATCGATCGGCCTCGGCTGCCGGCATCGCTGGAACCTGGGACAGGTGAGTGTCCATTTATTAAAAGTCAGCAGCTGTAGTATTTATAGCTGCTGGCTTTTAATAATTTTTTTTTGGGCGGAATCCCTCTTTAAGGACGGAGCCTCTTTCTGAGATTTGTTGTTTACAAGTTAAAAACAGTTTTTTTGTTAAAAAATTACTTAGAACCCCAAAACATTACATTCTTTTTTCTAACACCCTAGAGCAGCCTTTCTCAACCTTTTCAACACAGAGGAACCCTTGAAATAGTTCTCTGGTCTCGGGGAACCCCTGCTAAAAATTAGAAATCTACAACTCATGATACATTTAGTGTGACGGTCAGTAGGAAGAATGGCCCTTACACTTGTGATCATTGGGAAGAATTACCCCCTTGTAAAGTCCGCCGGAAAATGTCCGATCAGACCGTGTTGTCGGATAATCCGACCATGTGTGGGCTACATCGGACTGTTTCCGTCGGAATATCCGACCGACAAAGTTTTAGAGCTGGCTATAAAATTTTCCAACAACATGATCCGATCAGACTTTATCCGATCATTTGTAGAGAATTCCGATCGGACAAAGTGCCACGCATGCTCAGATCAAATTCCTAGACCAAAGCTATTGGCTACTAGCCTGAACGTAGTCCCGTCGTAACGAAATAACGCCATCACGTTACGAACGATCGGATTTTCCGACAACTTTGTCCAACCGTGTGTATGCAACACCAGTTTCGGACAAAATCAGTCGGGCAAAATCTGACGGATTTTCCAACAAGGGCTTACAGATAGATGAAAAGATCAGTGGTGTCGGTGGAAACTTATCCGAGAGGCAGAAATGGCCCAATGCTGAAGGAACCCCTAACAACCTCTGGAGGAACCCTAGGGTTCCACAGAACCCTAGTTGAGAATCACTGCCCTAGAGCAATGATGGTGAACCTTGGCACCCCAGATGTTTTGGAACTACATTTCCCATGATGCTCAACTACACTGCAGAGGGCATGAGAATCATGGGAAATGTTGTACCAAAACATCTGGGGTACCAAGGTTCACCATTACTGCCCTAGAGAATAAAATGAATACTTTCTGTCACACACCATAGTAGTCTTACAAGCACACTTTTTTTGGAACAAATTCACTTTTTTTAATTAAAAATAAGACAACAGTAAAGTTAGCCCAATTTTTTTTCTTTATTGTGAAAGAAACAGTTACGCAGAGTAAATTAATATCCAACATGTCAGGCTTCAAAATTGCGCCTGCTCGTGGAATGGTGACAAACTTTTACCCTTAAAAACCTCCATAGGCAATGCTTAAAAAATTCTACAGGTTGCATGTTTTGAGTTACAGAGGAGGTCTAGTGCTAGAATTATTGCTCTTGCTCTACCGATCGCGGCGATACCTCACGTGTAATGATATGGAGATATTGCCCTCACTCATCTCCATGTCTGGCCAGAAGAAAGATCCAATCGCCTCCACCACTACCAACGGCTCCAGTAAGTGGCGGGAGGGGGGCCCTCTCCCGCCGCCAATAAAAGTGATCTAGTCGTGAATCCACCACAGAGACCACTTCTATCTTGGAGCAGACTAGGACACTGGGGTTATGGCAGCTAGCTATATTCCTCTTCAAAGTACAGACGTATAATGACGGGGGCGGTCCGGAAGTGTTAAGCATTACAGTTTGGAATAATCCTTGCTCTCAACCTGTGATTGGACAATTAAGGAGTAGCCGTAGTATACACTGCTAGTACAATGATCTTCACTTGCTTCCAAGTTCCATGCTGAGCGGCTTCCCTGTTGCATTGTGAACACAGGAGGTCGCCACTTGCCGTGGGCACCATTCAGAAATTGCTTTGCATTTTCTCAATGAATGCAAAGCATGCCCTAAATTGGATGAGGTGGAGAGCATGATATCACCACCCCTCCTCTCCACCTTGTCCAATCACAGAATACTGTGCATTCATTGAGAAAACACACAGTGATCTCTGATTGGCCCCTATGCATAGTGAATGGAGATCACTGTGTGTTTTCTCAATGCATGAGACCACTGGAGTAGCGCCTCTACTACACTGATTTCCTTCTTCTAGGGGGATACCACAGGCATGGTCTATACATAGTTACATTGGTCCAAGCTGATCCAAAGTAACTATGTATAAAATATCCATATCCTGCTCAGGCTCTCAGTGGCTCGCTGAAAAACTGACCCGGGTGCTGGTCCAGGCATGTGGGTGGATCCTGACCATATGGTCGTGATATTTTCCAAGCCTGGACCGGCTCTGTGACGTCACCTGACAGTGGCCTTTAGCCCTCTGTCTGCTAAAAACGGGTCCACAGGAGAACTACAACCAAACGAGCTTTGGCTGTACTTATCCTTTAAGCATCCTTAAATTTTTAATGAGTACCTAATTGCATAACGTGGTAAATGAGTGTAGATAAGATGTTTTACATTGTAAGATAATTGATACAAACGGTAATTATGACAATGTCTAAAGTCCACCACCACCTGCAGATTCTAGAATAGGTCCGTTGCCAGATTCTGGGCCCCACCTTGGGACTGGTAGAGAGTTAACAGCTCAGGTATTCATATTACTCAGCCGGGCAACTTAATCTTAAGAATTTAATATAGATGAAGAATGTGAACGCCTATACAACTCAGGCAGGCAAGGTCACCCCCTGGGACAGGTGATATTACAAGGACAGGAGGATTAATTGCTTCACAAATACCATGCACCACCAGCCGCTCGAATAGCCTGTGTATTGTCCTCTAGTTCCAGTAGTTCTATGAAAAACACTGGGCACCCAAGGTGGGCAACACAGTGGCTAAGGGAGTAACATGCTTACCTTGCGGCACTGGGACTATGGGTCCAATGACCACAAGACACGCTGCTTTTATGCTCTCCATGTTTTTGGGGTATCAGCTGTGTGCTCTGGTTTCCAACTATTGTTTGTATTCCATTTCCCAATGTATTATATATATATTAATCAATTGCATTTCCGACTATCAATTTTTTTTTCAAATGAGCGTGATGCAGTACATCATGAGTGTGGCATGTGAATATCCCCATCCATTTGGAGAGGGGAGCTAAAAACATGGCTCAACTGCTCATTTTTAATGCCTCAAACCGTCTAAATGTGAATTATTGTTAATCATCCAATGGTTGTCTTCTGTCTACGTACAGATAAGGACCCAATGAGATCTGTGGACAATGCTTTATAATGTATAAAATAAATAATCCGATGTCACATTCTTTCAAGCTTACAACAGCTTTTTCTTTTTTTGCTATTTTTGGTGGATGTTTCTTCTTATTTGAGAACCCTGAAAAATGTCTATATTGTTTCCTCCTATATCCTCCGCATCCTGTGTATGGAACAATCTGAGGAAGAGCGTGCACTGGGTGTGGGCACCACGGTCAGGAGACACTTTGAAAGAGAACGCTTAAGTGTACTCATTGGAAAAACACACACACCAGTTTGTTTAGACAAGGACGCACCAGCAGCAGCGGGTACTGTGTGGGAACAGGCACAGGTTTATCTTTACTTCAAATAGACTAGATTCTACAATAAACTAATTACATTGGAAATTCAAATAGCGGAATAATAAAGGCGCCCTTTGACATAAGATGAATGGAGTTCAACTCCAAGTTGTACCTGGGTCAGGAACCATTGTGAGTCTTTGCACAGTTCTTGGCTGACCAGTCTATAGGGGGGAAGAATATGTTATTTTGGATGGAAGTTCCTGGGGTCTATAGGGGGGAAGAATATGTTATTTTGGATGGATGTTCCTGGGGTCTATAGGGGGGAAGAATATGTTATTTTGGATGGATGTTCCTGGGGTCTATAGGGGGGGAGAATATGTTATTTTGGATGGAGGTTCCTGGGGTCTATAGGGGGAAGAATATGTTATTTTGGATGGGGGTTCCTGGGGTCTATAGGGGGAAGAGTATGCTATTTTGGATGGAGGTTCCTGGGGTCTATAGGGGGAAGAATATGTTATTTTGGATGGATGTTCCTGGGGTCTAGAAGGGGAAGAATATGTTATTTTGGATGGGTGTTCCTGGGGTCTATAGGGGGGAAGAATACGTTACTTTGGATGGATGTTCCTGGGGTCTATAGGGGGGAAGAATATGTTATTTTGGATGGATGTTCCTGGGGTCTATAGGGGGGAAAAATATGTTCTTTTGGATGGATGTTCCTGGGGTCTATAGGGGGAAGAATATGTTATTTTGGATGGATGTTCCTGGGGTCTATAGGGGGAAAGAATATGTTATTTTGGATGGATGTTACTGGGGTCTATAGGGGGGAAGAATATGTTATTTTGGATGGATGTTCCTGAGGTCTATAGGGGGTAAGAATACAGTGGTGTGAAAAAGTGTTTGCCCCCTTCCTCATTTCCTGTTCCTTTGCATGTTTGTCACACTTAAGTGTTTCGGAACATCAAACCAATTTAAACAATAGTCAAGGACAACACAAGTAAACACAAAATGCAATTTGTAAATGAAGGTGTTTATTATTAAAGGTGAAAAAAAATCCAAACCATCATGGCCCTGTGTGAAAAAGTGATTGCCCCCTAAACCTAATAACTGGTTGGGCCACCCTTAGCAGCAACAACTGCAACCAAGCGTTTGCGATAACGTGCAATGAGGCTTTTACAGCGTCCTGGAGGAATTTTGGCCCACTCATCTTTGCAGAATTGTCCTAATTCAGTTACATTAGAGGGTTTTCGAGCATGAACGGCCTTTTTAAGGTCATACCACAACATCTCAATAGGATTCAGGTCAGGACTTTGGCTAGGCCACTCCAAAGTCTTCATTTTGTTTTTCTTCAGCCATTCGGTGGTGGACTTGCTGGTGTGTTTAGGATCATTGTCCTGCTGCAGAACCCAAGTTCGTTTCAGCTTGAGTACACGAACAGATGGTCGGACATTCTCCTTCAGGATCTCTTGGTAGACAGCAGAATTCATAGTTCCTTTTATCACGGCAAGTCTTCCAGGTCCTGAAGCAGCAAAACAGCCCCAGACCATCACACTACCACCACCATATTTTACTGTTGGTATAATGTTCTTTTTATGAAATGCAGTGTTCCTTCTACGCCAGATATACTTGGACACACACCTTCCAAAGAGTTCCACTTTTGTCTCATCGGTCCACAGAATGTTGTCCCAAAAGTCTTGGGGATCATCAAGATGTGTTGTGGAGAAATTGAGACGAGCTTTGATGTTCTTTTTGCTCAGCAGTGGTTTTCTCCTTGGAACTCTGCCATGCAGGCCATTTTTGCCCAGTCTTTTCCTGATGGTGGAGGCATGAACGCTGACCTTAACTGAGGCAAGTGAGGCCTGCAGTTCCTTGGACGTTGTTGTGGGGTCTTTTGTGACCTCTTGGATGAGTCGTCGCTGCGCTCTTGGGGTCATTTTGGGCGGCCGGCCACTCCTGGGAAGGTTCACCACTGTTCCATGTCTTCGCCATTTGTGGATAATGGCTCTCACTGTGGTTCGCTGGATTCCCAAAGCTTTGGAAATGGCTTTATAACCCTTTCCAGACTGATAGATCTCAATTACTTTCTTTCTCAATTGTTCCTGAATTTCTTTGGGTCTCGGCATGATGTGTAGCTTTTAAGGATCTTCTGGTGGACCTTACTGTGTCAAGCAGCTCCTATTTAAGTGATGCCTTGATTGTGAACAGGTGTGGCAATAATCAGGCCTGGGTGTGGCTAGAGAAATTGAACTCAGGTGTGGACAACCACAGTTATAGTATGTTTTAACAAGGGGGGCAATCACTTTTTCACACAGGGCCATGATGGTTTGGATTTTTTTTCACCTTTAATAATAAACACCTTCATTTACAAATTGCATTTTGTGTTTACTTGTGTTGTCCTTGACTATTGTTTAAATTGGTTTGATGTTCCGAAACACTTAAGTGTGACAAACAGGCAAAGGAACAGGAAATGAGGAAGGGGGCAAACACTTTTTCACACCACTGTATGTTACTTTGGATGGATTTTCCTGGGGTCTATAGGGGGAAGAATATGTTATTTTGGATGGATGTTCCCTGGGTCTATAGGGGGGAAGAATATGATATTTTGGATGGATGTTCCTGGTGATCGCTGTTGTTCCCTTGGTTAAAGTCCAGGATCAGTGGAGTCTGCCCAGTGCACGCACATACACTAAGATCTTCCAACCACCATTTCTGGTCTGTGTGTACCTTAAAGTAGAACTTAAGGCAAATACTTTTTTTTTCTTCTAATTTTTTAGAGTAAGGGAGGGTTATAAACCCTATCAGATTTGGAGGAGATTTCCCTTTACTTCCTGTCCCACAGCCAAAACAGAAATTGAGGAGGAAATCCCTACAAAGTGAGGGAATCAATAGTTGTCACCAGAACCAGTGTCCCCATGGGAAGATCTGTGTTTGAGGACAACCCAAAATTTGAAATTCTCTTTCATTTTCACTTTCAGTGATAAGAGTAAACAGGACAAATAGTGGGGGTGAATCTCCCTACCGGATTTATACTTTAAAACACATATAAGGAAACTTGTGCACCCCTCCAACCATCAACAACACCCCCCCCCCCCCAAAACATAAAAACCTCTGAAAAAGTTTTATACTCACCTAATGCCCCATACACGCAGTCAGAATTTCCGACGGAGAGCTGGATCTAAAATTTTCCGACAACAAAATCCGTTCTGCCTTTTTCCGATCGTGTGTAGAGAATTCCAACGCACAAAGTGCCATGCAAGCTCAGACATTTTTTTAGACAAAAGCTATTGGCTACTGGCCTCTACGTAGTCCCGTCGTACTTGTTTTATGTCACCTCATTCCGAACAATCTTATTTTTTCCGACAACTTTGTGTGGTCATGTGTATGCGAGACAAGTTTTGGCCAAAATCCATCAGAAAAAATCAGACGGATTTTGTGGTCGGAATGTCCGAACGTGTGTATGAGGTGAGGCATAAGTGTTCTTTTACGTGCTGCACCACAGTAACTTTCGAAATGAAGACCAGCAATCTAGTAATGCTGAGCCCAGCACTGACCAGTACTCAACATGACATCACCATGCCACTATTGGAGTCTTCGGGACCTGTCAACAGTAAGTGGCCACCTCAACAGGAAGCAGCGTAACCATCCGAAGAAGGCCCTTCCACTTTGCAGTCCAGAAGGAGGGTCAGGATCCAGCATATTACCTGAAGTGGTTGTAAATGAAATATGAACAAAGCATATCTCTCGTATATACTTATTTTAATCCAGAGCACTAACAGCATGAGCCCCTTCTGATGAGTTTTCCTGACACCAAGATAAAAAAAGGTGACAGGGGAGGGAGCTCCATCAGATTGACAGCCTTAGCTCTGTTCCTGTGTGTTGTGTGAGGGGTGGAGGGGTGTGGTTTGTCCCTTCCCTCCAATCAGCTCTCAGAGCTCTCCTCACTGATGTAACTTCAGCTTCCCGTCCACACTTTGAACGGACGTAGGGGAAAGACAGCTCTAGATAAACAGGTACAACTTATGTAGGGGGGATTGAAAGCGTTATATATAAGTATCTGAAATAAAAAAATAATAATAACGAACTCTTAATTTTAAACAAATATCCTGCGTTCTTTTAAAGTTCCACTTTAATGATAAACATCACCATGCTTTGAGCGACTAAACGGTCAAGTCTGTTTGCATTTCCGAACGTCAGCTGCCTAATCAGGAACTTGCAAGATTACATTTTCTGCTTTTTCTAATCCAAATTTTGCAACATTATCTCTGGATTAGTGTCTGGTCTCCGCAGTGAGCCGGATAGTTCTACCTTTACATAACAGAGAAAAGGGGAAAAGCAGGCTCAGCGTCAGCCGCTCCAATGTAATGGAGACTGAACTCAGGAAAGTCAGTTATTTAGTAAGGGGGGGGGGGGGGGGCAGTGACCCGCAGTAACCAATTATTCATCTGTGGCTGACCTGGTTGCACGAAACTGGAATTGGTACTGCAGGTTCCATCAAATGTGCACTTAAAGGGGTTGTAAAGGTTCATGTTTTTTCACCTTAATGCATCCTATGTATTAAGTGAAAAAACATCTGTTAGAAATCGCTAGCTGCAAATTGCTGGCATTTCCGAATATTGTAGCAGCGGTTTGAATATTTGACAGTAGCCCAAGGACATAACACTTGATTCATAGAATTACAAGAAAATGTGTGTATTCTTCATGTATGTCTTACATTTTTGCAAGATACATTAGGACATGAAAGCTTACTATTAAAAAAAAAAAGGAAGCATTGACATTTCATAGTTAGCATTTTTCTTGGTGCAAGAGACCTCTGGTTCTCAACCTTATTGAGATCAGTGCCTGGTAAATTCTTCTAAAACCTTCCATGCCCCAATAGTAAAAAAAAAAAATGCTAATGCGACAAAATATATATTAAAATGCTGGGAGACTCTGAGTGGGGCTGGGTGTCACTGTTGTAGGATGGGGGTTCTGGAGGGAGTTAAGGAATTCTCCCATCCTCATAATTAATGTGGGAAATTTAGTCTTTTTTTGTTCAACACGGTTGTTGAACAAAAAAGAGAGAATCATGTATGGCTGGCTTTAGGGGACTCTGCTGCAGATTTGGTGGCCCTGTAGGGGATGAGGGAGCTAGGGGCAGCTGTGGGGGATGTGGTCTAGCCAAGAGACTACAGGCTTTGCAGAGGTACTATGGGGCCCTGTGGGAACTGGAGGGAGGACACTGATGGAAGTTGGGGGCTCTACAGCAAGCTAGGGAATGTTGGGTGGCACTGTGGTCGCTGGGGGGACTATGAGAGCTTGTTGGGCACTGTGGGGCACTGTGGGAGGTTGGGGGCACTATGGGAGCTGGGAGGCACTGTGGGAGGTTGGGGGCACTATGGGAGCTGGGAGGCACTGTGGGAGGTGGGGGGCACTATGGAAGCTGGGGGGCACTATGGAAGCTGGGAGGCACTGTGGTAGGTTGGGAGCACTATGGAAGCTTGGAGGCACTGTGGTAGGTTGGGAGCACTATGGAAGCTGGGAGGCACTGTGGGAGGTTGGGAGCACTATGGAAGCTGGGAGGCACTGTGGGAGGTTAGGGGCACTATGGGAGCTGGGAGGCACTGTGAGAGGATGGGGGCACTACGGGAGCTGGGAGGCACTGTGGGAGGTGGGGAGCACTATGGGAGCTGGGAGGCACTGTGAGAGAATGGGGGCACTACGGGAGCTGGGAGGCACTGTGGGAAGTTGGGGGCACTATGGAAGCTGGGAGGCACTGTGGGAGGTTGGGAGCACTATGGAAGCTGGAAGGCACTGTGGGAGGTGGGGAGCACTATGGTAGCTGGGAGGCACTGTGGGAGGTTGAAGGATCTGCAGCTGGCTATAGGCCCAGAAGGAGGGAGCCCACTGCTATAGATCACACTTTACTATGTATGTTTTCATAAATAGTCTGCTTCTGTCACTAGTTTGCAATACTTTCCCAGTTCCTCTGATTACATCAGCACGCCACAGACAATAGCTACTAATTACAGGGAAGTGTTCCCTGCTTGTGACAATTAATTACACGTCGCTGCTGAAAGGCAAATTAAGAAATCCCTCTTCCTTGAAACCTCCTTCAAGAGCTGAAAAAACATGTTTTCTCACAACCCTTCCCATATCAGGCTGCGGTCAGTCAGTGCTCAGGAAAGAGAAAGTGACTCTTTTTGGGTGGATTCTGGTAGGGTAATGCATTCACTGGTTTCTTACATCTGATGGGAAGACTCTATGCCTGCAAAGCCATAGCATGGCATGGAATCTCAGCACCCACGCTGATACAAAAATTATAAGGCTGGCCCTATATCATTAATCATGCTGTATGTGCATTGAGTTGCTTTGCTGTTCTTTATAGATGGCGCCCCATATGTGGTAAAACCAACACATGGGGTTTATTTACTAAAGTAAAATAAACTGCACTTTGTCAAGTGCAGTTTCAGCTCTGCTCCAATGCTTAGTAAATGAGGGGAAGCTCTGCTGACTTCCATCCTCCAATCATGTGCAAGCAAAAATTTTTATTTTTTTATTTTCTTTGCATGTAATTGGGTATTCTTTTCAAAGTAAAGCCTTCCTCTTTACAAAGTCCTTGAGCAAATACACTTAGAGAGTGCATTGGCACTTAGCAAAGGGCACAGTCTATTTACTTTTAGTAAATCACCCCCAAAATGTCCAATGTGAATGCTCTGTGCATTATGGTTCGCTGCATTACTAAAAATAGGCTAGGGAACGGAGATGCAGCAGTGCTGTGGTGTGAACTGGGCATATAAAAAACATTTTTTTTCTATGTGCCCTTGCGGTAGCTAGTGTTGACAAGGTGCAATCACTACCCATAGAGGTTGTTTTACTAAAGGCAAATAGACTGTGCACTATGCAAGTGCAGTTGCTCCATCATCCAAACATGTGCAAGCAAAAATGCAGTTTTATTTATTTTCCATTGCATGTGATTGGGTATTCTTTGCAAAGTGAAGCTTCAACTTATTTATTTAGCTCTGGAGCAATTGCACTTCCAAAGTGAACAGTCTGTTTGCCTATAGTAAATCAACTCCAGGTGTGAACAGGCCTTCATGTTCTATTCTGTATAAGCTTGGTCGATCAAAGCATATGTAAAGGCAAAAAAAATTTTTTTTTCATTTTGAACAGAGTACAAATAACCCAAGCTTATGCTTCCTTAAAATACAATACACTTGTCATTGTTAGAGGAAGAGGCCCTGTCACTTCAGCAGCTCTTTGGATTCCTTTTTCTAGCCCATCTACATCTGGCAAGATGACAATTCTAACCCGTAATGTCAATATTGAAAGGCTCCAGTTTCCATATTGTGTCTGGCAACTATTAATTCTGTTTTCCCTCTGAGGAACAGCTAATTCGTTTGTTTAAGGGCTTTAAATCTCGATCTGTATCTGAATTGCGCACTTAGGTGTTCCGCTATCTCTAAGGGCTCAATTTATAAGAATTTCCTTGCATGCTCAAGACTCTCTCAGAAAAATGTATCATAAAGTACCGCACAGATCTATCAACCACTTTTATTTAAAAATGAAAATGACTTACATAACATAAAAGTCATGTTACCATTTCACCACGTCATAGTGGTTGATCCTGAGGGACAATGACACTGATTAATCAAGCTGCTGGAGCACCTAAAGCAGAAATAACACCTTACAATTTTTTTTTCTAATTGGGCCTCAGGAGCTTTCAACCATAATGGGTTAGTATGTAGAGCATATTAGTACAATATGGCAGACGCAATCCCCTTCCGCACTTCTCCTGGTCTTTCTTCCAGATTCCATCTCTATGGCCACTTGGTTGGCCAGGCCACAATGATATCACTCTCACGCATGCACGCAGGAGTCATGTCATCACGCCACAGAGAGGTGATGTAACTGTACACGGAGATGCGATTGCGTGGCTCAGTGTATAAAAATACTGACCATCAGGGAGAAGGATTTATGTCAGAAGAGACCATTAGAGTCTCAGCCCTCTCCTCTTCTGGAAGTGTCTAACTGTACTCTTTGTTGACCCAGCTCCTCCAAACCTTTCCTCACCTCCCTGCATAAGGTAGTTACCAGGGGGGGAGTGAAGGGGAATACTATAGAGTATAATTTTAGTGGCAGTTCTGAGTCTACTGGATCATCTGACATCATCTCCAAAATGGTGGTGCCCAGGAGAAGTCTCAGGGCCTTTTGATGTCTACACAAGGACCTCTGTTGCACTGACACTTTTTGTGAACAAAGGCTCAGAGTATTGATTACGGATCCATGTTGTGTTGGTGACATATTTTCTCATTCTAGTTAACCCGCTGGCAGCTACAAAAGCCCCCTCCTACTACAGGCCCAGTCCAGGAACAGTGACAGGCTTGGGAATGTTCAGACTAGGAACCAAATGTGCAATTCTGTTGGAAAGTTGTCACCTGTACAGGCCAAGCATCTGCAGCTGGGGCATACCCCACCCATGGCTACACGTATTCATCAGATAATTGGCCCGGCCCCTGCAGGTGACAACTTCTTCACAGGCTTACACATGTGGGGTTGGGCCTTATTCTGAACAAATCTGAGCTTATCACTATCTAGGAACATATGACTTTGCTGTGGGGATTCACTCTTTTTTGGGAACCCTTGTGAGGGATCTCTCGAGCTTTGAGGATTTATTCTTCCTTTTTGGGTAACCTCCTCCCCAACCTGGATACGTGTCTCCACATCCGTTCAGCACCGCCTTTAACAATCTTCTTTTAACATTCTATTCTTTGAATGTAGAATTGGTATGTGCACATTTTATAGCCATGATGTTTTCCATGTTTAACATTGTCTTTGCTCTTTTGTCTTTCTGTAAGTGTAGACTTTATCTGCCTTTCTGTTTCAGAGCATCTCCAATTATTGTCTCCTTCATGTCCCTGAAGAAGGGATTTATCCTGAATCTCCCTAAACGCGTTGGACTATAGGAGAAGTGTTTTTTGCTTATATACTATACATCAACATTATGTATAATTTTGTGCATGGCTGTTATCTTTGATCATAACAATATTTGTATGTAATACCCTTTTCTATCTTTTTGAATAACATTTGTGTAGTCTAAAACTTTGCTCTTAAAGTAGTCCCTTTGTACCGGTGGGGAGGGGGGGGGGAGGGCGTACTTGCCTTTATATACATATTATATTTGGGATGCAACAACAAATGGAGTTTTTTCTCCATAATGGTACCTCTTAGAGCCGGTTCACACAGGGGCAACACGACTTTCAACACGACTCTTGGAGGCAACTTGGACACGACTTATCAACACGACTTGGGGCGACTTACAATACGACTTTAAGTTGCCCCAGGCCAGGCGACCTTTGCCGTGGCCAATCGGAGAATGAGCTCTCAAGGGGGAACTCCACGCCAAATTTAAAAAAACAAAAAACGGCGTGGGTTCCCCCTCCAGGAGCATACCAGGCCCTTAGGTCTGGTATGGATTTTAAGGGGAACCCCCTACGCTGACAAAGCGGCGTGGGGGTCCCCCCAGATCCATACCAGACCTTTATCCGAGCACGCTACCCGGCTGGCCAGGAAAGAGGGTGGGGACGAGCGAGCGCCCCCCCCCCCCCCTCCTGAGCCAGGCCGCATGCCCTCAACATGGGGGGGTGCCTTGGGGAAGGGGGGTTACCAGTCACCTACAAGTTGGATAGAAGTAGTACCGGAACCTTTTCTGAAGTCGGAGCGACTTCAATAGTGTGCATTAAGACAGCTCTTATTCGCTTACATTGATTTTTACATGTAGCGCGACTTAAGGCGACTAGGGGCGACCTGAAGTCGGATCTGAGTCGCCCCTGTGTGAAACGTCTCTTAGAGAATATCCAGGAACATAAGATTCGTAGTGTGTTTTTCAAGAGAACCACCACTTTAACCTGAATGGGCAGAGTAGCAAATTCAATTTAAAATCTGCATTACCTCCCTTTCAACGATCTAATGCCCCTTGTCAGTGCCATCATCTTCTACCTGGCTTCTTCCAGGGCTGGGCATGGGATGGGACGCATGGGCAGGAGTGCAGTCATACTGGCACACAGAATGGAAGCAGGTAGGTAGGTTTCTTTTATAGCAGAAGAGACATTGCATGTGCCTTTTGCAATAAAGAGCAATAAAGAGCCTGTTTGTTCATAGTTTTTGAAAGCGGGACTTTATTTCCACAACATTATAGTTATAAAAGCGTTCATAGGAGCCAATGACAGCCTTTGTCTGCATCGAGTGGATGAGAATATATTCCGCTGACCTTCAGGAGCCTCTCCAAGGCTGCGCAGGCCTCCTGCATAGAGCTTGTTCTGTTTTCACAGCTGATAGTGACCTCTTAGCGAATGATTACCGAGAAACATAAGCTCTCCTGTGTATTTTGGCAGCATTACAGCCCCATCAGTCACACACAGGTATAGATCTCCTCTGTGAAAGGCACTTTAGCAGATACACCTGTTACAATTCCCCATAAGAGCCCTTCTAGGTTGTATAATAAGGCGGGAGGGCTGTGCTTTATCTCCATTGTGCTAGATTATCAGTATGACTCTTCCAATATGTTGTATCCGTAATAAGAAACATCTGTAGAGCAGTTGGAACACATTGATGGTTTACATAAAAAGAAAAGGTCTGCTAGAATATCTGAATACAACTTATTAAATACCAGAATGCAGTATACATTTTATTTATTATTATTATACAGAATTTATATAGCGCCGACAGTTTGCGCAGAGCTTTACACCAGTAGGGAAGACAGTACAATTACAATACAATTCAAAAAAGAAGGAATCAGAGGGCCCTGCTCGTTAGAGCTTACAGTCTAGGAGGGAGGCTCAAGTGATACGAAAAGGTAATAACTGTGGGGGATGAGCTAATGAAGAAAATAAAAGAACAGTTAGGTGGAGGCAGGGTAGGCTTCTTCGAAGAGAAAAGTTTTCAGGGATCGCCTAAAAGTAGATAGATTTGGAGATAGTCTGACAGATTGGGGTAGGGTATTCCAGAGGATGGGAGAGGTTCGGGAGAAGTCCTGAAAGTGAATATACGAGAAAGTGATGAGGGAGCTGATGAAGATGATGAAGCTGATGAAGAAAATAAACAGGTGGAGGCAGGGTAGGCTTCTCCGAAAGGAGAAAAGTTTTCAGGGATCGCCTAAAAGTAGATAGATTTGTAGATAGTCTGACAGATTGGGGTAGGGTATTACAAAGAATGGGCGAGGTTCTGGAGAAGTCATGAAGGCGAATATGGGAGGAAGTGATGAGGGAGCTGATGAAGATGATGAAGAAAATAAACAGGTGGAGGCAGGGTAGGCTTCTCTGAAAGCAGAAAAGTTTTCAGGGATCGCCTAAAAGTAGATAGATTTGGAAATAGTCTGACAGATTGGGGTAGGGTATTCCAGAGGATGAGAGAGGCTCTGGAGAAGTCCTGAAGGCGAATATGGGAGGAAGTGATGATGGAGCTAGAGAGCAGAAGGTCTTGGGAGGAATAAAAAGGACGATTAGGTTGGTATTTTGAGACTAGACTAGTGATGTAGCTGGGGGCAGAGTTGTAGATGGCTTTGTAACTTATTGTTAGTATTTTGAATTGAATTTGTTGGGTAAGTGGCAGCCAATGAAGGGATTGGCAGAGAAGGGTAGCAGATGTTGAGCTGTTTATAAGGTGGATGAGCCTGGCAGCAGCATTTATGATGGACTGAAGAGGGGATAGCCTATGTAAAGGTAAGCCAATGAGGAGGGAGTTAGAGTAGTCGAGGCGAGAGATGTCCAGGGAGTGAATCAGGACCTTTGTGCTTTCATTGGTTAGGAAGGGATGTAGTTTGGAGATGTTGCGGAGGTTGAAGTGGCAAGCTTTGGAAAGGGATTGGATGGGGGGCCGAAAGGAGTGTTCAGAGTCCAGGATAACACCTAGAACCCTGGCGTGTGGGGATGGGTGGGTGGTTGTGCCATTGCTCTTGACAGAGAAGTGTGTATACTGTATTTTTACTGTATTACCTGCCAAAGCATACTAATTCTGTACATGGTATGATTTAGTCTACGCGTACATAAAGCAGTGCATGCGCACAAACACAATGCACTCAACAAACCTAGTGTGTCTTTGGAGCATTACGTCTGTGCCTGAGCGATACTTAACGCAAACAGCTGTGCATGGCTGCTTACGTGACTGCTTATGGTCACTTTCATCTGTTCAAGTCTGTAGGCGGCTGTATGCAGCTCAAGCACATCCCGGGTACTAAAAAAAAGTGTCTTTACGCTGCATGGGCAAGGGCACCCATGTGTATAAAGACTTACATGCATTTAAACACACATAATTCCCTCCTAAGCAATTGGTCTTCCTGGTCCAACAATTTGATAGTTAAGGTTCCAGGAGGGCACAGGGTACTCTACATAATAAGCACCATGTCATCGGGAGGATGTTTATTCATGTTTTTTTCAGCCACCCCCTGATGATGTGGTGCATGTGCATCATCAGGGAGCTGCTGCAGATCCTTGAAGTGGCAGCTGTCACCCCCTGGTGACATCAGGAGAAGGTGGCGGCACAGGACTGGCTGTGCTAAATTGGAAAACACCACTGGATCGCCAAGCTTCTGAGTATCTTAGTTTTTTGCATAACCTGGCTATACAGGTATAAGGGGTAGGGGAGGAAATAGGGATGGGGCATCAAAGCTCATCTTTAAGTTGTTGAAGACACTTGCTTGGGTCACACCTGAGCGAGAATTTCATTTATTTTGGAGAGATTTACTCTTACTTCCTGTTTTGTTTTGTCTGCAGGACAGGAAATTAAGAGCTTTCTCTTCGGTGGAACAAAAAGAAACCTGGCAAAAATGTTTTCCATTCTCTAAATTGGAAAGAAAATGGGTTTAGATATACTTTAATACAATACAATTGGTCCTGGGAGTTCTTTAACTTAATTTTTAACTTTTATCTCTGTGGAGTAGTGGACAAAAAATAGAGCACAGTGTTAGATAAATCTGCAGATAATATATTTCTCCTTTACAATTCCTCAGTGTTGTGCTGTAGTGTATTATGTCACTGACACAGCACGATGTCACGTGTGGGGTTAAGTAGAAGCGGAGATTATTGGACTCTCCACTAAGGAGGACAAGGGGCAATTGTATATGTTAGGGGCAGGGGGGCTACCCTGGATCAGCTGGGGTTCTTCCATCAATTAGCTATTCTAATCTCTGCAATGTTACATAATGATTAACCCTGAAAGTGCTGGCAATGCCACGGGAGTGATAACCAACTGTGCAAGATGGATCCTTTTTAAAGCATAACTGTCGCATGGTGCTTTGTGAAAATGGACAGCGGCTTCAGGTGAGCTTTGGGCCAGCAAAAAAGCATCATGCAGTGTAGGGGACATGCAAGTGTGTACAGGGCACATACAAAATAATTGTGTTCTATGTGCCCTTACGGTGACTTGCATTGATTAAGGGGTAAAGAAAAAGGGTGGAGATAGGGAAGGATGGAGCGCACCGTGTATGGCCTGCCTAATGCCGCATACACACGACCGGACTTTTTGACAGCAAAGGTCCGACGGAACAAGTCCATCAGACAATTCGATCTTGTGTGGGCTCCATCGGACCTTTGTTGCCAAAAATCCGGCGGACTTTAGAAATAGAACATGTTTTACATTTTGCTGCTGGAACTCTGCCGGACCGAGAAATCCGTTGGTGTATATGCTAGTCTGACAGACAAAAACCGATGCTAGGGAAACTATTGGCTACTGGCTATGAACTTCCTTATTCTAGTTCCGTCGTACGTCATCACATTAGAATCCGTCGGACTTTGGTGTGATTGTGTGTGTCCAAGTACGTTCATTCAGAAAGTCCACCAGAACTCCGCCGAAAGTCCGTCGGGAAGACTGTTGGACCTAGTCTGCTGAAAAGTGCGGTCATGTGTACGCGGCATGAGATATTTTTCATGGGTGTCCATAGAGAGGGCAGCCAATTTTCCATTTATCATTTGGAAATGGTTGTGAGTACTTTATATTCAGATTCTTACCTTGTCATGAGTACAGCCAGTTTAACAGGCACGGGATTGCAATAAGCAACCAATAAAGCTCCCCTCCCTTGTTTTTTTTGGCAATCAGCCTGCTGATCAGGTTATCTTTTGCACCTCCTGTCTCTCTTCAGGATGGCTGAGATAACAGAGAGACTTGTTGACTGCATTGCATCTTCCTTTGCATGCGTTCTCACACCCCCAGAGCACAACCATGTGAGAAGCTGCAGGATGTACAGCCCGGGCAATGTGTGTCATGCCTCTGTTTGGATATTCTGTGGGAGTTCAGAGCTGGGAATGGTTTCCTGATGGCTGTTGCATTCCAGAACTCATCCCTTAAAGGACCACTCCAACCATCACATCTTTTGGTGGATTCCAGAGAGGTAAAATAGATATAAACCTTTACTGGATGACATTTAGTTTGGTAAAGCACTGTGTATCGTTAACAACTACTTTTTTTTCCCCTAAAATTACTTTTGCATACTTTTGCATCTCAGTGCTGCTGATCTCCTGCAGCCTCTTTCAGCCAATTTCTGTCTTGCTCTCAAGCATAAGCTAAACATTGCTCTAGACCCTAGACCAGCTTCTCAATGGTGACAACATTGATTCATGCCTGTTAAATGTGTGTCAGCAGGGCCTCATGTAGTCACCTCCAGGGTTGCTTGTGATGGGGTGACAACACAGCAGCACAAATGTCAGGCCATTGATATACCTTGTCTGAACAAGGACCTTCAAGGTAGGAACACCAGGTATTTTGATAAAATATGCAAATAAAAAAAAAAAAGAAAATTCCATTAACACTTTGCAACTTGTATAAGATTTTAGTTATTGCATTAAAGAAGAATTCCAGGAAACCCCACTGCATTAGTTACCTGCTCGTTTATGTCTAGCGGATTGGAGGTCGAACATATACTTACCTAATCCACCGATCCAGTCCCGGCCACTCCTACCAAACCCTCCCACAGTCTAATGCCCCGTACACACGAGCGGACTTTTCCACATCAAAGGTCCGACGGAACGATTCCGGCAGACTATTCGATCGTGTGTGGGCTGCAGCGGACTTTTGATTTGCAAAAATCCGACAGACTTTAGAAATGGAACATGCTTCAAATTTTTCCGCCAGAACCCAGAAATCCGCTCGTGTGTATGCTAGTCTGACGGACTAAAACCGACACTAGGGCAGCTATTGGCTACTGGCTATGAACTTCCTTATTCTAGTCCAGTCGTACGTCATCACGGTCGCATCCGTCGGACTTTGGTGTGATTGTGTGTGGCCAAGTCCGTTCATTCGGAAAGTCCGTCAGAACTCTGTCAGAACTCCGTCAGAACTCCGTCGAAAGTCTGCCGGACTTAAGTCCTGTCGTGTGTACGCGGCATAACAGTCTTGTGGGCTGTTCCTGACGTCATCACATCCATAGATCGGCTCTGGATGGGAGGATGGCAGGAACAGTCTACTGCTGGATGGGGGAGTACTGTTTTCTGGAGGATCGAAGAATCGGGTAAGTATAGCCTTTGTGCAACCCTGAACAAAACAAGCAGTTAAAATGGTTGTATACCTCTTTAGCACATTTTTACATAATAAGGCTTATCTGTGGGTAAAATGAATATCTCCAAAAACCTGTATGGTTTAGGAGATATTCACCTTGCATGCAGCCGCTGAATGCCAAGAGCCCCTTTGCCGGAAATTAGACTCCCACGCGCATGCGAGGGACTGACGTCATCATTGCGGGTCATCCCCACTCACAGTGCCAGAGCTGTGAACCTGGAAGAACGCAGAGGAGAAAATGTCAGCTCCCTCGGCGGTGACCGGGATGCAATGCCGACTTTTCTCTCTTATGTAAGTATTTCATGTGGTGCATACTAGCTCATTATGCCTTTGCCTTACAGGTTTTTTTTTTGTATTATCTTTTTTTTTGCAGGTGTACAACCGCTTTAACCCATGCAGTGCAGCTACAGCATGGGAGAAAAAAAAATCTCTGCGTTCTATTTCAGGATCTAATTGAGACCACCTAACAGCTTCTTATGTGTCCCAATGAGTTATCTGTGCGTTAGGTTTCCTGTCCTGGTGCTATTTTCTGCTTATTTTGTATTAACCAGAATCCACCGGTAAAAGAGTGAACACCCTGGAACAGTTCTGTTGGAGCAGGAGGAGTGAGACTTTTGAGATAGCCATAGGCAGTGCAAATTTTGTCCAATTCCTGCTGAATTAGCCAAAATTTCAGCCATGGGTGACTCGGCTCAATAAAAGTCCATTTTAAAAATGACTGAGATAGGTGGAAAATCACTGGCCAAATACTGTACCATACAATAGCCACTTAGGGAGATTCATCCACCCATGATGTTAGTGTTCATGAGGGGAATCAATTGATTTTCTCTCAAAAATCAAGCCATATACCTATTATAAAGGAGAGTCTAGAGCAGGGGTGTGTAGGTAGCTTGGTTTATCTCATCAACAGGGTTAGGCCCCATGTACACTAGGTGTCTAGCCCGGATACAGGAGGTTTGTCGGGCCTTGTCGTGTGGTCCTCTCACCCAGTTTTGCAGTCAGATTATGGCAGAACTCTATTCTGCCACCCCGGGCTCTCGCCCTCTGTTCCCTTCTGTGTTTACAAGGGACAGCTTTGTTTTCAGTGGCTTATGCAGATCCCTCGCGGGAGGACATGGTGGGGACAGCTCTTCTGAATTTGAGGGCAAGAACAACCTCCCTGAAAGGCAGTAGATAGCCACCTACACAAGGAGAGGTAGGAGTGACTTGAGATGCAAGGAAACAGTTGGGGGGTTGATGTTGCACACTGTGCATAGCACATCACCAAACCCTGCATCCTACACTCTGTGCATGGCACACCCCTAAACTCTGCACTCTGTGCATAGCAGACCCATAACCCTACATTCTGTGCAAAGCGCACCCCTGAACTCTGCACTCTGTGCATAGCACACCCATAACCCTACATTCTGTACAAAGCACATCCCTGAACTCTGCACTCTGTGCATAGCACATCCATAACAGTACATTCTGTACAAAGTGCACCCCTGAACTCTGCACTCTGTTCATAGCACACCCATAACCCTACATTATGTACAAAGCGCACCCCTACACTCTGCACTCTGTTCATAGCACACCCATAATTCTACATTCTGTACAAAGCACAACCCTGAACTCTGCACTCTGTATGTAGCAGACCCCTAATCCCTGCACTCTGTAGTGCACCCCTGAACTCTGTACATAGCGTACACTTGAATATCCACTTGCCATTATTTTTCCTAGGCTTCTACTTTCAGAGCTAGTTATTACTAAATATATTTAATATTATTTAATAAAAGAGTACATACATACATAGTCTTACAGATACAACCGGCTCATTACCATACAACTATACTGCCCATGCAGCCCACAATGAAATTGAGTTTGATACACCTGCACTAAAATAAATGGTTGGTCAGAGAATATGGATGGGCTGCAGGTTTGTTTGGGGGCTGGAGACATGCTGAAGACAGTAATAGAATGGAAACATGTTGGGTGAGATCACTGCTATTACCAGGGGCGGACTGACCATTGGGCCACTCGGGCACTGCCCGAGGGCCCCGGGCCACTAGCGGGCCCCATCAGGGTTGCCAGCCTCAGTAAAACCAGGGACAGTATGTAAAAATCAGTGTTTTTTTTACATCTGTCTCTGAAATATCCCTTACCGACATCCTTTTGGTCTAAAAATCCTTAGATTATAGCTACCCCACCTCTCCAGTACCTACCTGTCTGATTGCCTGGGGGCCCCATAATCTCCTATTGCCCGGGGGCCACCCAAAAGTTGTCAGTCCGCCCCTGGCTATTACCCTTTTATAAATCAATGCTCCCATTACTGACTGCTGGGCCATACAATAAGTACCAAAGGGCAGCAGGTTGGGCTCCGGGGTCTTCAGGCGGCAACAATTGGAGGTCGCTCACTCCACCATTACATAGAGGACCACTTTTAGAAACCATCACAGAACACTCTTAGATCCTGCGATAATCTCTGTCTGGCTTCATGTCTGAGGTGAGATATTGTATTGTAATTATATTCTGCACTTTTCACAGTAGCAGCCTCCCTTTTATTGTATATGCAATAAAACTATTAGTGATTAACTGAACTCCTCCTGGTTTATGGAGTTGTTCATTCCTCCAGCTCCAATCCTATCCAGGTCATCTATGGATTTACTTCCTTATCAGTGTAAACAGAAGATACAGCCCTGCTTGTAACCCTATCAGCTGGCTGCAACATAATGGAGCCCAACTCTTTGTTTCCATATGAAACAATGTTTTCCCTTGTACTTTGTACATTCCTGTGCCTATCAGCTTTTCCTCCAGTTTCCTCCTGAAAATCTGTTTAACACTTTATTTCTGTCCGCCTCCCTCATGGATTTTGCTGAAGGAGTCGGAGTTTAGAGCACTGCCAAGCCTTGATCAGAAGAACAGTGTCAAGCTGGGAACAGATAAGGTCAGCAGGTTCCCAGAGGTGCGTCTATTTGAGTGCATGCCGCTCTTTCTGTGGTTGGAGGGGGGGGGGGGGGTTAATTTTGACGATTCTGCTTTCATCAATGCTGCCGTTAAAAGATAACCCGTGTTGCGAAATTGTCCAAAGCGTGTTTTCATTCTGGCAGGTGGGGTGGCGGTACCAGGCCCCAAGCCTGTGGGTATGCCTGGCACAAGGCCAGTCAAATGTCACACAGCTCTGACAGATGAGTGGAATGGGTTAACCATGAGAGGCCAGACTGACGTCAACAGCCTTAAACAATCAATTTATTTCATATGAGCAAACAGGATGCAAAATTTACAAGCGTGTGAAAGTGTATGTCAGCGTGTGCGTGTGCATATGTTTAAAGCTGAACTCCAGGCAAATATAAAAGACACATACACTATTACCAAAAGTATTGGGGCGCCTGCCTTTACACACACATGAACTTGAAATGGCATCCCAGGCTTAGTCTGTAGGGTCTATTTCAGGCACTGATGTGGACGAGAAGGCCTGGCTCGCAGTCTCCGCTCTAATTCATCCTAAAGGTGTTCTATCTGGCCAAGTTCCTCCACTCCAAACTCGCTCATCCATGTCTTTATGGACCTTGTTTTGTGCAATGGTGCCCAGTCATGTTGGAATAGGAAGGGGCCAACCCCCAAACTGTTCCCACAAAGTTGAGAGCATGAAATTGTCCAAAATGTCTTAGTATGCTGACGACTTAAGAGTTCCCTTCACTGGACCTAAGGGGTCCCTGAAAAACAACCCCACACCATATTCCCCCCTCCACCAAATGATTTGGACCAGTGCACAAAGCAAGGTCCATAAAGACACGAATGAGCAGGTTTGGGGTGGAGGAGCTTGACTGGCCTGCACAGAGTCCTGACCTCAACCTGATAGAACACCTTTGGGATCAATTAGAGCAGAGACTGTGAGCCAGGATTTCTTGTCCACATCAGTGCATGAATTCAGAAATGCACTTCTGGAAGAATGGTCAAGCATTCCCATAGACCAGTGATGGTGAACCTTGGCACTCCAGATGTTTTGGAACTACAATTCCCAGGATACTCATCTACACTGCAGAGTGCATGAGCATCATGGGAAATGTAGTTCCAAAACATCTGGGGGGCCAAGGTTCGCCATCACTGCCATAGACACACTCCTAAACCTTGTGGACAGCCTTTCCAGAAGAATTGAAGCTTTTATAGCTGCAAAGGGTGGGCCAATTCAATATTCAACCCTACGGACTAAGACTGGGATGCCATTAAATTTCATGTGTGTGTAAAGACAGGTGTCCCAATACTTTTGGTAATATAGTGTATTAATGCCCCCTGTCATCATCAATCCCTTCCCATCAAGCCTCGGCGTCCCTTTAACTGGGCTATTACACAGTGTGACATAAAATATTGCAACGACCACCATTTTATCTAGGGCAGTGATGGCGAACCTTGGCACCCCAGATGTTTTGGAACTACATTTCCCATGATGCTCATCCACTCTGCAGTGTAGTGGAGCATCATGGGAAATGTAGTTCCAAAACATCTGCAGTGCCAAGGTTCGCCATCAATGATCTAGGGTCTCTACTAAAAAAAAAAAAAATATATATATATATATATATATATATATATATATATATATATATATATATATAATGTTTGGGGTTTCTAAGTAATTTACGAGCAAAAAAAAAATAATTATTTTAACTTGAAACCAACAAATGTCAGGAAAAGGTTTAGTGGTTAAACTTCCCTAATTTTCACACCAAAGTGTATCCCTTTGATCTAAAGAACAAATCGTTACAATGTTTATACATATACATGTTTATATATATTTCCACTGCTAAAGAATGTTGTGGTACTTGGCAGACTGCCTGTTTTTCTTTCTTTCTTTTGATGGCTGTCGGCTTCAGCAGAGCAGAGAGAATTCTCTGCATAGAAAGAATCGGGAAATACTTTGTCAAGATCGCAAAGGTGAAAACAATCGCAATAACGATTCTTAACGATTAATCATGCAGCTCTAATATATATAATGTTTGGGGCATCTAAGTAATTTTCTAGCAAAAAATAATGATTTTAACTTGTAAGCAACAAATGTCAGAAAAAGGTTTAGTCTTTAAGTGGTTAAGGCAGCCATTCTCAACCAGGGTTCCTCCAGAGGTAGCTAGGGGTTCGTTGAGCTGTGGCTGATGAACCACCTTTTTGATGGTGCCAACAGAGTTCAAGGTTCAGCACCACTTAGCAAAGCCAGCAGCATGACACAAAATATATTTTTAGCTGTCTTTAAGGGTGGCATTCTGAACACCACCTTCAGGGGGACATTCTTCCTATTGACAACCGATATAAGGAGCATTGTTCCTATTGACCCCGAATGAATTGGTTTTAGTAAGGGTTCCTCGAGACCTGAAAATTATTTTTGGGGTTCCTCTACGGTTAAAAGGTTGAGAAAGCCTGGGTTAAACTGACCTCATTTGCAGACCAAAGTTCATTCCTTTGATCTAAAACAACCAAATGACACAATGTTTCTTTTTATCTCAGCGCTGGGCAATGTTGTGATAAACTTTGCCACTGTTCTATTGAATAATAATATGTTAATAATAATGCCTCAGACGATCTGCGCATGTGCAGTACGTAATGTCACTCACGTCAACAGTGCACATGCTCACATCGTCTGAGGCATCATCTGCCGATCAGCAAAGTGCGGAGGGCGAATGTAATCGTCACATTCTGCCTCACTCTCTCTGCGCATGCACGAGACATCACCAATCACATCACAGGCCAAAGACGATCTGAACTATTTGTCAGAACACCGTGCTTCGTCAGAGATCGCCTCCTGTGCATAGGCAGTGTTGACGTCACGCCAGCTCATCAAGAGATCAGCTGGCGTGAGGTTACGTCCTGCGCATACGCGGATCGTCAGAGGAATTATCTAAAGAGAGGCACTATTCGAAAGAACACCGGCTGCCTTTTTTTTTTTTTTTTTTGACAGCTGTGAGCAGAGAACGGCTCTGCACTTGTTACATGAATCGTGGAAATGCCGGATTAGGATCGTGAGGGGGGGTTGAATCAAGATTTTTTTTTAACTAAGTGAATTAACAAATTAATTAATTACATTTTTAACTGAATTAATTCATGAATTAATTAATTGTGCTATGTTATTTATTTATTTATTAATTTGAATGAAAGGATCACTCCCTATTCCTCCCTTCGTTCCTCCCTTTCCTTCCCTCCCTTCCTCCCTCCCACCCTCCTTTTATTTCTTCCACTTTACTTTTTTTCTTCATCTTTTGAAGCATTTTTATCTGTTTGTGTGGGGCCCCATTGGGAAGATTTCCCCAGCCCATGTCCCTGTAATGTAACAAAAATAGTGGCTACAATTGTCACCATTACAGGAAGGCACAGACAACAATAAAAACACTGCTTGCAAGTAGATATAAACCTTAATAGGTGAAATATCATTTGCTGATACAATGTACTCTGGAGCACAGTTGGGAGACAGGGGCAGAATGTTGTCACCCTATAATAGGAAGTGCCTTATGAAGAATCTTAATGGCAGGATCACCAGATATTCTTATTTTCTGTCTGCCGGGGGTGTGCAACTGAGCACACTTTAATACAGGGAGCGTGCTCAGTTGCACACCCCCCATTCTGTTACAGTCGGGTGCTGGTGGGACGGGCTTCTGATCACATGACCACCATGACAACTAATCCCTACGACCACATGATCGGGAAGTCAAGGAAATCCTGGCATTGAGATCTCAATAAAGGGCTGGCGGAAGGAAGCTTAATGAAAGCTGTAGATTTTTTTTAACCACAGGTACATGAACATGATAACATAAATTCGATTTTAGTAATTAGCTTTACATACTTTAATGATTTATTTTAAATAAAGATATAAGTGCACTCACTGGTGTTTTTTAAATACCTGCCGGGAATTTGGCTTTCAGTTACCCTTTGAGTTTTGTTCCCCTTTAAGCAAAAACTGAAGCAGGTAATGGTCCGTAGGATGGGGAAACGGTTAAAGCGATGTGAAAGTTTCATTGGAAAGGGTCATTTACCAGCTCACAGTCCTATATTGCGGTTGCTTGGGTTGTGTTGACCATGCAAAGGCGACTATTTGAAATGCAAATCAGCGTTTGATTGGCACACACGGCCCTGGACAGGCCGCCAGCGTGAAGCAGCATCCTGCAATGACGACTATCCACATCCCATACACAAGGCTGGGCTTACAGGTGCAATAATAGACTATGAATAATACAACTGTTATGGGGATCTGCTAGTCAAAGTGGTTTGGCATTTGCATTTCTATTGTGCATGTTCCCCTCTGTACACATACCGGATCAGAAGGATAACGATACAAAATGGGCTACAAGACTCTTTCAACTTTTTTTTATTTATTTTTTTAACACAAAGGTCAATTACTCTAAGCCCTTGTACACACGGCCGGACATTCCGACAACAAAATCCATCGGATTTTGTCCAAAACTTGTGTTTTTATTTACTAATACTAGCAGCAAAAGGAAAGGAAGATGTTAAATGTTGATTTAGAGAGTCCTCTTTAAAATAAGAAATTAAAGGGTAACTCCACTTCCCAATTCCATGAGAAAAAAAAAATAGCAAATAAAAAAACAATATTGCATATAGCAACTATAAATACACACACACACACACACACACACACACACACCCGTGTGTACAGAACCTGCTATGAAATGTAATTTCCTGCTTTTGTAATTGACTCACTGACTTTCTCAAAAGATACAAGTCCGATTTTTGGCATTCTCTGTAATTGGAATTTCAATTTTCAGTTGCAGACCCTCATTAGAACACTGAGAGTGCATCAGGTGATTATAATGAACCAGGCCCCCCCCCATTCAGAATTAGTATCCAAAGGACATGGTAAAACAGCTATTTCTTCAGTTTCTTAAAATTCCTGCTATATACAAAGATCACCCAGAGGGGTTTGCTTTTTTTTTTCTGAACAAAAGTGGAGTTACTCTTTAAATACCTCTCCAGCAGATGAGTTGAGCCTTTGCCTTCTTGCGGAGCTTCAGGTTCTGTTTCTATACAACACTTGTGGGTGTGTCGGATAGCGCGTCCCCGCTAGGCGCTTTGGTCCCTTCTCCTGTCCCCTCAGGGCACAGAAGTGACATGTTAATCGGCTGATCAAACCACAAAGTGAGAGGTATTCATTCTGATGGGTCACTAACAGAAGTTCTATCGCTGTGTCCCTTTAGATTGTTGGTTATTAGATACAATTGACCCCCTCAGTGATCCAGCTCATTAGCTACAAGGCAGACCCCCCGCCGTGCCCCTACATCAATACACCATTCGATTCCTGCGGGATAATGACGTTCTGCCACCATGAATGGATCTTAGTCGGAGGTTAATGTATAAAATTGAAAAGAAATTGGGGTAATTGTAAGTGATTGCCATGTAATTATCAATGGCAGTGCCAGCGCTGGGCTGAAAGGAATCCTTGTGAGACAAAACAAAAATATACAAGGCAGTCTTGGCCGAGATAAAGGAGATCCGCTTCAACTTGTCTGTTAATGATTTCCGTAAGATGATCCAATTATTGTGTATTCTGCAAAGGAGGAGAGCGTGTTGTACATTAATACACACTACTACTATACACTACTACACACTACTATACACTACTGTACACTACTACATACTACTGTACACTACTATACACTACTACACACTACTACTATACACTACTACACACTACTATACACTACTACATACTACTGTACACTACTACATACTACTGTACACTACTATACACTACTACACAATACTATACAATACTACACACTACTATACACTACTACATACTACTGTACACTACTATACACTACTAGACACTAATACACACTACTGTACAATACTATACACTACTATACACTACTACACACTACTATACACTACTACATACTACTGTACACTACTATACACTACTGTACACTACTACACACTACTATACACAACTACACACTACTATACACTACTATACTATACACTACTATAATATACGCTACTACACACTACTCTACACAAAACTACACACTACTATAATATACGCTACTACACACTACCATACACTACTACACACTAATGTACACTACTATACTATACACTACTACATTATACACTAATACACACTACCACACACTACTATACACTGTTACACATTACTACACACTACTATACATTACTACACACTACTATACTATACACTACTATACACTACCACACATTACTATACACTGCTATACAAGGCTACACACTACTACACACTACCACACACTACTACACACTGCTATACTACACACTACTATACTATAAACTACTACACACTACCATACACTGCTACACACTGCTATACACTGCTACACACTACTGTACACTACTACACTATACACTACTATATGATACACTATTATACACTGCTATACACTGCTATACACTGCTATACACTGCTACACACTACTACTTTGGGTGGCACAGTGGTGTAGTGGTTAGCACTCTCACCTAGCAGTAAAAAGGGCCGCTGGTTCAAATCCCAACCACGACACTACCTGCCTGGAGTTCATGTTCCCCCTGTGCCTGCGTGGGTTTCCTCCAGATACTCTGGGTTCCTCCCACACTCCAAAGACATGCAGGTAGGCTAATTGGCTTCTGTCCAAAAATTGGCATTAGTATATGAATGTAGGTTGGGGACCTTGGATTGTGGGCTCCTTGAGGGTAGGGACTGATGTGTGTGATGTATGTGTGGAGTGCTGTGTAAATTGATGGTGCTATATGGGTACCATAAATAATAATATAATAGATGAGCATTTTAATGAGACACAATTTACAGGGACAATTCTAGACGCACACCCACACTCACTCAGGATGGACTGGTGTCTTTATTCAACCTTACTAACTATGTAACTATACACACTATTCCAAAAAGTATTTGACCCCCTGCTGATTTTGTACATTTGCTCACTGAGAAAGAAATGATCAGTCTATAATTTTAATGGTTGGTTTATTTTAACAGTAAGAGACAGAATAACAAAAAAAAAATAAAAAATATCCAGAAACAAAAGCATTTTTAAAAAGTTATGAAATTGATTTGCATTTTAATGAGTGAAATAAGTATTTAATCCCCTATCATTTAGCAAGATTTCTGGCTCCCAGGTGTCTTCTATACATGTAAAAAGCTGAGATTGGGAGCACTCCCGCGCAATGATATACGTCCTAAGCTTGAAGAGGAAGAGGGGTTATGGCTAGCTGCCATAACCCCAGTATCCTCTTCTTCGTCCGGCGGTCTGCTTTCCGATAAGAGTGGTCGACGTTAAAAAAAAGTCACTTCCGCCCATAGCTCTTAAAGCGGAGGTCCACCCTAAAGTGGACCTTCCGCTCATCTGAACCCTCCCCCCCTCCGGCGCCACAATTGGCACCTTTCAGGGGGGAGGGGGGTGCAGGTACCTGTACAGTACAGGTATCTGCACCCACTTCCGGGATAGCTCTCTGCGGAAAGGGGCGTAGATTACGCCCCTTTCCGCAAGTGCCCCGCTGCCTGCTGGGAAATACACAGATCCCAGAGGCAGCGGGGACCGTCCTTATTGCGCAGCGCGACTCGCGCATGCGCAGTAGGGAACCGGGAAATGAAGCCGAAAGGCTCCTTTTCCTGATTCCCATACCCAAGATGGCGGCGGCAGGACCCGAGAGACGATCTAGAGATCGACTTTGGGTGCCGACATCGCGGGCGCGCTGGACAGGTAAGTGTCACTATTTTAAAAGTCAGCAGCTGCAGTATTTGTAGCTGCTGGCTTTAAAAAAAATAAATAAATCGCGGAGTCCCGGCGGACTCCCGCTTTAAAGGACATTTTTTTTTAAATGACAATTTTAATTTTACTTTTCTTGCATTTTAGTCTAAATATAAGATATGAGGTCTTTTTGACCCCAGATCTCATATTTAAGAGGTCACGTCATGCTTTTTTTCTATTACAAGGAATGTTTACATTCTTTGTAATAGGAATAAAAGTGACAATTTTTTTTTTTTGTTTAAAGAACAGTGTAAAAATAAAAAATAAAAGGTAAAATAAATAAGAATTTTTTCACCTGAATATGGAAATAGTATTCAAAGCACACGTGAGGTATCGCCGCGATCGGTAGAGCGAGAGCGATAATTCTAGCCCTAGACCTCCCCTGTAACTCAAAGCATGCAACCTGTAAAAAAATTTAAATGTCGCCTATGGAGATTTTTAAGGGTAAAAGTTTGTCGCCATTCCACGAGCGGACGCAATTTTGAAGCGTGACATGTTGGCAGGGCCGTCTTTAAAAATTGATTGGACCCTGGGCAAAACTTCTCTTGGCCCCCCCCCCATGCAATTTTGCTCTCCAGCTGCTCTGAGACATACAATAAATAGCAGCTAGACTCAAAATCAGTTTATTGAATCAGATCAGGCAGTTATTGCAATTGGTTGTCAGAGGTTACAGTGTATCATTACCGCTCACTGACTGGTTGCTAGAGGTTACAGCACACATTACAGATCACTGATTAGCTGCTAGAGGTTACAGCACATGGTTTCTGCTTGTTGAGATTAATGTACAGTAATACTGCTTACTGATTTGTTGCTAGAGGTTACAGCACATCATCTCCTTACTCCAGGGGTCATGCTATACATATACATCTATTTACATATGAATGCTGCTGCTATTTACATATGAATGCTGGTTATTTACATGTAAACACAGGGTCTGCAGGTGAGTCATCTGTACACAACAATAGGGCAGAGCTGGGCAGCATTAGTAGCAGCACTTCACACTGAGATATCAGGACACAGCAAGAGACAAGGAAATTTAAACTGGGATAGTTGGCAAGTATGAGGCAGCTGCTTTGGGCCCCACAACAATGACAAGGGCAGCTGCCCCTTTTGCCCTGCCTTAAAAATGGCCCTGCATGTTTGGTATCAATTTACTCAGCGTAACATTATCTTTCACAATCTAAAAAAAAAATCAGGCTAACTTTACTGTGGTCTTATTTTGTCATCCAAAAAAGTGTATTTTCCCCCAAAAAAATACGCTTGTAAGACCGCTGCGCAAATAAGGTGTGACAGAAAGTATTGCAACGACCGCCATTTTATTCTCTAGGGTGTTAGAAAACATTTTTTATAAAGTTTGGGGGTTCTAAGTAATTTTCGAGCAAAAAAAACAGTTTTAACTTGTAAACAACAAATCTCAGAAAGAGGCTCGGTCATTAAGTGGTTAATCCAGACAGGCTGCTCGATGCCTATTCAGGATTTGGCATTTTACATACATCAGTGCTCTGCGGAAGACTAAAAAACAGAACGAATGACTCCTGAATGAATTATTTTTAGATCTGTCACACACCTGAAATCACGTGTTTGTCAGTGTCGGTGTCATATTTACATAATGGAATTTGTAAGCTGCTTTCCATTCAGTTTGTATTAGTGGCGTCTTATGGAGAAATGTCAGAAAACCACAAAATAAACATGCGTTGCTTTGTCTCTGTACAGGACATAAATGGCCAGGTGAAGGAGAGGTGTCCCCGTCTGTGTACCCTAAAGAAAGGGCCCAACGGCTACGGATTCAACCTGCACAGTGAAAAATCCCGGCCAGGCCAGTTCATCCGTTCTGTGGACCCCGGATCCCCGGCAGCCAAAGCTGGCCTGAGACCGCAGGACCGTCTGGTGGAGGTATGGGCTCTCCTATGACTTTTACAATTTCACCTGCTTCCTATTTCTTCTTAAACATTAACAAATATCTAAAGCCTATATTTTTTTTAGTTTTGGATGAAGTAGGGAATGGTGTAAACATGTCCTTTTTTTTTTCTTTTTGCTAGTGGTGTCTCATTGTTGAGATTTCCTTTCACTTCCTGTCCCGTAGACACAGCAGGAAGTGAGGAATAATCCCCATTAGACAGTTGTCACTGGAATACACGTACTTGTCTTCCCTCTCCTTGTCTTCTGGTGATAACTCAAAATGTTGCATTGGGAAATCCCTCCAGTGGGGACTCAGATGGCAAGAAAACAATCGTCGGAGGATAGAACTTCTGTTGGGTAGTTATAAAATCGCAAAGAGAAAATCTTCTTTTACATGTTTATTGTGGATTGTGATTTCACCTACCCTGTTTCCCCGAAAATAAGACCTAGTGGGGACTCAGATGGCAAGAAAACAATTAACGGAGGATAGAACTTCTGTTGGGTAGTTTTAAGGATCTGTGTCTTCCTATTCAGTTGTCACAAGGAAATGGAAATGACCCTGTTTCCCAAAAATAAGACCTAGGGGGATTGTCGGTGATGGCTGCAATATAAGTCCTAACCCCCAAATAAGCCCTACCCTGTTTCCCCAAAAATAAGCCATACCCTGAAAATAAGACCTACAAGGACTTATTTGGGGGGTAGGGCTTATATTGCAGCCATCACCGACAATCACACTAGGTCTTATTTTTGGGGAAACTGGGTCATTTCCTTTTCCTTGTGACAACTGGATAGGAAGATCCTTAAAACACAGATCCTTAAAACTACGCAACAGAAGTTCTATCCTTCGTCAATTGTTTTCTTGCCATCTGAGTCCCCACTAGGTCTTATTTTCGGGGGAAACAGGGTAGGTGAAATCACAATCCACAATAAATATGTAAAAGAAGATTTTCTCTTTACGATTTTATAATACAAACTTTGGAAACTTTTATTCAATTAATTGACTTATTAAGGTGGTTGTAAAGACCAAATCTTGATCTATCTTGATCCAGCCAGCCTCGGCTCTCCTGGGTCCCTCCCTCCTCATTGGCTGAGACAGCAGCAGTAGCCATTGGCTTCTGGTATTGTCAATCACGGCCAGTGAGCCAATGAGGAGAGAGCAGGGGCGGTGCCGAGCCATGCTCTGTGGGTGAATGGACACATAGAGCAGTGGTTTGGGAGCGAGCCTGGCTTGGGTGCCGGATAGCCATCTCTGCCCCAGGAGAGCACACAGTGATCATTGCTAGTGGCCGATACCAATAATCACATGAAAAATATAACAGGCTGGTTAAACCCAAGTTGACCGATCAACTTGGGTACAGCCAGCCTGCCCGCCCCATACATGGATCGAATCTCGGCTTGTCCCTGCTGAAACGGCTGAGATTCTAACAGACTAAGACCAGCTTTACTCTCACCTCCTGTCCCAGTGACGAGACAGAATATTCCCCCAATAAGTACACAAACGTCAATAATACCCACAATCCAGAGATAAATGAATGGATATGTAAAGGATATGTAATCCCCCACAATTAGTATATCTTATTTGTTCCCTTTTGGTCTTTTAAATATACTATTGAAAGTGTTTTGTTAAGTGCAATGAAATATCCATATCAGAAATTGCTAGCTGTGCCGCGTCCAGGGCTCACTTCCTGTGTTGTCCCGGAGAAGGTGATTGGCTCTCTCATTTCTTATTTTTGGACTTTAGGATGGTCTTTACATTGTGGAGAAAACTGGACAGGGCTGACACCACTTAGCTCACAAAAATGCCAAGTGTGGTCAGCCCACAACAGGACCCAGAAGCATTTCTCACAGCTCAACTGTAATTGCACTTGCAAGCTGGGTAACTAACACACACACTACAAGTGATGCCACAGTGGTAATCCTGTGTCTGGCAACAAATTGGTACTGATATGATCACTCACCTGATTCCACGCCCAACTTTCTAGCTGCCCAGATTAGTGAGCCATTGCTGGCAAGTTACATTCTGCGACTTTCTCATCTTCACGGTTGGGGAGTGTCACGCGAGTGCTTACTGTGATCTGCATTGTGAACTTGTTACTCATCAGCAACAGACTGACTACTGTGGCATGGTTCTAACACACAAAAACATACACATATACACTAACACATAGTAAACACACACAAAAACATACATTAAACACATACACTACAACAGAGTATATATAAACACAAAACACGTATGCACTAATACACACCAAACACATATACACTAAAACGCAGTAAACACACACACACACACAATAAATACATGCACTAAAACACAGTATACAAACACACTAAAAACACATATGCACTTATACACTATACAGAACACACTAAACACACGTACACTAAAACACAGTATATACAAACACTAAACACATATACACTAACACATACTATACAAACACACACACTATAAACACAGTAAACACACACACTAAACACATATACACCACAACACAGTAAACACACACACTAAACACATATACGCTAAAACAAAGTAAACGCACACACTAAACACATGCACTAAAACACAGTATAAACACATACTAAACACCTATGCATGAATACACACTGAACTCATATACACTAATACACACTATACAATCACACACTAAACACATATACACCAACACACACTATACAGACACACACATATACACTAAAACACAGTAAACACACACACAGAACACATATACACTAAAACACACACACTAAACACATGCACTAAAACGCAGTATACACACATACTAAACACATATACACTAACACACATTATACAAACACACACACTAAAACACAGTATACACACACTAAACACATATGCACGAATACACACTAAACTCATATGCACTAACATACACGATACAAACACACACTAAACTCATATACACTAACACACACTATACAGACAGACACACACAAACCACATATACACTAAAACACAGTAAACACACACACAAAACACATATACACTAAAACACAGTAAACACACACACAAAACACATATACACTAAAACACACACACTAAACACATGCACTAAAACACAGTATATACACATACTAAACACATATACACTAACATACACGATACTAACACACACTAAACTCATATACACACACACTAAACAATGCACAAATACACACTAAACTCATATACACTATCATACACTATACAAACACACACTAAACACATATACACTAACACTCATACACACTCTAACATACCAAGCACTCACACGCACCTTTCACAAACATTGATACAGCAGCCGGGTCTGTTGCCTCCTGTCCACCCGGTGCCCATCCTGAGCTCTCAGTGTCCTGTCTTCCTCTAAGGGGGTCTTTTTACAGATGTGGACCCCTACAGCAGCTGCTTCTTTACTGCCCTTCCTGGGCTTTAGCTATCTGTACCACTACCTTTGCGGAGTGTACACCCCACACACCTTGTGTGTTATGTGCACAGATTGGGCTGTGAGCAGCCCAGCAGCAGTAGATTGCTTTGTAGCGGGAGAAGACAATGCCCGCTCTTGCCACTGTCAATTTCAATTGAAAGTACTGCCCCTGCCATCTATATCACCCTAGACCATAGCCTAGTTGGCCTAGTGGAAAATTAAGCTCTGCTTAAAGGGTCTTAAAACTGCTAAAACATGGGAAAATACGCACGTATTGCAGAGATGTAACGAATATTTATTTTATTTTGTCTTACAATATACTTCACTTTTTCGCTGCCACTGACGAATGTTGGGGGGGGGGGGGGATGTTATTTAAAGCAGCCAGGAATGTGTGTAAATATGATAACAGCCCCCCAATCACTTCCTCGGAAATCTGAAAGTGCAACCACGTATGCCATAAAAAGTTGGAACTTATTCTTGAGGGACTCTGCTTTTAGAAAATATATATTGTTTGGGGGTTTTAACTAATCTTCAGGCCTAAAATTATTCTTTTAATGTGCGCAAAAATGGTTCTGCCAGTGAAAGGGTTAAGTCAGAATAGGTCCCTAGGAAAGGTAGCAGCTTTGGCTCTGCGACTTTCCTTTTTTTTTTTTACATTGGTAAAGATAGCAGTAAGCACAGAGCTGCCCCATTTGCAGTGCCAGTACTGGCATAGCCCTACCGACCACCGCTGCCTACAAGTCCATCCTTCTTTGTAATGTGACAGGTAGATGCACAGCTTTGACCAATTGCATTATCCCCCTGGTATACTGTTGGAGCATGAAGGTTGTAGCTGGCAGTGGGCACCCTGGCCATCCACCAGCCCTTAGGCTCCTGCCTACGTTGTCCTGTGATAGATCCATCGCAGGCATTGTTATTATCTGCATGTTGCAGTAGCAGGAATTAGAATGAAGATAATTCAGCTGGGTTCAGTTACACTTTAAATTGTTTCTTTTAATAAACACCTGTCGTTTTGAAAGCGGACACTTCCGTGCGTTGTTTTATGTAGTCAGTTTAACTGATCCTTTTCCTGAAATGCCGGCATCTTATTACACTTTGTAGAGGGGGTTTTAGACATTCCGTCTAATATTCTAGAAGGGGGGCTACACACAGCTTTGTGCTGTTGAGGAACTGGGAAGTCTAAGCATGACCTGCCGCTCCACAGGAAGGACAGAGAACAAAACGATGCCACGGCACAATAAGTGACAGTTATTTTCCAAACAAACTGACAGCTATTTTTAGCTGAGTCCAGTGGAATCATATAAGGAAGCCTTGGCAGAACGATCTGTGACTGTCACTTTTGTTGGACAAGTTTGGCCTGTTACAGGCAGTGGAAAAATAAAACGGATTTATTGGAAGAATCAACAGGTAATAAAAACTATGTTACAGGGAGGAGTCTGGAAAATGAAAACGGCTGTATTCATGCTATTGGCAGACCGCATCACATACAGTATGTCTTTTATTCTTATTTTGCCCAAAGTTATAGAGCGGCAGTCCAGATCTCCAACCTGCTGCCAGCACAGGGCATTGTGGATGCAACAGAATTGTACAATATATAAAAAAAATAATATATATATATATTTATATATATAGACACAAATTTATTAGTGTTTATGTAGCCTGACTGCATTAGAGACATATTAAAATATAACTATCACTGCAGGATCTTTCTGCCAAAATATGCAATAAAAAGAAGCATTTTGGTGCGCAATGTTTATGTCCATAGTTGGCTAGGGGTTCCTTAAAGAGCCGTGGTGGACTAATCTTCTGCCTGATGGTGTTTGCTTAGTTTTAGCACCAAATTCACTTGATTCTAATGATTTTCTTAGCTGTCTGTAAAGGGGTTCATCTATCACTAACCACCAATCTAAGGGGGTGCTTTTCCCAATGATTACCAAAAAAAATTAAAGGGGACTTCTCCAATTACCACTGATGTAAGGGTTTGTTACCTTAATGACCACCAATCAACCAATTAAAGGGTATATTTACTTACCAACCACCAATGTAGGGGTTTGTTACCTTACTTGCCACCAATGCAAAGGTTTGTTACTTTAATGACCACCAATCAACCAATGAAAGGGTATATTTCTTTACTGACCACCAGTGTAGGGGTTGGTTACCTTACTGGCCGCAAATGTAGGAGGTTGTTACCTTACTGACCACCAGTGTAAGGGTTTGTTACCTTACTGGTTACCAATGTAGTTTTTTTTTTTACCTTACTGGCGGCCAATGTAGGGGTTTGTTACCTTGCTGACCACCATTATAGGGGTTTGTTTCCTTACTGACCACCAGTGTAGGGGTTTGTTACCATACTGCCCCCCCCAGTGTAGAGGTTTGTTACCTTACTGGCCACCAATTTAGGGGTTTGTTACCTTACTGTCCACCAGTGTGGGGGTTTGTTACCATACTGCCCCCCCCCCCCCCCCCCAGTGTAGAGGTTTTTTACCTTACTGGCCACCAATTTAGGGGTTTGTTACCTTACAGGCCACCAATTTAGGGGTTTGTTACCTTACTGGCCACCAATTTAGGGGTTTGTTACCTTGCTGACCACCAATATAGGGGTTTGTTACCTTGCTGACCACCAGTTCAGGGGTTTGTTTCCTTACTGACCACCAGTGTAAGGGTTTGTTACCTTACTGGCCACCAGTGTAGGGGTTTGCTACCTTACTGGCCACCAATGTAGGGGTTTGTTACCTTGCTGACCACCAGTATAGGGGTTTGTTTCCTTACTGGCCACCAGCGTAGGGGTTTGTTTCCTTACTGACCACCAGTGTAGGGGTTTGTTTCCTTACTGACCACCAGTGTAGGGGTTTGTTACCTTACTGTGCACCAGTGTAGGGGTTTGTTACCACACTGCCCCCCCCCCCCCCCCAGTGTAGAGGTTTGTTACCTTACTGGCCACCAATTTAGGGGTTTGTTACCTTACTTGCCACCAGTGTAGGGGTTTGTTACCTTACTGGCCACCAATGTAGGGGTTTGTTACCTTACTGGCCACCAATGTAGGGGTTTGTTACCTTGCTGATCACCAGTATAGGGGTTTGTTATCTTGCTGGCCACCAATTTAGGGGTTTGTTACCTTACTGACCACCAGTGTAGAGGTTTGTTACCTTACTGGCCACCAATTTAGGGGTTTGTTACCTTACAGGCCACCAATTTAGGGGTTTGTTACCTTACTGGCCACCAATTTAGGGGTTTGTTACCTTGCTGACCACCAATATAGGGGTTTGTTACCTTGCTGACCACCAGTTCAGGGGTTTGTTTCCTTACTGACCACCAGTGTAAGGGTTTGTTACCTTACTGGCCACCAGTGTAGGGGTTTGCTACCTTACTGGCCACCAATGTAGGGGTTTGTTACCTTGCTGACCACCAGTATAGGGGTTTGTTTCCTTACTGGCCACCAGTGTAGGGGTTTGTTTCCTTACTGACCACCAGTGTAGGGGTTTGTTTCCTTACTGACCACCAGTGTAGGGGTTTGTTACCTTACTGTGCACCAGTGTAGGGGTTTGTTACCACACTGCCCCCCCCCCCCCCAGTGTAGAGGTTTGTTACCTTACTGGCCACCAATTTAGGGGTTTGTTACCTTACTTGCCACCAGTGTAGGGGTTTGTTACCTTACTGGCCACCAATGTAGGGGTTTGTTACCTTACTGGCCACCAATGTAGGGGTTTGTTACCTTGCTGATCACCAGTATAGGGGTTTGTTATCTTGCTGGCCACCAATTTAGGGGTTTGTTACCTTACTGACCACCAGTGTAGAGGTTTGTTACCTTACTAGCCGCCAATGTAAAGGGACATTTCCTTACTGAAAATCACTGGATACGATACGCACGCTCTACAGATTGATTTGGAGATCTGTGGCTGAGGACTCCTAGCTAGGATGCGCAGTTCCTGTACACCTGGATTGTAGCAAATATTAGCCGGCAACTCGATAAGCTCCAAAATAAGAATTTTTATATTGGCTACATGTAGAAAACACAGTGAATACAGCGAATGTGTTTTGGCCATTGTAGCCTTACTCATAGCATCATACTTACTCATGCTATGAGTAAGGCCACAATGACTGGAACATGTATTCACTGTGTTTTCAACATGTAGCCAATACAAAAAAATCTTATTTTGAATTTGTTGGCTAATATTCGCTATTTCCTTACTGACCACCCGTGTACAAGTTACTGATCACCATAATGTACTTAGAGTTCTAGATATACATTCATTAGGGGTTCTCTAGGACCAGGACATTATTTGCAGGGTTCCTCCTTGGTAAATAGGTGGAGAAAGGCTGCCCTAGACCAAATGAACATTTAACCCTTGCATTGTGAGGGGGAGAAATTGCTGCAGGGTTACATTATACAGTAACCCGGAGCTCAGCTTTACCTGTCACGAGCCCGTCATTCACGGGCCTCTGTATCAGTGATGTCATTGTTGTGTTGTATCACCATTGTAATGTGCTTTATAAATTAGTCAGACTGGCATTCTGCAGTACAATACAAAAGGGGGTAATTTAATAACACATCAGACATTGTAATGGTACATCAATGAATTTACATAAATGGCACCCACTAGTTCTAAACACATCACATGAGTACATGCTTGGCGTGTCCCTGCTGAGATGACCCGGGCAAACACCATGTTCATTCGGACAGGTGGTTATCCCGAAACATGTGTGCTGCCACCCGATCTGCCTTTTCGTTGCCCGAGACTGCTGAACCCTGGGTGCCCTCTGCCCGCTGGATCTGTCATCTCCTCCCATTGTGTCCCCGGCAAGCCTTGCCCCGCAATCCATGGGGCCCGCTGCATAATTCATGCAGGCAGCGCAGCCATGCGAGCGAGCGAGCGTGGTGTGCCAGTTGGAGGAGGGCCGCCTTTCTTTTCTGACTGGAGGAGTGGGGAACCTGATCCGGGCCCAGCACCTTGCAGACTTCAGTCCGGACATGCATATTTCATAGAGCATTGTAGGGCAGAGGATTCCCAGGAGAGGCGGATGTAGAAACGGCTCATTCACCGCACCAAGCCTGTACCTGGAAAGACAAAACCGCCTCCAACAAATTCTTTGCTTTTCCTTGAAAGGACTATAAACTTATCATTTTTGTTTTTTTATCTCCACCACAGACTTACAGTTTGTATGTTCAAAACATTTTTAAGTATGGATAGAGTGGTGAAGGATTAGACCACCTGTCAAGTTTTTATTGCTATCTGTGACTCTGTTGCAAAGATCTCCAGTCATTTCCTGTCTTGGTGACCACTGGGACAGGAAGTAAGAGAAAATCTTCCCAACATTCACATAGATAGCAACCTGACCTACGTTCTACCCCTTGGGTAAGCAAACTGTGGCTTGCCGCTATCTGGCCCACTGAGCACTTTTCTATCCACAACTGACACCAGTGAAGGGGCACTATTCCTCCTACTGACACCAGTCATGGGGCACTATTTCTCCCACTGACACCAATGATGGCACACTGTTCTCCCCACTGACACCAATGATGGCACACTATTCCGCCCCACTGACACCAAGGATGGCACACTATTCCCCTTACTGACACCAATGATGGGGCACTATTCCTCACACTGACACCAGTGATGGGGCACTATTCCTCACACTGACACCAATGATGGGGCACTATTTCTCACACTGACACCAGTGATGGGGCACTATTCCTCACACTGATACCAGTGATGGGGCACTATTCCTCACACTGATACCGGTGATGGGGCACTATTCTTCCCATTGACACCAATGATGGGGCACTATTCCTCCCACTGACACCAGTGATTGGGGCACTATTCCTCCCACTGACACCAATGATGGGGCACTATTCCTCACACTGACATCAGTGATGGGGCACTATTCCCCACACTGATACCAGTGATGGGGCACTATTCCTCCCATTGACACCAATGATGGGGCACTATTCCTCAAACTGACACCAATGATGGGGCACTATTCCTCCCACTGACACCAATGATGGGGCACTATTCCTCCCACTGACACCAATGATGGGGTGCTATTCCTCACACTGATGGGTTTTACTTCCTCTTTTTTCCCCTGCAAAGTAAAAACATAATGGGCTGGTATGCATCGCAGCTGGTGGCTGCATCCATGTTCGTCCCTCTTCCTTCTGGGGCCATGGGCTCTGACTCTTTGCCTGGCTGGAGCCACGTGACTTCACTCCCATGTACGCCATGCAAGAACAAGTCGCACCAATGTTGGGACAAAGTAGTGCAAAAACCTTTTTTGGAGTTGCTGCGACTTGAGTAGCACCAATTAGATTGGGGACCATTGAAATACATGGATTTTGACTTGTCATGCGACTTCACATGTGTTAGGTCACACAACTCGCTAGTAGTGGAAACAGAGCCTTAGTATTTGTACTTCATACTTTCTTCTCTAGCCAAAGCAGTGTGGGGGGGCCCTACTTCTTGGCCCTGGATGGGGTTTTAGGGTTCATTCATTTGTGTGACTATAATTGCTTGCGGTGAAGCGGTGATATGTGACGCACCCTCACCACCTGTTCACACCTGAGCGTTTTGTAGCTTGAAGCCTGAAGCTACGAAACGCTTGAGGGGAAAAAATACATAATTCTCTATGGAGATGGTTCATATCTACACTCCAAATTGCCTGAAGCCCAATGGCTGAAGGTCAAACAAGTTATTTTTTTACGCTTGAATCTGGCAGATTTGGGTGTTTTTGGAGAATATTCACCCAGGAAGCAGATGAAAAAAATCTAAAAACATAGCAACAAATGATGAAACAGATGATAATTTTTCCTATTGGCAAATAAAAAAAACGGCAAAGCTCAAAAACGGTGGAAAACCCTGCATGGAAATGCGCAAATATTCGTGACAAACCGCCTGAAAAACACAACGCTCAGGTGTGAATATGGCCTTAAGATGCTGACCCGCCTCGTTGAAACTCATGGACATGATTGCCGGGAGCTTGTGGCCTTGAATGGGTGGCGTTCAGTGGCTGTACCGCACACCGAATGCAACATTTTTGCTGCGGCATGAGCGGTCACATTTCTACATTTAGGTGGGCGGTCAGTAAAATCTGCTTTTACCACCCCCTGGCCACTTGTGTGAACAAGCCCTTAAGCTGACCATAGATGGTCAGGGACAGACTGATTGTACCAAAGTCGACCAATCGATTGACTTGGGTATAAGCAGCATGTCAGACTTTTACATGTGATTATTGCCAGTGGCTCCCCGCACCCCCCAGGAGAACACAATAGCTCCACAGAGGGGCTTCCACCATCAACACTGAAACCTCGCACACACGATCGGATTGTTGGCCAACAAAACCGTGACTTTTGTCCGAAGGGCGTTGGCCCAAACTTGTCTTGAATACAAACGGCAAGGAATTGTTGGACAACAATTACGCACATAGTGGCGTACTAATTTGTTTTTCAGCTCTTTAGCGCCACCCTTTGGACTCCTTCTACTAATTTCATGTTAGTAGAAGTTTTGTGAGTGTTGATTCATGCTTTTCATTTCACACTTTTAATTTTGCGCTTTTTTTTTAGTTTGTTTCTGAACGGCCGTTCGTCAGCCAGCCGTGTTGCGGAATCGGAGGAGATAACGCGTTATTTATTATTGGCCTTGGAGTTATTGACATTAGTTTTTGGTTATGGTTATATAGTGTAAACTGTTCCCAGAGGTGTTTGTGTTGCCCATAGCAACTAGTCCATCTCTTCCGTAGGTGAAAACCCTGTACTACGAAGAGGATTTACAAGAGGGTGAAGTTGGTTTTGGGGGAAAGCCGGGTCCTGGGAAGAGCCTGAGGTGACGGCAGAGTCAGGGAAAAGTTTAGTGTTGGGGGTGGGAGAAATAAAATGAAGGGGGTAACAGCAGGGTGAGGAGGAATGAACGCTGTGCGGCCCAAGAACACAGCAAACTAATTATTTCTGCAAGGAGAAAGTAGGAAGCGGTTGCTAGGAAACCAGGGAAAGAGGCATTGGTGTTTGTTTTCATTGCCAGAGCGCAGGGCAGAGTGCAGGGAGCCGAGAAAAGAGAGCATTTCAATAGGAGAGGGCTGCTTAACCCCTGCACCGCCGCCACTGCCGACCACAAACAATGCGCCCTGGAGGCTGCTCCTTTGTGAAGCTACACAATGGTGGCGGCTCGTTCTCACACTTGGTGATTGTCAGAAAATGGCCTACTTTCACACAACCATTTCTACCAAGTGTGAGAACAAGCAGCAATAGCCGGCCAGACAGTTTCCAGCCTGCTGGGATTTGTAGTTCCTTAGTGACTAGGGAGACACAATTTATTTGGGTTTGCTGTTCAGAGACAAGTGGTGGAACTACAAGACCCAGCATGCATTGCCAGCCCCTGTTGTGGCTTCATGATCCAGCATGCTAATAATAAACAAAACATTACAATCATTATTATTATTACTTTTTACTTTTGAAACTCTAATATACTTTAAAGCAGGGGTCTCAAACCGGCGGCCCTGCAGCTGTTGCAAAACTACAAGTCCCATCATGCCTCTGCCTGTGGGAGTCATGCTTGTAACTATCAGCTCTGCAATGCCTCATGGGACTTGTAGTTTCGCAACAGCTGGAGAGGCACAAGTTTGAGACCCCTGCTTTAAAGGATATTCATTGTAATGTACACTCTAAAAGTATTGGGACGCCTGCCTTTATACACACATGAACTTTAATGGCATCCCCTTGTACACATGCAGGTATGTCTGCTCAATCCTCTGTTGGCAAAGACCGACTTTAATTTGGAAAGTCAAGCCTAAGCCTGCCCCCTTCTACTTTCCGCACCTTTCTATTGATGAGGAGCAGCTATTGTTTTTCCTAGTAACCACTGTACACTAAATACATGGCACGGCTTAATAATGACCGATAGCTGTATTCAAGCCCTAAATGTTCCAGAATTTCACTTTATATTTCAATATAAACTATTACTGTACTCTATCTATGGCTGACTGCTGATCTTCCCCATCCAGGTGAATGGTCAGAATGTGGACAACATTAAGCATTCCGAAGTGGTGGCCAACATCAAATCCAAGGAAAACGAGACCACGTTACTTGTGGTGGACCCAGACACAGATGACTACTTCAAGAAGCTGGGAGTCACCCCCACAGAAGCCTATATAAAAGGAGGTACACCCCAATTTTTTGTGAATTATATATATGAGGTACCCTGTCCATCCCCTAACTTTTGACTGGACAGTGAAAGGAGAAGCAGAAGACTAATGAGCTCATCTCTCTGTCACTCTGCTCTCTCCTCCTATCATAATGCTACTTGCAATACAACACAACTGACTGACTCCTGTGCTGCTTCTCCCTCCCCTCTCTGACCTCTGTTCTCAGGGGAAGAAGGGGAAAATGTCATTCCTAATTAAAAAGTATGTTAATTAGTGACAATGCCCTACCCAAAAAAGAAACCTGTACTGAGACAAAGGCTGCCACTGCGCAACTTCTAAAAATTCATTGCCTGGCCCTTTTCTGAGTCATGGACCCGGAACAAGCACACAGATCAAAAAAAGGCAGAATAGTCAGAACTCCATACTTATTCTAGCACTGAATCCACTGGATCAGCATGACCATCAGGGAACTGATATATCAGACGGAGAGGGCAGTAATGGTAGGCCCCACATTTCCTTAGTATGGATTGTCTGTAAACGTTGTAGTCAGAAAACATTTCCTTGCATTTATTAACATAATACCTCCAATCTGTTACAAATTGTATATTTTTATTTTCAGGTTCCATTCCCCAGCCACTGACCAATGGAGTGACCAAGACACAGGTTAGTGCACCGTGTAATACATTAAGAGTCTTTCGAAAAAAAATTGGTTCCAAATTTTTATATTTTAATGCCGCGTACACACGATCTGACTTTCTGGCAGACCGGAATCCGTTGGACAATTCAATCATGTGAGGGCTCCAGCTGACTTTTTTCCCCCAAAAGTCCGACGGACCTAGAAATAAAACATGTTTGAAATCTATCCGACGGACTAAAAATCGGGAAAAACGTTCATCTGTGTGCTAGTCCGACGAACTAAATACGACACAAGGGCAGCTATTGGCCACTTGCTATTGAACTTCCTAGTTTAGTTTACGTCATCACGTTCAAAGGGACTTTCGAACGGACTTAGTCCGGTCGTGTGTGGCCAAGTCCGTTTCGTTCAGAATGTCCATTGGATCTCCGCCGAAAGTCTGTCGGGAAGACCGTCGGACCCAGTCCGCCGGAAAGTCCGGTCGTGTGTACGCGGCATGATATGTTCAACTAAAATAGACTATGCTTGTACTGTATCTTAAACTTACCATACAGGTTACAATCTTTGTACAATCTCTTTTGTACAATGTTTTTACCAAAACACACACCTAAACTAGACCATTTCATTTGTATCCAATCAGACCATCCCTTATACAGTGAGGAGAAAAAAAGTATTTGATCCCCTGCTGATTTTGTACATTTGCCCAATGACCGAGAAATGATCAGTCTATAATTTTAATGGTAGGTTTATTTTACGACTGAGAGACAGAACAACAACAAAAATATCCCAAAAAAAGTTATAAATTGATTTGCATTTTAATGAGTGAAATAAGTATTTGATCCCCATATCAACCAGCAAGATTTCTGGCTTTAAGGTGGCTTCTATACAGGTAACGAGCTGAGATTAGGAGCACACCCTCAAAGGGAGTGCTCCTAATCTCAGCTTGTTGCCTGTATAAAAGTCACCTGTCCACAGAAGCAATCAATCAGATTCCAATCTCTCCACCATGGCCAAGACCACAGAGCTGTGCAAGGATGTCGGGGACAAGATTGTAGACCTACACAAGACTGGAATGGGCTACAAGACCATCGCCAAGCAGCTTGGTGAGAGGGTGACAACAGTTGGTGCGATTATTTGAAAATGGAAGAAACACAAAATAACTGTCAATCTCCATTGGTCTGGGGCTCCATACAAGTTCTCACCTGGTGACGTTTCAACGATCATGAGAACGGTGAGGAATCAGCCCAGAATTACATATGAGAATCTTATCAATGATCTCAAGGCAGCTGGGACCATAGTCACCAAGAAAACAATTGGTAACACACTACACAATGAAGGACTGAAATCCTGCAGCGCTCGCAAGGTCCTCCTGCTTAAGAAAGTACATGTACAGGCTCATCTAAAGTTTGCTAATGAAGATCTGAAGGATTCAGAGGAGAAATGGATGAAAGTGTTGTGGTCAGATGAGACCAAAATCAAGCTCTTTGGCATCAAATTAACTCGCCATGTTTGGAGGAGGGGGAATGCTGCCTATGATCCCAAGAACACCATCCTCAACATCAAACATGGAGGTGGAAACCTTATGCTTTGGGGGTGTTTTTCTGCTAAGGGGACAGGAGAACTTCACCGCATCAAAGGGACGATGGACTGCGCCATGTACCATCAAATCTTGGGTGAGAAGCTCCTTCCCTCAGCCAGGGCAGTAAAAATGGTTCGTGGATGGGTATTGCTGCATGACAATGACCCAAAACACATGGCTAAGGCAACAAAGGAGTGGCACAAGAAGAAGCACATTAACCACTTAAGCCTCGGACCATTTTGCTGGCCAAAGACCTGAGCACTTTTTGCGATTCGGCACTGCATCGCTTTAACTGACAATTGCACGGTCGTGCGACGTGGTTCCCAGTCAAAATTTACGTCCTTTTTTGCCCACAAATAGAGCTTTCTTTTGGTGGTATTTGATCACCCCTGTGGTTTTTATTTTTTGCGCTATAAACAAAAAAGTGTCAATTTTGACAAAAACACATTTTTTTTTTTGTTTACATTTTGCTATAATAAATATCCCCCAAAAATATATAAAAAACATTTTTTTTTTCCTCAGTTTAGGCCGATACGTATTCTTCTACATATTTTTGGTAAAAAAAAATTGCAATAATAATAATATTGATTGGTTTGCACAAAAGTTATAGCGTTTACAAAAAAGGGGATAGTTTTATGGCATTTTTTTTTCTAGTAATGGCGGCGATCAGCGATTTTTATTTATTTATTTATTATTTTTATTTTTTATCATGACTGCGACATTATGGCGGACACATCGGACATTTGTGACACATTTTTGGGACCATTGTCATTTATACAGCAATCAGTGCTATACAAATGCAGTGATTCCTGTGTAAATGACACTGGCAGTGAAGGGGTTAAACACTAGTTGGCAGTGTAGGGGTTAAGTTTTTTTTTTTTTATTACCAAAAATATGTAGAAGAATACATATTGGCCTAAACTGAGGGAAAAATATGTTTTTTATATATATTTTTGGGGGATATTTATTATAGCAAAAAGTAAAAAATATTGCTATTTTTCAAATTTCAAAATTGTCACTCTTTTTTTGTTTATAGCGCAACAAATAAAAACCGCAGAGGTGATCAAATACCACCAAATGAAAGCTCTATTTATGGGTGGAAAAAGAACGTCAATTTTGTTTGGGTGCCACGACGCACGACTATGCAATTATCAGTTAAAGCGGCGCAGTGGCGAATCGCAAAAAGTTCTCTGGTCAGGAAGGGGGTAAATCCTTCTGGGGCTGAAGTGTTTAAAGGCAAATAAAGTAAACTGAATTCTTTCACTGATTAAGCCCAATGCAGAGCTCCCTGAAATATCTCACATTCCTGTACGTGGAACAGCTGATCATCTGCTGTAAATATTGTCAGAATTGTTACTAACACGGCGGTGCCAGAATGTTAGAGGTTTTGGCGGCACGCTCCTAGATCCAGCAGAATTCTTGGTTGACACACCTAATGATGGCTGCAGGCCTTTAGATATAAATCGAATTGCTGAAACCGCAAAACAGACCCCAGTTGGACCCTTTGCCTTTGTTTTGGCACCTTGTTTTTACTTTATTCACTTACAATAAGGCCTCTTCAGATCCTACACACAGCCCTACAAGGAGGGACAGAAGGCCGCTTCATAACCTGCACTTAGAGTAGGAGACTAAAGACTCACCTCGCCCTGCTGATCTTACTGAATTTGGCGAGATGTATTGGAAATGTCACACATGGAAAGCCAAAGTAACCTGCCGTGGATTCATCAAGGTCTGATGGCTGTTCCCTAGTCTGTTACTACAGTACATTTAGTTTTGGATTTAAATTTTATGACTGAACTCCAGCCTTCCCTTCAGTTTTGCACAGTTGTAGAGGCTCCTCTTCCGTGCGGAAAGTGATTTAGCTGCATACTGTGAGCTTCTCACACTGTGCATTAGAAGCTGCAGCAAATCTTTTCCTGGCTGGAGGACTTCTAGCATCTAAATTTGCATTCTAATTTGCATTGTAATTTCCAGCACAGGTCTGAATATGATTTTAGGCCTGGTTCACACCTATGCGTTTTTTTTTAGTGCGTTTTCAGTTTTGTAGAAACACACTATAGTCAATTTAACATGGTTTCCTGTGGATTTAGTTCACATCTGTGCATTTTATGGAAAGGGCCAGGGACTTTTTTTCTGGTTTTTGGTTCCATAGACTTCAATGGGTCAAAAAAAATGTGTACTTAATAAAAATTCAAAATGTTCCTGGAATATGCAAATTGCAACCTGCCTATAAAAGGTCTGGCTCACACCTATGCAGGTTGCAGTTTGCATATTCCAGGTGCATTTGTTTTACGTCTATAGACAACATATCAGGCAAGGCTGGAAGGAAGGGATTCTCTTGTCCCAAGCAACAACCTTCGAAAATTAAAGTGGACCTAGGGTTAGGCTGGATTCGCATCTATGCATGTTGCTTTTGAGCGTTTCTTGCTGTGCTTGCCACCGCAACCTTAACAACCGATGAGTCATGAGCTGTCACGCTGGATTCCCACCTATGCAGTTTTAGTGCATTTTGCACTACAGTGCATTTAACATGGTTTCCTATGGAACAAGTTCTGTAGTGCAAATCTGAAAAATGCAAAAAGCACTAAAACTGCATAGGTGTGAATCCAGCCTCAGGGAGCTTCCCTGCTGAATGTAAAAAAAAAGTGCATAAAAACAGCATGGTGTCCCCCCCCAGGCCTTTTGTAAAAAAAAAAAAAAAAAAGGCGTGGGCCCCCCTTAACCATACCGGGCCACCAGGGCTGGACTTACCATTGGGCTTGACTGGGCTCAAGCCCATGGGCCCCACCCAATAGGGGGCCCCACGGGCCCTGCCGAGATACATAGCCGAGTGTACTTGGCTCAGCTCCGCTCACAGTCATGCCCAGTCCTGCCCAGTCCCGTCCTATGATGGACATAACACAGGGGCTGGGCATGACTGTTAGCCGAGCCGAGTGTACTCGGCTACTCTCGGCTTCGCTCGGGACTGCAAGAGGACCCAAGAGCCACCGAGATACAGAGGACTCGGCGGTGCCATTTTTTAACTTCAAGACAGCAATGACAAGACTGCAGATGGATGGGTAAGGCTGCGGATGAACACTGATAAGGCTGCATTGATGGGCATTTATATGTAAGTTTTTTCCTTAAACTTCCCTCCTAAAAGTTTATTTCCTTAAAATTCCCTCCCAAACTTGGAGTGCGTGTTATACACCGATAAATGTGGTAATGTACACAAGGTAGGGCCCGAAAGTGGATCAAGCCCAGGGGCCCCCACCACCCTAAGTCCTGCCCTGCGGGCCACATACCCTCAACATGCCCCATCCCTTTTGGGTCACTGCCCGGGTGATGATGGGTCTGTGATGTCACAAGGGGACGGGGCCTTCGAATGACGTCATCCGATAGCCACGCCCCAATTTTATTTAAGAAATGCTTGACATCGACGCAGACAGATCAGTGGGACGCAGCATCGGAAGAGGGTCATGGGCGGGAGTGGCGGTAGAGGAAGAAGAACACCAGACAAAGAAGACAGGATAAAGAAGAAGAGTGAAAAAAGAAGCAGGAGAAGGAGAAGCCTGGAGGAGGAAGATGTGGGGGAAGATGGAGGAAGGCTAGGGGAAGAAGCAGGGAAGAAGAACATATTGTTAATAAAAGACTTGTCAAAAACAGTCTACTGTATTTTTTCACACTACACTACTTTTTTGTGGTGAACGGGTAGGTGTACAATGTACCCCATACTCATTCACATGGGGGGCAGGATCTAGGGGCCCCCCTTTAATGTGGGCTTCCAGATTCCAATAAGCCCCCTGTCCGCAGACTCCGACAACCACTGGGCAAGGGTTGTCCGGAAGAGGCCCTTGTCCCCATCAACATTGAGTTAGGGTGCTTTGGGGTGCAGAGCCTCCCTGCCCCAAAGCACCCACTCCCTCATGTTGAGAGCATGTGGCCTGGAATGGTTCAGGAGGGGGGGGGGGGTTTGCCTGCTCGTCCCCTCCCTTTCCTGACCTGCCGGGCTGCATGCTCATATAAGGGTCTGGTATGGCCATTATTTTTCACAATTTTTTTTTTTTTTGCCAGCAATTCTTTTTTTTATATTCAGCGGGGAAGTCCACTGACAGCTGATGACTCATGGGTTGTTAAGGATGTGGCAGCCAGCTTCCCGGCCCCCTCCTTAGTAACCAGTTATATATAGTGAATGTATAGCTAAAAAAAAAACACACAAATCTCAAATTGCATCAAAAACGCTGTAAAAACACGGTACTTAGATGCAGGTCCATTGAAGTCTGTTAAATGCAAAACGCTGCATTTTGCGGGAAAAAAAATCCCTGACCCTTTCCAAAAAAGAGGCCCAAAAATGCATTGATGTGAATATGTTTCATAGGAGCACATGTTAAAAAATGTCCCTGCATTTCTGCAAAATACATCGAAAAACGCATTAGTATGAATGGAGCCATATGCCCCTTACACACGATCGGAATTATGGTCGGAAAAAGGTCTGATGGTTTTCCTGACGGAATTCCGCTCAAGCTGTCTTGCCTACACACGGTCACACCAGATTCTGACCGTCAAAGAACGCAGTGACAACATGTACGATGGGACTAGAAAAAGGAAGTTCAATAGCCAATAGCTTCCATTTCGTAGCCGAATTGGAGCATGCATGAGTTTTTGCACGTTGGAATTGCATACACACGATTAGAATTTCCAATAGAAAGTTTTTCCGTCTGGAAAATTGAGAACATGCTCTCAAATTTTTGCTGACGGGAATTTGCCCAGCTAAATACTGATGGAGCATACACACGGTCGCATTTTCCGATGAAAAGCTCTCATCAGTCTTTTGCTGGCTGAAATTCCGATCGTGTGTACGCGGCATAAGATATAATTGTTTTTTAATGCCAAGTGGCTGCATGCTATGTAGAATGTAAAAATAATACTTCCAGGTATTTATTACCTCTCATAGAGATTACAGCTCTCCACAGACAATGTCACCATCTGCTTTTCTCTCCAGAAAGACTGAGCCATCTTTGTTCAGGCATCATTCAGGGCTGTCATCTGCTTCCTGGAATGAAATGCTGGCTCAGAGCTGACACAATCACAGATTCCTGGAGCCTGTGCAGTTGTTTGTGTAGACAAATGTCACCTTGTGACTTGCTACAAAGTTACAATATTGCAGTCTTAGTCAGGAGACTAAGGAAATGCTTCCTACTACCTGCAACATACTATTCTCAGTCTCTGGGGTAAATCAGCTGTTTGGAGCTGAAAGATGGCCTTTTAATGATATTTTTCTACAAATAACATTGTTGCTGTATATGGTGACATGTCAGGTTCATGCAGACTTGTAAGGTTACGGAAATGTCCACTTTAAGGTTCTGAGTTGTTGCAGTGGCCTTCACGACTGATTTTCTCTGGCCACAGTTATTATGTACAGACTCCCCTTTACCCTCTTTCTGGTGCTCACTTGGTTTCACATCACACAGCACATTTTTTTTTTTTTTCCATGAACAATTTTTATTCAAAAGATATGCAGACATACAAGTAATGCACATGCAGTTGTATTCCAAAAAGAAAAACAGTGTACAAAAGGTCATTAACAGTGATGTAAGAAGACTGGTCAACAAAAGAAAACACAAACTTGTTGCTCATAAGGTGGGCTAATAAAGAGCCCCATACTGGGAGCTGGACCTATGTCAAAGGCCCCTGCTTAATTAAAGTGTCAATAGTTGCGCAAACCAAGGACAACACACACACAACACAACACACACACACACACACACAAAAAAAAAAAAGGGGGGGAGGGGGATACAGACCAATAAATGAGGAGGGGGGGGATTAGGGTGGGGGGAGGTGAGGGGGTAGGTTTTCTCTCAACTCTGCACTCCCCGCACCCCGCCGAACCCGACGATAATAATGGTTGGAGCTCCGGACATCGGGAGAGGGGGGTGTTTCCACTCCAGCTACCCCCTCCCAAGGCCATTAGATTCCTAGAGGGGCAGGTTTAATCCACACCAACTTTCCAGTTCATGAGAGTGAGCCCTCTCTGAGGGTTTTATAAGCCTGAGAGTATTTGAACGACAACCAAGGGTGCCAAGTCACTGCGTAGGAGGACATTTTATCTAACGCTGTATGTATGATTTCTTCCATAGCTGCTGTCTGATTGATACGATTCGTCCATTCCGAAAGAGTCGGGATGGAGGTGGTTCGCCAATGCCTAGGGATACATAGTCTGGCTGCGTTAATCATATGAATAGCTACTGAGGACTTGTAGCACTTTTTGGGGATGTCTGTAAGATGGAGCAGATACTGGGCAGGGCCAAATTCTAGCGAAAGCTCTGAGGTCATTGACGTAACATCGTGAATTTTTTTCCAGAATGGCTGGATAGCGGGGCAAAACCACCAGATGTGGAGCAGGGTACCACACTCCTGACCACAACGCCAACAATGCTCTGGAATGGTGGGTGAGATCCTATGTAATAAATCCGGAGTTCTGTACCACCGCGTCCTCAGTTTGTAGCCGTTCTCCTGCAGGGTGGTGTTAATTGTACCCTTATGGAGGAAGAAATTAATTTTTTAGCGCATTTTATTGCCATAAACATATCGCATGATTCCTGGATCCTGCAATGAAATATCTATTCTTGTTACACGGTGTAGACACATTTTCTTAAATAATGACTACAAACCTTATCACTTGTTGATAAAGTTTGCATATCAGACATTTTCGACCTACGTCTGTGCAGGAATTCAGCTTCTCTAAGTGTACCTGTCACCCAAACAAAGCTGCAACAGCCATTCCTTTGGGTGAGCTAATGACACCACTGAGACATGGAGCAATAATGGGTTCAAAGGAAAGGTAGACCCAAGAACAAAGTTATTATATATTGTAGCGTATCGGTCCTTAGATCAGCCATTCCTAACCTTTTTTACCTCGAAGGAAAGCTTGAAATTTTTTTTTTTTGGGGAGCCCATGCTAAAACCAATTTTTCAAGAATTAGTGGCAAGAATGTCCTCCTTACAATGGTGGCCAGTGGGGAACAATATTGCCCTTAGGTCTGATTCACACCTATGCATTTTTTGTGCTTTTTGCATTCTGCAGATTTGCACTGCAGTCCATTTATCATGGTTTCCTATGGAACACGTTCTGTAGTGCAAATCGGTGTGAATCGGTGTGAATCCAGCCTAAAGCCTGATTCACAGGCATGCACGTGGGAGCTCCGGCACAGTATGCCAGACCTTCAGAGTGCAAGCGCTGGTGATGTCACTGGCTGAATCCAGTTTGAATATCTCCTAAACACCTCAAATTTAGGAGACATTTACTGTACCTACAGGTAAGCCTTATTATAGGCTTGCCTGTAGGTACAAGTTAAAAAAATTAGTTAACTACTGCTTTAAAGTAGTGGCCATTGGGAACGATGTCACCCTTACAGTGGTGACCAGTGAGAACGATGCCCCCCTTACAGTGGTGGCCAGTGGGAACGATTTCCCCCTTACAGTGGTGGCCAGTGGGAACGATGTCCCCCTTACAGTGGTGACCAGTGAGAACGATGCCCCCCTTACAGTGGTGGCCAATGGGAACGATGTCCCCCTTACAGTGGTGGCCAGTGGGAACGATGATGTCACCCTTACAGTGGTGAGCAGTGAGAACGATGTTCCCCTTACAGTGGTGACCAGTGGGAACGATGACCCCCTTACAGTGGTGGCCAAGGGGAACGATGTCCCCCTTACAGTGGTGACCAGTGAGAACGATGTCCCCCTTACAGTGGTGGCCAGTGGGAACGATCCCTTACAGTGGTGGCCAGGGGGAACGTTGTCCCCCTTACAGTGGTGACCAGTGAGAACGATGTCCCCCTTACAGTGGTGACCAGTGGGAATGATGTCCCCCTTACAGTGGTGACCAGTGGAAACGATGTCCCCCTTACAGTGGTGACCACTGGGAACGATGTCCCCCTTACAGTGGTGACCAGTGGGAACGATGTGGTGACCAGTGGGAACAATGTCCCCCTTACAGTGGTGACCAGTGGGAACGATGTGGTGACCAGTGGGAACAATGTCCCCCTTACAATGGTAGCCAGTGGTAAGCATGCCACCCTTACATTGGTGGTCAGTGGTAAGAATGTCCCCCTTACTTTGGTGGTCAGTGGTAAGAATGTCGCTATTACATTGGTAGTCAGAATGCCACCCTTACAGCTCTAGCAACCTCTGGAGGAACCCTGGTTGAGAATGGCTGCTTAGATGTTGTGGTTGTATTATTTTCATATGGTGCTCCTGCTAGTAATACACTTCCTGTCCGTAAGTAACAAAATGCAGTCACCATACTGTATGTATGGAGGAGAAGCATTGTCACCCCAGGACAGGATACAGAACAATTTCCGATCTCTTCTTTTCCATGAGATAGGGATAAGATGTTCTGTAGTCCACGGAGAGAACTAAAAACAATGTTTTACTGCTGTTGGTTACTACACTGTTGTGCATTGCTCTATGCCTTATGGAATAAGTCTGCAGACTGTTACAGTGCACCTCTCTGTTCTACAGCTTAATGGTGGATCCTCGACTTCCTCATCTCACAGTGATCTTCAAAGTCCTGACAAAGACTCGCAGGTAAGTCACCTCCAAATAAACAGTCAAGTACAGTGTAGAAGCAAATCTATAATAAAGATTTTACCCGCCAAAGGAGTTACAAAATAATACATGTCCCCTTTCACTATTCGGCGCTTTATTAGGTCACTGCAGAAGGTGACTACACTTTTTAGAGTTTGCAGTTGTGCAGACATTGAGTTAAATTTATTAAAGGCAAATAGACTTTGCTAGTGCAGTAGCATTCATTTTCCCCAGAGCTTAGTGAATAGTGGTAAAGTACTGCTGATCTCCATCATCCAATCAAGTGCAAGCAAAACTTCTGTTTTTTTTTTTTTTTTTAATTTTCACCTGATTGGGTATTCTTCACCACATTGATTAAGCTCTGGGGAAAATGAGTGCAACTGCACTTGCAAGGTGCACAGTCTCCTATATTTAGTAAATTGCCACTTTAGGAGGAACGCCAGGCAAAATTTTATTTTGGGTTTAGATCAGGGAAGGGCTAGAGACTTTGTCAGTTTTTCTTGTTATTGCTGCATTTGTAGAATTCTCTTCACTTCCTGCCCTGGTGACAGCACAGGAACAAGAATTGAGAGGAAATCTCCCCAATGGGGCTTACAGCTTTCTCTTAGTCCTGCAAATACTTGTCCCACAAATACTTGTTAATCCTGCAAGTAAAGGTCCACCCAATGCAGCTTAGCTTCGTGTGATGGTGTGGCAACAATGCTGCACTGATCCTGAATTTGGAAAAGAGTTGCCACTCTCAGGTGGGCTGCACCACATTACAGTTTAATTGAAGAAATAGGACAGGGGACATGGCTAACAGCATTGTCATTGCTTTTCACAAGCATGTAGCTTGTCAATCATCACTTGGCCACTGTTTCTATAACAGCACTGCCTCTGTTTCTGAAACCCTCTCGCTGTGATCTGCAGTGTCTGGGAGGGGGAGCGTGTGAGACACAAATGAAGAAGGATTTGGCTCAATCGGGGGAGAAAGGAGGTTTTTCTATTTACTTTATGAGGCTTTTGTGAGTGGATTTGGGTTTTGTTCAGACTGTCATACAAGTGTACTATAACATCATCTATCAAGTCCTAGAAAGAAAAGCTCAAACCGCTGCAAACCAGCACAGTCCGAGTACGAGATAGTAAATATGGCTTTAGCCCAGTTCCATCCAGGTCATGCCACGACACGTTTCGCCCTACCCACAGGGCTTAGCCATGGAGGTGTTTACTATCTTGCACTCTGGCTGTGCTGCTGTGCAGTTGTTTGACTTTTTCTTTCTAGGAGTTGTATAGAGCCGGGATGAGCTCTCTCTACCACCTGCTCCTGAAGGTAGGAGGCAATGGACTTTTTGGATGTAGGCCTAGAGCGGTGCCCCAAGCTACGCATGGTCACAGCATTTATCAAGCATTATAATTTCAGTTTGGGGTGGACTGACCCTTTATGGTATAGCAAATTTAACATCTATCCAACCATGTAGCACTCAAAATAAATGTCAAACTGCAGACAAGGCTGGTGCAAGAAAATTGTATTCTTTGTTTAATGTGAATTGTTACCTGCTGTAAACATTGTTGAATATGTCCAAAAAAAAAATGATTTTTCTTTCCACCTTTGTGAACAGGCAGGTGACGTGACCAAAATAGATCCCTTCGAAGAGAGCGGTCTGCGTCTGAGCCCCACAGCGGCAGAGGCAAAGGAGAAGGCACGGGCCAAGCGAGCCAACAGGCGGGCCCCCCAGATGGACTGGAGCAAGAAACACGAAATCTTCAGCAACTTCTGATTCCTCCCTTTTCACCAACAGCCGGGATGAGAGCGTTCACTGGACTTAAACCCCTCACCCGCCACCTTAAAAAACAAAAAAACAAAACCTAAACCACTGCGGATTAACAGGCGTGGGGAGGATTAAAACCGACTAATGAGAGGATGTCACCAAATTACTTGTTTAACCCTTTTAAGTTACGCGGCATTTCAAGGCATTTAACGCTGACTTTTTTTGTCTCTTCAGTGCCAGAGGCACCAGGTGTATGTCATCTCCACCAGCTTTGCAGGAGGGAGTCGATTCTTTTGCCGGTTCCCAGAATCCTTTGGTGCGAACTATACTCCTCCAGCAGCACCTCATGGGCATTATTGTCAGGCTGCCTCATGGACTTTGCCTGGCCTCTACTGAAGAGCCTAAACTAAGACTGGAACTATTACTAGAAGCCAGCAAAGAAAACGAACGATAGCAGAAAGCAGAGGGCTGCAGCAGCTCAGTGAGAGTGGTGCATTGTGGGAAACAAGGCCAGCAAGGTCTCTGCAGCTGCATTGTATTCTTCCTCATGTGTTTATAAAACTCCTTCCTCATCCTTTCCCGTGGTTCCTCCAAGGATTGGAGAGTCTTGTTTCCACAGGCTATGACCACTGTTAGTGAAGCACCTGTGATATAGGGCAGCCAATAAGACCATTGCCAGTGCTTATCCAGGAAAGCCTTACAATGGTGGTAAATTCTAAAAGTCCACTTGGTCTACCCAATTTTCAATTATTTTCAGTTGATGCAGCCAGATCCAGGATTGCTTTCAGAGTGCACCTGCAAGGGACTGCAGCCTCTTCCCTGTTATTCTGTATTGCAGAAGTCTTTACAGTGCTAGTAGGAGATTGCTGTGGCGGTTGATCGGTTTGTGTGAATAATTTTGGATGATCTGGTGAATGCAGATTTAGCAGGGGTCTGTTTTGGGGTGTACATTTTAAACTGCAGCATTGGGGTTGGAAAACTGGGACCCGGCCAGGCTGATAGGTAGGCAAAAGGAATGGCCGCCTTAGAGGCGGGCGCAAAAAGGGCAGAACCAGCACCCTATTATGCTGTTCAAAGCTCATGGGGGGAAACTTTGGCCCTTTCACCTTGGGTGTTAGAGGACCTTGTCCCACCAAAGACTACCTCCTCTGCTTCTCCTCAATGTTGAAAATATGGACAATGGGTTACCAGCAACCATAGAAATTGACCTAAGGCACAAAATTATAGACCCTTAGTAGACTGATTCCGTTCTTTTTAAATGACACATTTTTGACTATGGTCCTTATATCGCCTCAAGAGAACATACCTCTTATGTGGTAGAGGTATTTAGCCAAACCTGATATACAAGTAAATGTAGAAAAATTTATCCAGTGATTTAGTAACCCCACTTTCTTCTTTAACTACCCTCCCTCTCCCCACATAGACAGGTCCTCATGAACATTCTAGGAGTTAGTGTTAGGATGGGCTTGGAGAAAGGGAGGGTTAGACAAAGGCTGGGTGAGTTGGCATTAGATTTAGGACAGAAGTGGTTGCAGTAGGACCACAGGTAGTTAGTGTTCAGCCTGTCACACATATTACACTCGGCCCATTCTCTGTGTGATCCCAGTAACTGTAGGGATCCACCAAAACATTCCGTTCAATTTACATCCAATCAGGTAGGCAGGTGCTCTACATAAGACATTCTCAACCAGGGTTCTATCAGAGGTTTCTAGGTATTCCTTGAGTTGTGGCTGATTAAATTCCCATTGGATGGTAGCTGCATAGTTCTTGGATTAACACGACATGACACCAATCCCCTTAACAGCAGCACTCAGATTGAGGTGGGAGAGGCAGGACTGGGCACAAATCAGGTGTGTTGCATGCAAATGTGTTGACAAGGAGCACATTGATAAGAGTGAGCTTCTTCCCTAGAAGATAAGGTGTGTTACTAGAAGGATCACCAGCTGAAAGAAAGCAAACCAATGCCGCCACCACATCTATGGACTAGTAATATGCAGTGTATCACAGATTTGCTTTTGGGTTTAAATATGCTTTACAATCCATAGACAAAGGTAAAATACGAAGACTAGCGGTATTTTCATAGAGGCATTGCACAATCTATTCGCACAGTTGTGTTTTTATGGCCTGCAGGCCAATATGAACATGTCCCTCGTGCTGTTAACACTTGTGGTGCCAACTTCATTTGCTAAAAGGAAACAGACAGACTCTCTAGCCAGGGATTGGGGTGATAATTCGGAAAATGAAGTTGCTGTTGACAGCATTTTACAGTTAGTACTGTTTACTGAAGCCTCCTACTTCTTCTCCTTCCAGGAGAATGGGGGGAAGGGACTTGGGCCTCATGTGGAATAGGCTAAGGATCACACGTCAAACAATCCCGTGGGGTCACGCATTCCTCTCTGCAGCCCGAAACCGCTGGCTTGCTCTACCCAACTTGACAGACAGATGGTTTCAGTTAAAGGGAAAAAGTTCGAGAAAAGAAGAATCAAGCCACTCAGCATTCTGTCCTTGAGCAAGAAGAATAGCTGGCTTCTTCTTGCATTGTAAGATGTTTCACAATAGATGCAATCACAGGCAGGGAGAATGTGCCGTGAGAGCAGGAGGGATTGAAAGGCAAGAGTTTGCGAAATGATAGCTGGCGAGAATTAAAGAACCAAACGCCAGCGGTTGGATAGGGAAGCTGTGAGAGACCCTGTAGTCTACAAGAATGCGGCCTGGGGCTTTCCAGCACTTGTGGAATGGCAAGCATCTGGCAAGGCATGCTGGGACTTTAAGTGCGACTACAGCTGGACAGCCACAGTTGCCTTCAACTCTTGCTGCACATATGTTAGGTTTTTCCATCTTTTAAGATGAAGTGATAATCACATGGACATGCAGTTGCCCATAGTGTCTAAGTGACCACTTTCAGTAGTTCGAATTGCTGTTCCTTAGCATTCTTTGAAACATTTACTAAAGCAAAAGAAAAAAAATCAGAAGGTCCAGTAAAACCTTTTACATTTTTTCACATCAGTGCCACTTCCGCCCCATACAATTAAATGGGAATGCAAGAGAAGCATAGAAGGATGTCAGTGAAGGAACTCCACTTGAACCTCTCCCATCACATTCATTGCTGGGCACAACCTGGAGTAAGAGGGTGCTGTACCAACTGGTTGACTAGAATCAGCACAGGAAAGATTAATGGTTACCAGGACATCATGAATCCATAATCGTATAGTCCAAATGTTTATCACATTACAATGAGTGCAAGTGTAATGTTTCAAGGCCATGCAAGGCCTCTTCATCTGGCATGTAAGGTGTCAAAGTTTTGAGGCCAAGAGAGATCTTTTCTTCAGGCATGTGAGATATCACTGTTTCAGGCCATGCAGGATCTCCTCATCAGGCATGTGGGGTACCAAGATTTCAAGGCCACACGGGACCTCTTTTTCAGATATGTGAGGTCCTGGTGAAGAGGTCTTGCAACTTTGTTCTTGCAGTTGTGATTTGATTGCTTTAATAAGCTTTTGGACTATTTAGTTATGGATCCATGGTGTGCTGGTGGCATATGTTCATATCAAACTGATCTCAAATGCAAGCTAAGTGCATGTAAAGCTCAATGCATTTGCTCATCTATACAAGCCCTTGGGCTCCATATTAGGTTTCTTGGTATTGCAGGCTCTAGTGATTCAATGCTAAACACCTGTGCGTATAGGGAAGCAGCAGTGAGTACATTGATTATATATATAATGGTGAGCTATGGTCAACTTCCTATTACACAATCTAAAGCCCCATACACACGGTCGGACTTGTACAAACTTTTCCGTGGACTTTTGTACAAAGTGTGTTGTCCACAAGTTTGTATTGCATACACACGGTCGGACTTTTTGACAACAAACACGAACGTGGTGACGTCACAACGTACGGACGCCACTTCAAAAGAGGACGTTCAATGACTCCAGCGCCACCTTTGGTCAACTTCTGTATTGTAGTCTGATCGTTTGCAATGGTTCTGAGCATGCGTGTTTGTACCTTGTACAAAAGTCCGATGCTTTTGCATACACACGGTCGGACTTTGCTCCATCGGACTTCTGTTGTCAAAAAGTTTGTCCGTTCGCAGAGCCAACAAAAGTCCGATGAAAACAGAAAAAGTTTGTCCGATGGAGCGTACACACAGTCGGATGTTGCTCCAAAACAGCTAATTTGCATGTTTGTTGTCAAAAAGTCCGACCGTGTGTACGGGCCTTTAGAAGGAAATACGAGGCTACCAATCCTGAGGCTGCTATGAGGATATGTGTTGAACACAATACTGTGCAAAAATGCAATAATATCATGTGCAAATAGGCAAAAAAATTTTAGTACATTGCAGACTCTGTTTCAGGGTCATTCAGGCATAGAGGATGGTGACATTTATGGTGCTTTAATTAGCAGGACAGTTAGCCATGCACAATAGATTTCAGGAAAAGAACCAAATGAGAAAGAATGGTCCAGAAAGTTATGGTGAGGAGGGACTAAAGTAATCAACAATCCCTCCACTGAACTAATGCATAGCACAGCAAAGTCTTCTTAGAACAGAAGATATAACAAGTAGTGGAGATTGGTTGGGACTTTAACAAGCCATGGCCTGGTAAGGGCATATATTTCCATCCCAGGAGACTTTAAATGAAACCATGGCCTGGTGAGGTCATATGTTTCCATCCCTATTAAGTTCAAATAAGGGGAGCAAAGGGGGAGGGGGGGCTTCATGTAAAGTCCCAAATATCCCGCCTCCCCCTTTGCTCCCCTTCTTTGAACTTAAAACAGAAGGTATTCACAGGTTTCATTTTATCACATACCCCTAAAATAGGAGGATTATTCCTAATTTTAGGATAGTGGGCGAATCCATGAAAATCATTCCTTTCTACCCCATTGGCCAGGTTCCCACCCAGTACCGCTTGTGTATAGTCAAATATAGCCTAATATTATACGGCCATTTACTCCAAACTGTATAGAGCTTTCTCTGCACTCAGAACCTACACTCTAACCCCCCAGAAGTGGGGGGTAAATGTTTTACGATGGGGGGTCATGTGAATTCAGCAGGGATGGACGCTGCCAGGACCGAAAACCATTCAATGCCCTCTAATTATATCACGTTGTTTTGTCTCCAGACATATTAGCACATCTCATGAAACTCAGGTTAGAAAATGATGAAACTAGATTAGGAGATTATGTTGTCCTATACATTTTTTTTTTAAGCTCCGCTTACGAAAGATAAAGGACTGAGCATGATTCAGGAATGTTGTTTTAATCACTTCAGGGAGATTTGGTAGATGCTGGCCAAAGAAAATAACTTTTTTTTTTTAATATATAATCACCAAAACAGAAAGAAAAGTTAGTTGCGTGATTGAATTTTCAATAAGTTAATGCTGCTCCCTGGTGGTCATTATACTACTTTACAACGTCTGCAAATTTCAATGGGAAAGTAGTTTTTAAAGGAGCTTTCATTCCCTTTGCCAGCAATTGGATAGAAGCTCTAGTCTATGCAGTCCAGAACAGGAGCCCCTGCCAAACTTTGCATCTGTACCCACACTTATATAATAAAGCTAAACTCTGGGCACATACAATTTATTTTTAAAGATATTCCTCAATAACCACAAAGAATATAAATATGTTTTGTGTGCCCCCAACATCTTTGCAACCCCAGTTATTACTTTGTAAAAATTTGTAGTGAAACCATCCCTGTGCAAAGATCAGATCTATGGAAGGGACCTGGCAGCCCCACCCACTTACAGGCTGCCTGTAGAAAACGACAGGAAGGGGCGGAGACAAGACCAGTCACCCAGCACAAGGAATGAGAGCAGCAGTGAGAGGTCTTTATTACAGAGGAACAGTTTAACACTGGGTCTGGAGGAAATACACACAGCATGCCAAGACTCAAGTAGAAATACACGTGGCTCTTTTATTTGGACAATATCTTTGCTTAGCTTTAAAGTGCATCTATAGCCAAAAATTCAGCTATAGAAAATCCTTATTCAGTGCTGCTGTTCAGGGAATTGCAAGGAAAAGATTAGACTGTATCCCTACTGATCCCACTCCATTTGTTCCAGAGGCTACTGTTACCAGAACAGAAATTAGGGGAAATCTACCAAGGGGATCATCAGTTGAGGTGACACTTTAAAAGAGACTTCCACACATTTTTGTATTTCTGGGATAGAAAGTAAAGGGAAATTTCCCCAACGGGGCAGAAACAAACAGGCGTTTTAACAATTACCTACTCTATCCCACACAAACCAAAATAATTTTGGATAAGGTGAAGCTGCTCGTAATAGATGGATCTAAAACTGTCCTGTTCAGCAAGGATGGGCCGAATTTCGATCCAAGGGCTGTTTCACACGGGCTTCAGCTTGTATAAATGCAGTGTGAACAGCAAGCTATGACGAAGCATTGGCAGCACTTCTAGTAAGCTTTGTTGAAGCTAGTAGGCTGGGTTCACATATGTGCGAATTGGATGCAGATTTCCACTACATCCAATTCGCATGACCGGCGAGTGTGCCCGGCTCGCAATGCCAGTGTGCCGGTTCACATAGGTCCAGGGGAGCCGCGGTCCACATTCCAAAAGGGTCCTGTGTGCGATGGGTCCAGTTCAGGTGCGAATTCAGGCAAAAATTCAGTCCTGATTCGAACAGGGACACACCGGACCCCATGCATGCTGGGAACCGCGGCCGCACATATGTGACCACAGCCTCAAAGTACCATTCAACTAGTTTGTAAATGTTTAACACAGACCCTAATAGGAGTGCTGATTGCCACTTTAAACAAGCTCCTAGCAGGCTTTAGCACTTCTTGAAGCCAGTTGAAAGCCTGCTCACAGCTTGCTTACAGTGGCAATCAACACTTCCATAAGGATCTGTGTTGCAAATGATTTGTCAAAGCTTGCTGTTCACACTGCTCTTGTACAAGTGGAAACCCGTGTGAAACGGGCCGAAAGGCTGTTCCAGCTCGAGCGGAGTTGGTCTACTGTGTTCAATCCTTGTACATGTGCCAGGCCAGTTTATAGCCCATATAGACAACACAGTAAGGGCTCACATTGTTAACCTGTACTTGATGTAGAACGCATGTCAAACGTAGGTCAGCAAAATCACAAACCGTGAAAAGAGTTATGTGGTATGTCTCGATGTAAAAGTCATCTAGCGGACCTCATTCAGCGCAGCAAACACAGACATACAGATGCCCACTGCTGGGTCTTGCTGCATTTTTAGGTCAAACTTTATCCCCCTGTGATGAGTAAAGACAGGTAAATTATGCCCTGTACACACGGCTGGACATTCCGACCACAAAATCCGTCAGAAACTTGTGTTGCATACACACGGTCGGACAAAGTTGTCGGAAAATACGATCATTCGGGAACGAGGTGACGCTCGTTGCGTACGAGGGGACTACGGAGAGGCTAGTAGCCAATAGCTTTGGTCTCGTAATTTAATCTGAGCATGTGTGGCACTTCGTATGTAGAGAATTCCGACAGACAATCGGATTTTGTTGCGGGAAAATTTTAGATCCAGCTCTCAAACTTTTTCCGTCGGAATTTCCGACGGAAAAAGTCAGATAGAGCCCACACACGAACGGATTTTCCGACAACATAATCCGATCGGACCTTTTCCGTCGGAATTCCCGACCATGTGTACAGGGCATAAGAAACAAGAGGCAGGGAATTGGAAGAAGACACAACCGGGCTTATTGTGTGGGGCCAAAAGCAATGTACATCATCCCCCCCCCCCCCCCCCCGGCAGCCAATCAGAAGTCATCTTTCAATGAGCTGGCTGCAGTAAATAGAATTCTGGTTGCTTTAGGGTTACGCGTCATCATTGCTCTTTGCAATTCATTATCAAATAAGCCAGAAAGTTCAATGTTTTCTGATGATAATTCCTGACCTGAACTGTCTTACACCCCCCACCGCTGCCACTGGATCCCTCTGCCATATTGTGACAGAGCGCAAATAACCCGCGACAATTGAGCTGTGCATGTCTTCTTATTTTTTTTTTGCAAGTTCATTTCAGTAAAGCAATGCCTTATAATTAACCCCAAGGATCAGAATGTCAATTGCATATAGGATGTCGTTCGACATAAACTAGAAATGCTTCGAAAGAATGAAAGTGCTCTTTGTGTTACAGCTGTGGTGAAGTGCATGTTTTGGTACTTGGGGAGGTTTTTGTGGAAGGTGAAGTGTTACTTGGAACAGGTCGGGTGACCAGGATCACAATCTATTGGTTTCCTGCAGGGTGGATCTGTTTGTAGTGCAGAGAAAGACCAAGAAAGGGGCCCTCTGCCAAACCGTTTGCAGATGCTGAGAATCTGAACCATCTGTAAGCTCAGCAGTGATGCCCTCTGCTGCCGCCATCCAGTGCTGCCTTCAGTGGAAACATCTGCCTTTCCAGATGTGAATGAAGTGAGGTCTGGCATCTTATTCTGGGTTAGAAATGAAGGTCTAGCTGTGTATGCTGGGATTGGAAAGGAATTGAGGTCTGGCCGTGTATGCATGGATTGGAAAAGGAACTGGGATCTAGCTGTATATGCTGGGATTGGAAATGAATTGGGGTCTGGCAACGTATACTGGAATAGGAACTAATAATGATCCAGCGGTGAAACATGATTTTTTTTTGTAGCAAATGATCTGCTGTGAAAGGGGAAGGTAAAGTAGCTACTTTCCCTGAGTATTTTATTTTATACAAGCTGAATCGGATTTACCATTAGACAGTATGATTAGGGCCTAAAAGTGAAGAAGAAAAGCTACCAACCACTACCCTCCTCATTTTTTGTGACACAAAGCTTTTTTTCTCCTTAGTGTCACCAATGTAAACGTAGGGATAAACACTACATCTTACTTATATGCAGACTTCCCCAAAATGGCTGCCAGAACCCGCCACTGTAACCATTTGCCTGCGCTGGAGCCATACAGAAATTATCTTGGTGGCAGCAGCCTTATTAGACTAGAGAGAGAGAGAAGGAGAAAGAGAGAGAGAAGGAGAAAGAGAGAGAAAGAGAGAGACTTTTGTAAATTGAAGTGGTGGAGGTTACTCAGAAGAGACCATAGTGGGAAGGAGTACCTAGGACGGTGATGGTGAACCTTGGCACCCCTAATGTTTTGGAATTACATTTCCCATGATGCTCATGCACTCTGCAGTGTAGTTGAGCATCATGGGAAATGTAGTTCCAAAACATCTGGAGTGCCAAGGTTCACCATCACTGACCTAGGATTTCAGTCATGGTTAAGCCTCCCTGAACATTAAAAAAGAAGTATGGGATTTTTTTTTTTAGAATCGTACTTACGTAGGTGGATCCCGCATTGGTCCAGTGCTGCATCTGTCCCCCCGGCTGGCTCTAAGTAAGACTGAGAAGCGAGCGATCAAACACAGCCGATCGCTCGGTTCTCAGAGCTCCCTGAGCAGAGAGCTGTTGTCTATCAGTCGCCACTGTCTGCTCTGCTTAAGCAAGCTGAATACAGGTCCCAGGAGAAGTACAGCCTGGTTCCCTACTACGCATGCTCAAGTCGCGCTGCACGTCCTCACTGGTCCCTGCTATCTTCTGTCTCCCTGAAGACAGGGGGAGGGGGACATGGCGCAGATCACCGCAGAGCCTGCAGTGATCTATGGCTGGAAGTGGACACAAATACCTGGATTAGACAGGTATCTGCTCCCTCCTGAAAGGTGCCAAATGTGACAGCAGAGGGGGGGAGGAATCCGAAAAGCGGAAGTTACATTTTTGGGTGGAACTCCGCTTTAAGCTCTTCTTATTTATACACACACACACACACACACACACATATATATATATATATATATATATATATATAAAAAATACCATACATACACACTACTGGGGCAACAATAAGGAGGGGTTAGGTTGTGGGAGAGTTTGATCTCACACTGAGATAACAAACTATTGTGTGTCAAACCTAAGGCTGGATTCACACCTATGCATTTTTAGTGCTTTTTGCACATTTGCACTACAGAATGTGTTCCATAGGAAACCATGGTAAATAGACTGTAGTGCAACTCTGTAAAAAGCACTAAAAATGCCTAGGTGTGAATCCAGCCTAAGTCTCCAACAACCCAACTTCCCGGAGCCCCCGCTACCATGGTAACACTCAAACATCAAAGATGTACAGAGAACTGAATTGGCATGGGCAAGAAACAGATTTTAGGTAAACCTGCCCTTTGCCCATGCCAACAAAGCAACCCCCTCCCCCGCTGCACATGCTCACCTTCCCTTTACTTCCCTGCTGCAATGTTTAGCTGCAGAAAACAGACACCCTGTGAAAGCTAAAAGTCACAGAATTGGTAGCTCTTCTAGGGCGGTGGACTCTTCCTATGTGATGGCACTGGTGATTGGCTGAGCTTGTTCCATGGAGTAGGTCACATGCTCCTCCATACCTGGAAGTATTGAGTACTTTCTGCTGATGAGTGGGGGAGGAACAGAGAAAGCAGATGGTATGCGTTACATTAAATAAAACCTGTTGGTGCAAAAGCACAGATTTGCTTTCAAAGGCTGGATTCACACCTGTGCATTTTTAGTGCTTCTTGCATTTTGCAGATTTGCACTGCAGTCCATTTAACATGGTTTCCTATGGAACACGTTCTGTAGTGCAAATCTGCAAAATGCAAAAAGCACAAAAACTGCCATAGGTGTGAATCAGGCCTAATTGACGCTTCCAGAAGAAAAGTGAACCAAGGACAGTGTCTACCTACCTTCACGTTATCCTGTTTATTACGGAATCACAGGCGTGTCTTGTATTAGGCCTTTTATTCCTGTGGGGCCACACATGAATATGTAGCTTGTGGCCTTGCATGCAATGTTCTGAATTCTGACCTATGGACTGATCCTGCTGTGAAGATGGCAATGGCGTGTTATGCAAACCTATGAAGGATGTAGCTGGCTTACAGCAAACTTAATTATTTTAACAGAACTTCTGATTTAACAGTGGACGCAAATTTCTTATCAAGTGTTCTTAAAACCGGCCACAAGGGGGGGCAGGACTGTGCCTGACACAAGCGACGCCACTGTTGATGTTACCTCTCTGCAACATTGCTCCTGATTACTGACAAAACAACTGACTGCACAGATGAACTCTGCCCCCTGCTGGTAGATAGAGAGGTCTGCAGGATGTATACATGTGGAATGGACAATATTTTTGTTACGGATCGGAAACTTCTGACTGCAGACGGTCATTCAGCTGCCTATATGTAGCTCTGTTTGGAATCATATTTTTGTACTTTTAAACCTGTAATTATATAAGGCACATATCTGACAACATTTATCTATGACACACGAAAATAAAAAATACATTGTACACTGCTATGTGCATAATAAAGGCTTTCCCAAGTACGTGTGATTGTTTCCCTCCTGACTTCCACACTTATTATTATTATACAGGATTTATATAGCGCCAACAGTTTACGCAGCGCTCTACGATATAAAAAGGAGACAATACAGTTATAATACAAGAGGATTAAGAGGGCTCTGCTCAGAAGAGCTTACAATCTAATAGGAAGATTCCCCCCCCCCCCCCCCAATCCCTTAATCTTTAACCTTCCTACACAAATATTTATTTTTTTCTCCCGATCTTCTCTTCTATTTCCTTAAAATGGCTGAAGTTTTTTTTACCTTAATGTATTTGCTGCATTAAGATAAAAAAAAACTTCTGCATGCAGCTCCCCTCAGCCCCCGCTAATACTTACCTGAGCCCGATCTCGATCCAGCAATGTGCATGAAAGCAGAGGTTCGCTCCAATCTCATTGGCTCAGAGACAGCCATTGGCTCCTGCTGCTGTCAGTCACAACCAGTGATAGGGGCAGGGCCAAGCCACGCTCTGTGTCTATGGACAAATGAAGACAGCTAGGGAATAAGCACGCACAAGTGTCCCCAAAGCAAGCGGCTTGCTATGGAGGAGCCAAGAGAAGACCTGGAAAGAGGAGGCTCAAGGCTGCTCTGTGCACAGCAGGTAAGTACGATTTGTTATTTTTAAAAAAAAGTTGATCCTTTACAATTACTTTAAGAAAGTCATAAACATATTCATTTTCTCTTGTTCCCTCCCTCCACACTATATCCCCTAATCTACAGTAAACGATGGATGAAAGAATCTCCACTTCCAGTTTTTATATCCAAAAATGTGAACTAAAGAGCCAAAAACACTCCTAAAAGGTCCAGATATAGCTTTATTCCAATTAAAGTCAGGGGGACAATTCAAAGAGTAGCCAACACATTTCGGGAGTCCAAAAACACCCCCTTCATCAGGGCTTTCAGTGTGATTAGAAAAACAGGTCTTGTCAACAGCTGATTTTCAGCCAGTCAGTTGTATTCAGGTACCCACAGGGGGTGTGGACACCCCAACCATATCTGATAGTAGAACGTCCCTGTTCAGTTGCACCCCGCTCCTTCGATTCTTTGAAAATCAGCATTTATTGAATCGAGTGGAGCTGACATGGCCCCCCATGGAATTTATGCCGATTCAACAGGAATCAGATGCAATGTAAGACGTATATAGGTAGCTTTCCTTATTCTACCATTTAGTGACACATTTACTGCTAAAGCTGGCCACACACACAACTCTTTTGTTTTTTTATGTTCAGCCAGTGGGCTGAACAAAATAAAAACAGATTCCTCCATCCACAAAAACGGTGGGACATTGTATTCCCACAGCATCACATGCCACTGTCAGAATACACTGATGATTGACTGCAACCACTGATCGCTGGAAAATTTACCAACACGTCCTTTTGACAGAATTTGATTTAAGCAATCAACTTCTGTTGATCGAAGGAGCTCACACACCGATTGAAATGTATCCAGTCCCTTCTCAGTGAATGGCCAACTTTGGAAATCAATCAAACTTGTATTTAATCTAGTCATTGCCCTTTTTTTCAACAGCTCATTCGTAATCAGGCAGTACCCTTTTTGTATACTTAAAGGGTAAGTACACTTTCGTGGGAAAAAAATAGCAAATACAAAAAATATATAAAAAAAATAATGTAACATGCAACTGCTACACACATCATATTGTAATTGAATGTTATAAAAAAAAAATTACCTTTCCTTCTCAATTTGCAGTGTTGTGTTTTCTTTAAAATTCAATGCAAAATGGACGCAGAAAACCCCCCAGTCCTTTCCTGCTTGTGCGATTGGCTTACGGATTTTCCCAGAAGTCTGCGCTAAGATACAATTCCAATTTTAGGCATTCTGTGCAACAAAATTCAATTTTTGGTGAGGTTCTCTCAAAGGAGAAAACAATGTCCCCCTTACACTAGTGGTCAGGGGGAACAGTGTCCCCCTTACACTAGTGGCCAGTGGGAACAGTGTCCCCCTTACAGTAGTGGTCAGTGGGAACAGTGTCCCCTTTACAGTAGTGGTAAGCCCCATACACACTATCAGCTTTTCTGCTGAGTTTTTCCATCAGGTTTACCAAAACCATGTAGTCCAAGGGTCTGCCTGATTGCATACACATTGAAACTCCTAAGGTTTGACCTCATATTATATGGTTTTGGTAAGTCTGAAGGAAAAACTCAGCAGAAAAACTGATAGTGTGTATGGGGCTTTACAGTAGTGGTCAGTGGGAACAATGTCCCTCTTAAAGTGGTCAACAGTGCAAATAATATCCCCCTTATAGTGGCGGTCAGTGGGAACAATATTTCCTTACAGTGGTGGCCTGTGGGAACAATGTCCCCCTGGAATGGTGGTCAGAATGCCACCCTTACAGACAGGTTAAAACGATCACTGGTGTCATGGTGTTGGCTCTGCCAAATGTCATCAGACCCGAGATTATGAAAGCACCATCAGATGGAAAGTCAACCAGCAATAGCTCAAGGAACCCCCAGCAATGCAACCTTTGGAGGAACCCAAGTATTTTACAAAACCTTGGATGAGAATGCCTGGGTTAATCACTTCTAAAGGGACACAGATCCTGCAGCTTTTCTCAGAACACTACATGTGTATCAGCTGATTAAAGCGGTAGTAAACTGCTGGACTTTTTTCTTTTTTTTTCTTTGTACCCTGCAAAGTAATGTCATAATGTGCTAGTATGCATCACATACTAGCGCATTATGTTAAACTTACCTTAAAACAAAGCCCTTCCAGCGCCGAGATGACAGAGCTGCAGGCGCTTCCATCTTCACCCACCTAACTTCCAGGTTGTGTGACTGGCCAGAGCCACGATGACTTCACTTCTGAGCCACAGTTCATGGTACAGGGCCCAGGTGGCTGTTCCTTCAAAGCGCATGAGCTTGTAATGGCACTGGTTGCATGTACAGTAAATATATCCTAAACGGTGCACGAAAGGCAGAGATGGGTGTTTACTCCCATTTTAATAATGAAAAAGTCATACCTGTAAAAAAACGTCACTCCCATTCAGATTCACTCGGCACACAACTGCTTTTTCTTTAGAACAGAGACAGAGATTCTGCAACGAGGTTTGTTAAAATCCCTGCAATGTACATTGATGAGCCAGAAGGGACTGTTTTTTTTTTCCATGAAAATTGTTACTCTTTAAATTGCAATGATCCATCTTGTTCTTTATATTTTTAAATTGCTATGTCATTGTTAGAGGGTACTAACGTGTATTACAAGGGATGAGTTCATATTGAAATTTTTCATATATATATATATATATATATATATATATATATATATATATATAATGCAGAGAGCACCTGCCAGTCATCAGTGGAAGCTCTGGCATATATATATATATATATATATATATATATATATATATAAAAAAAAGTCATGTCTACCAGCATCAGTATTGGGGAAGAGATCAGCTGTAGGGAAACCATATGCAATACTGGTGACTAGTCCTTTTTCCCTCTGCTTTCCTTTCTGGACACAACTTCCATAGTTCAGGTCCTCTTCAAAAGGAAACTAAATGAATTTGAATAAAATGTTAGTCCACCTTGAAAGCTTTAAATCTCACACACTGTAGCCCCAGCAATCATGTAGAACATTCACTTTAATAATGAGTGAAAACAAAAGCCACCGCACACCAATTCATTGATCTCATCATCATGGAGATGTTGGGAAATCGATCTACACTGTGATGTCACTCTCCTTCTCTGGCAGCTGTGTCCCTTTGAGATAGCTGTCATTGATACGAATGGACATCGTGTTACTTCATACTGCACATGGGTGGGATTCTATGTGACATCAGATGTGGGCCAATAAGGCTATTTGGAAAGTAGGGCTGGGTACTTCCCAAAGAGAGGGTTATTCAAATTCTTCTAAAATTGTAGAAATTATGACTTTGTGCCTTGTAAAAGTATCCATCCCCTTGGAATTTTTTGTGTTTTGTTGCCTCACAACCTGGAATTGAGATGGATTGTTTGAGGATTTGCATCATTTAATTTACAGAACATGCCCACAACTTTGAAGATTTTTTTTTTTTGTGAAGCAAACAAATAGTACAAAATAACATAAAAGGTCAATTTCAAAGTCACTATTCGCCCCCCTAAAGTCAATACTTTGTAGAGCCACCTTTTGCGGCTACCACAGCTCCAATTCGCCTTGGATAAGTCTCCTATGAGTTACCACATCTTACCACTAGGATTTTTGACCATTCCTCTTTGCAAAACTGCTCCAGCTCCTTCAAGTTGGATGGTTTTGCACTAGTCAACAGCAATCTTTAAATCTGACCACAGATTTTCTATTGGATTGAGGTCTGGGCTTTGACTAGGCCATTCCAACATATTTACAAGTTTCCCCTTAAACCACTAAAGTGTTGCTTTAGCAGTGTGTTTGGGGTCATTGTGCTGGCGGAAAGTGAACCTCCGTCCTAGCCTCAAATCACACACAGAGTGGTAGAGGTTTTGCTCAAGTATATCCCTGTATTTAGCACCATCCATCTTTCCCTCAACTCTGACAGAATTTCCAGTCCCGACTGCTGAAAAACATCCCCACAGATGATGTTCTTTGGGTGATGTGATGTGTTGGGTTTGTGCCAGACATAGCATTTTTTTTGATGGCCAAAAAGTTCAATTTTATTCACATCAGACCAGAGCACCTTCCTCCATACATTTTGGGAGTCTCCCACATGCCTTTTCGCAAACTCAAAACGTGCCATTTTGTTTTTTGCTCAAAGTAATGGTTTTCTTCTGGCCACTCTGCCATAAAGCCCAACTCTATGGAGCATACGGCTTATTTTTATCCTATGTACAGATACTCCAGTCTCTGCTGTGGAACTCTGCAGCTCCTCCAGGGTTAGCTTAGCTCTCTGTGCTGCCTCTCTGATTAATGCCCTCCTTGCCCAGTCTGTGAGTTTTGGTGTGCGGCCGTCTCTTGGCAGGTTTGCTGTTGTGCCATGTTCTTTACATTTGGTTATGATAGATTTGATAGTGCTCCTAGGGATCATCAAAGATTTGGATATTTTTTTTTTATAACCCAACCCCGACTTGTACTTTTCAACAACATTGTTCCTTACTTGTTTGGAGAGTTTCTTGGTATTCATGGCAGTGTTTGGTTAGTGGTGCCTTTTGCTTAGATGTTGCAGCCTCTGGGGCCTTTCAAAAAAAAGGTGTGTATATGTAATGACAGATCATTTCACTAATTATGTAACTTCTGAAGGTAATTGGTTGCACCAGAGATTTTTATGGGCTTCATAACAAAGGGGGTGAATACATACGCACATGCCAATTATCAGTTTTTTAATTCTGAAACATTGTTTTATGTATATATTTTTTTAAGTTTACTTTACTTACTTAGACTATTGTGTTCTGCTCCATCACATATAATTCAGATTAAAAAAAAACATTGAACTAAAGGCTGTAATGTAAAAAAAATAAATGGGTAATGTAGGTAATAAATTACAATAATAAATGCTCGATAGAAGCTGCTTTTAAAATTATGTGTATGGGTTTAGTTCCCCTTTACTAGAGAGAGGTGACAAGTGCTCCCTCTAGTGACTATTCTTCATATCTCTTTAAAAAAAAAAAAATGCCCTTATATTTTAGGAAATGATTAAAACAGGATTTAAAAAGGTTCTAAAAGCAAAATGTTCTGTGTACGGCAGTCCCCCTCAGCCCCCCTTTACCTGAGCCACATCTCGAGCCACCAATGTTACATGAGAGACTCGGCTGCCCTGGCCTCTCCCACCTCATTTGACTAAAACAGCAGCAGGAGCCAATGGCGCCCCACTGCTGTCAAAGTCAGTGAGCCACTGAGGACGGCGTCGAGCCGAGGCTCCGTGTCCAAATGGATACACAGAGCAGCGGCTTGGCTCAGATGCCCCCCATAGCAACCTGCGGGGGCACTCGGCGGGAGGGAGGGGCCAAGAGCACTGGCGAGGTACCCGAGAAGAGGAGGATCTGGGCTGCTCTGTGCAAAAAAATTACACAGAGCAGGCAAAATTAAGGTTTGTTATTTTTAAATGAAAAAAAAAAAAAAACAACAAGACTTTAGTATCACTTTAAAAAAAAAACTCCAACACTCCAGAAAAAAAAACAAATATAACATTTACTGAAACCATGGAAATATAGAAATATATACACTAATATACACAGATAGAGATGACAATATCATTGGATGATGAGTAGAAAAATATCCTATGTTGTCTATAAAATGTTCTAATCTAGTGTTTTCTTTGTAGTCCTGACTTAATTTCGGTCCATCATTAGCGGGATCAGGGTCTGTCTTCATGGTCCGGGTCCTCCTCACTTCTTCTTGGCTCCGGGACAGATGTCTCTGTTCAGACAGTCGGAACATCGAGGGGCCACAGGGAGGCACATCTGCTGCCCGAACCCCACTAACAGCCAATTAATCTCACTCCACAGATCCCTGCAACAGGCCCAGGTGTAAATACTGAAGCTGAAATGTCTATACATGTTAACTGGTTCCCCATCTATGGAATTTGTAAAGCGGAGGCCGAGGAACTACAAAATCACAGCATTGCTTGTCAGTGCATTACACTTAAAGCAGAACTCCAGTGTTGTCACAATACCCCTTTGAAAATGTTAATTTCATGTGTGAAATTCTGCTTTAAGCCAAAAGAGCATTATTATCATCATTATTACGGTTGCACCAATACCGTTTTTTTTTTAATCGGTGAGTACGAGTACCGATACTTTCAGTCAAGTACTCACTGATACCGAGTACCAATATTTTGCAGTGTGATTTGCGTCAATACAAAATAATGGGAGCAAAATGCTCTGCAAAGAATTACATGCGATTTGAACTAGAATGTGGTGCAATGCCTGTCCAAATCGCATGTGATTTCCCCCACCACTCCTGTGTGTGTGGGTGTCTGGAAAGGGAAACCACATCTAGTGGGCACTTTATAAAAAAAATGTATAACTCACATTAAGTACATATCTGGTAAAATAAAAAATCTTCATAATGTCCTGGTCCTGCCGGTGATAGCAAATCATGGCCACTGGCGCTGCCCACAGGGCTGGAGGAGAAGTTCCGGGACCCCTGTGGTTATAGAGCGGAAGTGATGTCAGCTTGGGGGGGAGACCTGTGATCACCTCCGGCAGCTGTGATTTTCTATCATTGGTGGGACGGGGATGCAGATGCAGATTTTGCATTTGACCAGATATGTACTTAATGCGAGTAAAAACATTTTTAATAAACTTCTCACTAGATGGTGCTTCCCTTTACACACACACACACACACACACACACACATACACATACACACACATACGGTGGGGGAAATCACATGCAATTTGACAGGAATCACACTGCGTTCCTGTTCAAATCGAATGTGATTCTTTGCAGTGCGATTTACACCCATTCATTTTGCATTGACACAATTCGCACTGCAAAAGAGCGGTTTCGGTATCAGGACCATTTTCAGGAGTACGAGTACTCCTGAAAATGCTTGGTACCATGCATCTCTAATCATTATACAAGATTTATATTGCATAAATAGTTTGCTCAGAGATTTACTAAATAAAGGGAGACAGTCCAGTCACAAGAGGGTCAGGAGGGCCCTGCTGGCGACAGCTTGCAGTTTAAAAGAGGGACAAGTGAGAGATGATTTGATGGCAAAAGTAAGAGTTCCACTTTTTTAGGTGGAGGTGGGATAAATTTTACATTTCTTTAGTAAATCACCCCCAATGTGTTAATAGGACTGGAAGAAACCTGCCCCTAACATTAGTTCATAATGTCCCGACCACGAACGTAAACCTGGTAATCGTCCAATGTATATTTACCTTTTTATAGTTCTTTTATATTTGAGTAACTTCTCATAGTGTACAAAGAACTATTCCTTCCTGCAAAGCTACTGGAGTAACCATTAAAGTGGTTGTAAACCTCAGATATGAAATAAGAACAAAGGATATCCTTCTATAGTGTGTACTTGTCTCAATTAAAAGCACTAAAAGTAATTTCTGTCTGCTGCTTTGTTACTCTGCTATCAGCATAAATCACTTCTGACACCAATAAAAAATGGTGACAGGGGAGGGACCTCCAGCTGATAGATAGCCTTAGCTCTGTTTCCGTGTGCTGTGTGAAGGGGGGCATGTCCCTTCCCTCCACTCAGCCCTCAGAGCTCTCATTACTGAGCACTGCAGTGTGTAACTTCAGCTCTCCACCCACTATTTTCTGAACTCTCAGACTAGCTTATAAATTCTGGAATTTGAACGGATGTAGAGAAGAGAAGACAGCAAATAAACAGGTACAACTTATGTAGGAGGATTTGTTTCATCTCTGTGTATCACCTATGGATTGTCCCTTCACTGGGTAAATGTAAGGGTTTACAACCACTTTAAGTCACCATATCAACCACCTTCATTGTTGATACAGTAGATTTGTACATTTTCCCACTGACAAAGAAATGATCAGTCTATAATTTTAATGGTAGGTTTATTTTAACAGCTAGAGACCAAATAACAAAAATATCCAGAAAAACGCATTTTAAAAAAAAGTTAGAAATTGATTGGCATGTTAATGTGTGAATTAAGTATCTGATCCCCTATCAGAGAGATTTCTGGCTCCGAGGTGTCTTCTATACAGGTAACAAGCTGATATTAGGAGCACTCTTTTAGCCCGCGGTCACACTGGGCCGATTTGGCATGCTATTTGACATGTTAAATTGCATGCCAAATTGGCAGCTTTTGTCAGCAATGGCACCGTCCGAATCGGAGCGAGGTTGACTTTACGGCGCCGCACCGATTCCCAAAAGTAGCTCTTGCACTACTTTTGGCGACTTCTGGGGCGATTTTAATAGACATCTGTGCATGAACCCACACCGATGTCTGTGAAATCGCGCTGAAGTCGGACTGCATTGCCAGTTTGAAATCGGTTTAGTTTAGCTCAACTCGCACGATTTTCAACCCGCATTAGTGTGAACCTGGGCTGAAGAGATTGCTCCTAATCTCAGCTTATTACCTGTATAAAATACACCTATCCACAGAAGCAATCAATCACATTTCAATCTCTCCACCATGGTCAAAACCAAAGAGCTGTCCAAGGATGTCAGGGACATAATTGTAGACCTACACAAGGCTGGAATGGGCTACAAGACCATCGCCAAGCAGCTTGGTGAGAGGGTGACAACAGTTGGTGCGATTATTCACAAATGGAGGAAACACAAAATAACTGTCAATCTCCCTCGGCCTGGGCTCCATATGCAAGATCTCACCTCGTGGTGTGGTCAATGATCATGAGAATGGTGAGGAATCAGCCAAAAACTACACAGGAGAATCTTGTCAATGATCTCAAGGCAGCTGGGACCATAATCACCAAGAAACAATTGGTAACACACTACACCAGGGCTCGACAAAACCCGGGCGCCAGGTCGCATTGGCGACTAGAATTAGCGATTGGCGCCTGGGGCAGCACAGCTGGGGGTATCCTGTCTCCGTGGACCCCCCAGCGTGATTGCGTCGGGCCGCGCCGCCGGCGGCCGGTAATTGAGCCCCCGGCTTTGAGGCCTTTTGTGATCCTATTCCTTCTGGAATCTGGCGCCCTCTTGTGGTGGCCGTTGGAATTACAACCAGCAATGCTAATGGAGATATCTCCTTTCATTTACTTAGAACACCTAAACACACGTATGTATGTATGTATGTATGTATGTATGTATGTATGTATGTATGTATGTATATATATATATATATATATATATATATATATATATATGTATGTATGTATGTATACAGTGGTGTGAAAAAGTGTTTGCCCCCTTCCTCATTTCCTGTTCCTTTGCATGTTTGTCACACTTAAGTGTTTCGGAACATCAAACCAATTTAAACAATAGTCAAGGACAACACAAGTAAACACAAAATGCAATTTGTAAATGAAGGTGTTTATTATTAAAGGTGAAAAAAAATCCAAACCATCATGGCCCTGTGTGAAAAAGTGATTGCCCCCCTTGTTAAAACATACTATATCTGTGGTTGTCCACACCTGAGTTCAATTTCTCTAGCCACACCCAGGCCTGATTATTGCCACACCTGTTCACAATCAAGGCATCACTTAAATAGGAGCTGCTTGACAAAGTAAGGTCCACCAGAAGATCCTTAAAAGCTACACATCATGCCGAGACCCAAAGAAATTCAGGAACAATTGAGAAAGAAAGTAATTGAGATCTATCAGTCTGGAAAGGGTTATAAAGCCATTTCCAAAGCTTTGGGAATCCAGCGAACCACAGTGAGAGCCATTATCCACAAATGGCGAAGACATGGAACAGTGGTGAACCTTCCCAGGAGTGGCCGGCCTCCCAAAATTACCCCAAGAGCGCAGCGACGACTCATCCAAGAGGTCACAAAAGACCCCACAACAACGTCCAAGGAACTGCAGGCCTCACTTGCCTCAGTTAAGGTCAGCGTTCATGCCTCCACCATCAGGAAAAGACTGGGCAAAAATGGCCTGCATGGCAGAGTTCCAAGGAGAAAACCACTGCTGAGCAAAAAGAACATCAAAGCTCGTCTCAATTTCTCCACAACACATCTTGATGATCCCCAAGACTTTTGGGACAACATTCTGTGGACCGATGAGACAAAAGTGGAACTCTTTGGAAGGTGTGTGTCCAAGTATATCTGGCATAGAAGGAACACTGCATTTCATAAAAAGAACATTATACCAACAGTAAAATATGGTGGTGGTAGTGTGATGGTCTGGGGCTGTTTTGCTGCTTCAGGACCTGGAAGACTTGCCGTGATAAAAGGAACTATGAATTCTGCTGTCTACCAAGAGATCCTGAAGGAGAATGTCCGACCATCTGTTCGTGTACTCAAGCTGAAACGAACTTGGGTTCTGCAGCAGGACAATGATCCTAAACACACCAGCAAGTCCACCACCGAATGGCTGAAGAAAAACAAAATGAAGACTTTGGAGTGGCCTAGCCAAAGTCCTGACCTGAATCCTATTGAGATGTTGTGGTATGACCTTAAAAAGGCCGTTCATGCTCAAAAACCCTCTAATGTAACTGAATTAGGACAATTCTGCAAAGATGAGTGGGCCAAAATTCCTCCAGGACGCTGTAAAAGCCTCATTGCACGTTATCGCAAACGCTTGGTTGCAGTTGTTGCTGCTAAGGGTGGCCCAACCAGTTATTAGGTTTAGGGGGCAATCACTTTTTCACACAGGGCCATGATGGTTTGGATTTTTTTTCACCTTTAATAATAAACACCTTCATTTACAAATTGCATTTTGTGTTTACTTGTGTTGTCCTTGACTATTGTTTAAATTGGTTTGATGTTCCGAAACACTTAAGTGTGACAAACATGCAAAGGAACAGGAAATGAGGAAGGGGGCAAACACTTTTTCACACCACTGTATATATATATGTATATATATATATATATATATATATATATATATATATATATATATATATATATATATATATATATATACACACACACACACACACACACACACTTTTTTTTATTTTTATTTTTTTTTTATAATAATGTCTGTCACACCATATTTGCACAGCGGACTTACAAGCGCACTTTTTTTTGGGGAAAAATAATTTATTTAATAAAAAAAAAAAATAAGACAACAGTAAAGTCAGCCCAATTTTTTTTTTTATATTGTGAAAGATAATGTTACGCTGAGTAAATTGATACCCAACATGTCATGCTTTAAAATTGCGCCCGCTCATGGAATGGCGACAAACTTTTACCCTTTAAAATCTCCATAGTCTACGTTTAAAAAATTCTACAGGTTGCACGTTTTGAGTTACAGAGAAGGTCTGGGGCTAGAATTATTGCTCTTACTCTACACATGTGTGGTTTGAACATTGCTTTCATATATGCGTTCGCTTCTGCATGCAAGCTTGGCGGGACAGGGCGCATTTAAAAAAAATTTTTTTTTCTTTATTTTAAACTTTTATTTTTTCACTGTTCTTTTTAAAAAAAAGTGTATCACTTTTATTCCTATTACAAGGAATGTAAAAATCCCTTGTAATAGAAAAAAGCATGACAGGTCCTCTTATATATAAGATCTGGGGTCAGAGAGACCTCACATCTCATATTTACAAAAATCGTCATTTGAAAAAAATAAAAAAAATAAAATGTCCCTCTAAGAGCTATGGGCAATGACTTGGAGACAGGTGGGGGGGGCGGCTATCTTCCCCTCACTCGTCTCCATGTCAGGCCAGGGACAGGTTCAGATCGCCGTCACGGACCTGGCTCCTAACTTTTTTAGCTGGCTCCTAGATTCCAAGCAAATTTGTCAACCCCTGCACTACACCATGAAGGACTGAAATCCTGCAGCAGCCGCAAGGTCTCCCTGCTCAAGAAAGCACATGTACAGGCCCTGTCTGAAGTTTGGCAATAAACATCTGAATGATTCAGAGGAGAACTTGGTGAAAGTGTTGTGGGCATCAACTTAACTCAGTGTTTGGAGGAGGAGAAATGCTGCCTATGAGCCCAAGAACACCATCCCCACCATCAAACATGGAGGTGGAAACATTATGCTTTGGGGGTGTTTTTCTGCTAAGAGAATCAGACAACTTCACCACATCAAAAGGATGATGGACTGCGCCATGTACCATCACATCTTGGATGAGAACCTCCTTCCCTCAGTCAGGGCATTGCAGATGGGTTCGTGGATGGGTATTCTAGCATGATAATGGCCCAAAACACACGGCCAAGGCAACAAAGGAGTGGCTCAAGAAGAAGCACATTAAAAAGGTCCTGGAGTGGCCTAGCCAGTCTCCACACCTTAATCCAATAGAAAACATGTGGAGGAAGCTGAAGGTTCGAGTTACCAAATGTCAGCCTCAAAACCTTAATGACTTGAAGAAAATCTAAAAAGAGGAGTGGGACAAAATGCCTCCTGAGATGTGTGCAAAACTGGTGGCCAACTACAAGAAACGGGTGACCTCTGCGATTGCCAACAAGGGTTTTGCCACCAAGTACTGAGTGATGTTTTGTGAAGGGGTCAAATACTTATTTCACTCATTAAAATGCAAGTCAATAACTATTTTGAAATGCATTTTTCTGGATATTTTGGTTGTTATTCTGTCTCTCACTTTTAAAGTAAACCTACCATTCAAATTATAGACTGATCATTTCTTTGTCAGTGGGCAAATGTACAAAATCAGCAGGGGGTCAAATACCTTTCCCCCCCTCACTGTAACTGCATATGTACAGCTTCCTCACCTGGGCATCCAGTCTTCAAGGGCCACCCGAGTGTCTTCCGGGTTCTTTGTCTCTTTCTTTACCCACTTCAGTCGATTGGAAATTCGATGTACATGAGTGTCCACACCTGTAAGCAGAAATCGTACAACATTAGCGCTACATTACATCATAATGGTCAGGCGGGTGCCTACAAAGTTCTGATGGTAGCAACATCAGTTTCTACAATGCCTCGCCCTGTCTGTCCAGGTAGAAAGGCTTCCTGCATTGCTGTTTGTTAAGGGGGAAAGGGCTGGGTCATGCAGGAATGACGACAGGTTTTGCAGCACCTTGCTTTTGGGCACGTATGTGCAGCATCACCTGTCACAGGTTTAGACTGAAGCCAGTTGTAATATATGAAAAATCCCATAACTAAAATCTCATTCAAACTTTACCAAGTTCGTGTCATTGTCAATATTTTTAAATCTGTAGTTTGGATTAAAATAATACCTGGTGATCCTTCCATAAGGGTCTTTTGTTTAGCACTTGCAAATTTAGGGTGACAACGCACCCTCCCCGTCTCCCGATTGTGCTCCTATGCTTTCACCCTGTTATGTGGGCTTATGTACCCATTTAACCAGTTCCAGTCCGGGCCAATTCTAACATTCCTCTCCTACATGTAAAAATCAGCATTTTTTTACTGGAAAACTACTTAGAACCCTCAAACATGTTTTTAATAATTTATATATTATATATATATATATATATATATATATATATATATACATACATATACATATACACACACACACATAATTGTGCTCATAAGTTTACATACCCTGGCAGAATTTATGATTTCTTGGCCATTTTTCAGAGAATATGAATGACAACACAACAACTTCTTTCACTCATGGTTAGTGTTTGGCTGATCATTTATTATCAATCAACTGTGTTTACTCTTTTTAAATCATAATCACAACAGAAACTACCCAAATGACCCTGATCAAAAGTTTACATACCCTGATGATTTTGGCCTGATAACATGCACACAAGTTGACACAAAGGGATTTGAATGGCTATTAAAGGTAACCATCCTCACCTGTGATCTGTTTGCTTGTAATTAGTGTGTATGTATAAAAGGTCAATGAGTTTCTGGACTCCTGACAGACCCTTGCAGCTTTCATCCAGTGCTGCACTGACATTTCTGACATTTCTGGATTCTGTGTCATGGGGAAAGCAAAAAGTATTGTCAAAGGATCTGCCGGGAGGGAGGTGGAGCTACAGAAGATGGCGCAACACACCAGCTGAACGCCGTGGCCAGAGGCGCACCTCCCCCGGAGGCGAGCTGAAAGCATGTGCTAACTACTGACATTGCCTATGCCTATGCTACTGAAGCAACGATCTCTTGGAGCCCAAGTATCCTGCCGTCAGTGGAGCCAGACACAGACATAAGGAACCCACTTATCCCTCACGCTGAAGGAGCTTGCCAGACACGGACGAACGGAGGAGAGGGAGAGAGTGAGGCCAGCGGACGGAGGTCCGATCCGGGAGCTCCAGGTCTGGGACATGGTTCACTGATTACGGAAGCGACTGCTTGCTGAAACCTCCCCCTAGAGAGAGAGAGCGGAGTGCAGTGGATCCTGAACATCCAGAGAGAGAGAGGACGCCGGTGCGGCCGATGGTGAGAGGGTTTCGAGGGGGTAAGGGATAAACTGAGACTACTAACCCCCCCCTATCCCGCTGACCACTATGAGAAGTCTGCTATAGTAAATCACTCCATCTGAAAATACCGTTGGTTTGTAATAGCTGTTAAAACCAGCCTAAGCCTAAGTATCAAATCGGATGAAAGATCTGCTGTTTGGCTTGTGTACTGAGGCTAAGGGAGAGATGAATTTGATCGGATTGTAGAAGTAAAAGTGGACTGCTCCAAATAAAACATCTCTCTTAGCAGACTGAACGATGGTTTAGATGATATTTTAGAAAATACGTTTTGGGGGAACATGAAATATGGATTCTATATGAATATATGAATTATAAATAACAAACAGTGAGTAATTTAGACAAATTTTGAATATCTGCTATCAAATCAACTATAAACAGCGAGAGTGTGGCCCAGGAGGAGTTATTGGACTGTTTTTTTTCTCCTTTTCTTGATTGGATATTGAATGGATATTAAGACATATGTGCTGGAATCCCCTCTCTCTTTCTGATACAGCTGAAGTTAAAAGTTGTTGGACATTGTCTCTCTCTCTACAGTGATTAAGAGATTAGGATAAGGGTAGACATTTGTATACCCGATACAACAGCCCCCTTGTCTCCCCCTTCCCACGTTGTCACCTGCACCCCCCCCCCCCCCCTTTTTTTTTTTTTTTTTTTTTTTTAGGGGTAAATAAAAAGGATACATGGCTTGGATTAAAAATGCTTTGGTAGATGAAAAAAAAAAAGGAGTAGATAAATTAAGAAAGAATACCCCTTGTAAGTGCTCCCCCTCTCCCCTATCCCTGCTGTTGGGTGTATCCCATCCCCTCCCCCTTCCCCTATATTTTTTATTTTTATTTTTTTGCAATATTTAGCAATTTTAGCATTTTGTGCACTTTTCTGTACCCTTGCACTCTTTGCACTTTTTTGTATTTGGACCCCCCCCCCCCTTTTTTTTTTTTTTGCACCTTTGGCACTTTTTGCAATTTTTTGTACCTTCAGCACTCTTTGCATTTTTTGCACTATTTGCACCTATTTATTTATTTATTTTTTGATAATTTTTATTATTATTATTAATAATAATAATAATAATCATTTTTTTCTTTTTTTTGCAATCTTAGCATTGTGTGCACTTTTTTTTACTTTTGCACTCTTTGCACTTTTTTGTCTCTGTACCCTCCCCCCCTTTTTTTTTTTTTTTTTTTTGGTATTTTTTACACTTTTAGCACTTTTTGCAATTTTTGTATCTCTAGCACTTTTTGCACTTTGTGCATTTTTTTGCACTTCCTGCATCATTTGCACTTATCTTAAAAGGAAAAAAAAAGGAAACCCCCCCCCCCTTTTTTTTTTTTTTTTTTTTTAAGAGTTGGGACACACAATATATATAACATATAGTTTTGGAAAAATTGTATAATATTAAGATTGTACTGTAATTGAAAACGGATTTGCACACAGGTATACTGGGGGAAGTGGAGAGGGAAGGGGAAAAGAAGAAGGGAATAAATAAGGAAAAAGTGCCTGCTTCTCAGAAGGAATTATAATCTGGGGGAGACTAGGTTGGTAATAGAGTTAAATAATATCAACGCTTATTAATGTAAATTTGAAAGATTAAACTGAAGGGGAAGGGGGAAGAAAGGATAATGGTAAGGAGGGGAGCCAAAGCTGGGCAAATAGAAAGTGGGAAAGGGAATTATATAAAAACTTATATGGCCCAGGGCAGAGTAGACCAGAGGGAGGAAAAGGAAGCAGAAAGGGGAGAAGGAACATCACCTGCCCGTGAAGGACAGACAAACAAAAAACCTAATATAGAAGAAGGTGTAACTCCACAGAAAAGCTCGAAAGAACGATATCAACAAAAAGAGTCAGGAAAGATGTGGGAACCAGAAAAAGAAGGAATTAACCCCCAATCACTCCCCACTAAACAGGACATGGCAGAAATGATGTCACATCTGGAAGGGATGATTAAGGGCGAATTAAAGGCAACTCGTGCAGATATTCAAAATGTATTAAAAAGGGTAGAAGAATCGGAAATACAATTAGAAGAACATAAAAAAGCTATTTTGGAATTACAAAAAAGGGCGGATATGGACTGGATAGAAATGAGAAATATCAGATATAAATTAGAGGACCAGGAAAACAGGAATAGGCAAAATAATTTAAGAATTCGTGGCCTACCAGAATCCGTGAAAAACACTGAATTAGAGACTGTGCTTCGAGAAGTCTTTAATAAAATAATGAAAAAAAAAGTGACATCTCATATAGCTTTTGATAGAATACATAGAATTCAAACAAAAGAGAAGCCAAGACCCGAGACGGAGAGAGATGTAATTGTGAGATTTACCCAATATGAAACAAAACAACAAATTCAGCAAGATGCAAGAAGCTCTGAAACCATTAAATACGAGGGAGCTACGTTGCTTATCTTTTCTGACCTCTCACAAGAGACACTGAGCCGTAGAAGGGCATTGAAACCCCTAATAAATCAACTACAAGAGAAGAAGATCACTTATAGATGGGGCTTCCCCGCATGTCTGATAGCTAAAAACCAAGGGATATCAGCTACCTTAAGATTCCCAGAGGACTTGAAAGAATTTTGCAATAAATTGAATATGCCATGTGTTAACTTAGAAAATTGGGAGAAAAAACCCCTAGACTGGACGAAATTAAGAGACCAGCCTTGGAATAGAGTGTAGGGTCTCTTTTCTTTTTTTTCTCTTTTTTGATTAAGGGGGAGGAGAGGGGGGTGGAAGTGGTAAAATTGGGGCAAATAATAATAAATAACAGGTTGGTGGGCAGGAATAAGGGAGGAAAAGTAAAAAGAATAAAGTTTTTGGGCAAGGATGAATTTGAGTAGGCTCGCTAAGAGGGGAGGTATGTGCCGGGGGCTGGGCGGTGCCCGCGTGCACCCCCGAGACCACCTCCGAAAGGGGGTGAGGCTCGGGGGCCCACGCGGACACTTATACTCCCTCAAGGAAGGTCCAACCAGGGCTGGGGTCTGGTAAATAGGCACTAGCCTGGAGGACGGTAACATTGATATTCAATGTGTAAAGGGTGGGGGGGTGGGAGGAGAATATCGGTGGGGGAGAATACGTTTTTTCACATTGATTAATGTAGGGTGTACCGACTGGATCGATCCAGGTAAAAAATATATGTTATTTTTTGTTTTTGATTTCACGATGGAATGTCTATGGCTAGTTATAACCGATCTCCATGAAAGATGGCCCCTTTGAAGATTGTTACATATAATGTTAGAGGGCTAAATAGTCCCAATAAGAGATATCAGATTTTGCAGGAATTGAAAAAATGGTCATCAAATATTGCTTTCCTACAGGAAACTCATTTTAAATGGTCTCATAATAGTGGTCTGAAGTCTAAAAACTATCCAACTTGGTTTCATGGATACTCCTCTAGTAAAAGGGCAAGAGGAATTGCTATTGGGTTGGACAGAAATACCCCTTTTATTTTAAAGGCTATGGAATCGGACTCTGAAGGGAGGTATCTATTTATCAAAGGTTCTATTTTTAATAAAATGTATACGTTGGTTAATATTTACTGCCCTAATTATCACCCTTGTCCCTTCTTTGGGAAAGTATTGAATAAATTAGAATGTTTTAAAGAAGGAGGGGTGATTATGGCAGGGGACCTTAACTTTGTATTTGATCCTACCCTGGATGCCCAACCCCCATCCCTACGCTCAGAAGGTAAATACCTTAAGATAATTAAACAAAAATTACATCGGCAGCAATTAGTGGAGGAGTGGAGAATTGCGCATCCTGGGGGAAAGGATTTTACTTACTATTCCCAGGTGCATCACTCTTACTCAAGAATTGACTATATCTTCTTAGATCATCAGCTCCTGGAGGGACTAAGGGAAGTAGAAGTGAAATCAATAACCCTCTCAGATCACGCCCCCGTTATGGTTGTTGTGGATCTGGAGGACATACCGGTCAGGCAAAGAGTATGGAGGTTAGATGAATCCCTTCTACATGATCATAAAATATTTGAAGCTTTGGAAAGGGAGATGAATCTATTTTTTAAAGAAAATAATGTAGAGAATATTACATCAACTGTTTTGTGGGAGACCCATAAGGTGTATATGAGAGGGAGATTGATAGCAGAAGCAGCCAAGAGAAGGAAAATAAGGTCAGCACGAAAGTTAATGATCCTACAGGAAATCCAGGAGTTGGAACAGTTACATAAAGGGTTAAATGACCATAAAATAATGGCCGAACTTATGGGAAAACGGGAAGCACTGAGAGACCTACTGGAGCAGGAAACCAGGCAGGCCTTTTCAAAGTCAGCTAAAAAGCAATATGAATTTGGTAATAAACTGGGGAGAATCTTGGCAGGGGTAATTAAACCTAGAAGAAATTTTAATTATATTGCAAAAATTAAAGATAAGAAGGGAGTAATGAAATACTCAACAAGAGATATTAGTAACATCTTCTCAGAATACTATCAGCTATTATATAAGGTAAACGATAGCCAGGACCTCAAGGACAAACAAAATAGAAGGGAAAAAATTGAACAATATCTCCGGAAGGTAGAACTACCGAGGATAGCAGAGGAGGATGCTGGCATACTCGATAGGGATATCTCTATGGAGGAAATAGAGAGAGCAATAAAGGATAGTAAGAATGGGAAGAGTCCAGGGCCCGATGGGTATACATCAATATATTATAAAAAGTTTATGGGACCTCTGACACCTTATTTCCATCAGTATATGAATTCAATTGGGGAAGGAAGGGAGATACGCAAGGAAGCTTTGGGGGCCTTTATAACTATACTAGCAAAGGAAGGGAAAGACCCAACATTATGCTCCAGCTTCAGACCTATCTCTCTGATTAATGAGGACGTAAAAATCTATGCAAGGATCCTAGCTGAGAGATTGAAACAGCATATGCCAGATTGCATAGAAGGAGATCAAGCAGGTTTTGTACCTGGGAGGGAGGCGAGTGATAATATATTGAGGACAACCCTCTTAATGCAGGAAGTTAGGAAGAGGAAGCAGTCTTCCCTCTTCCTATCGGTAGATGCGGAAAAGGCCTTTGATAGGTTAGAATGGGAATATATGCTGCAGACACTACATAAACTGGGTTTAGGCCCAAGAATGTTAAGGTGGATAGAGGCTTTATACTCTAACCCCACAGCTCAGATTCAGGTGAATGGGACTCTATCAAATACCTTTGGGCTTTATAACGGTACACGTCAAGGATGCCCATTGTCCCCCTTACTTTTTGTATGCTCTCTGGAACCTCTTTTGGCATCTATAAGAGCGAATCATGAAATCGAGGGAATAAAGGTTTCAGGGAATGAGCATAAGATATCTGCATTCGCAGATGATATTATGCTTTATATAACGAATCCTAAACAGTCCCTCCCTAGGATCCTGCAGGAGTTGGAGGCATATGGGAGAGTTTCGAATTTTAAGATTAATAGGGAGAAAACTGAGATACTAAATGTCTATACCTCCCCAAAGGAGAGAAGGGAACTGAGAGCTCTATTCCCCTTTGTGTGGAAAGAGAGGGGCCTGAAGTATTTGGGAGTATACTTATCAATATCAGTTGCAGACTTATATCAAGATAACTATCTCCCTCTCCTAAATAGAATTAAACAAGACCTTAAAGGATACCCCGCACATAGACTGTCATGGTTCGGCAGGATAAGTGTAATTAAAATGATGACCCTACCAAAGGCATTATATATTTTTCAGAGTCTCCCGATAAAGGTCCCAGGGGCCTACTTTAAAATTATTAAATCCCTGATCCAGAAATTCATACGGAATAAAAGAGGAAGTCGCGTTCCCTATAAGATAATGAATAGACCTAAGGATAAGGGAGGGATATCCCTTCCAGATTTTCAAAAATACCATTCGGCAGCGGTAATGAGGAGAATTCTAGACTGGGTTTATAACGCCCCATATAAAAAATGGGTACTACTGGAAGATAATATGAGTAAAGTTGCCCTGAGCCAGACCATCTGGATTCCAATGAAGTTTAGGGGTCTCCCTAGAGAAATATCCCCGATTACAATGGAAACATTAAGAACATGGGATGGGGTACTTAAAGGTACAGTAGGACAAAATAATAGCCCCTTAATGCCCCTGTCAGGAAATAACTACTTCCCCCCGGGGAAAGAAAATAAAATGTTCTTGAAGTGGACTCATAGTGATAGATTTAGATTAAGGGATGTGATAAAAGCAAATAGCTTATGCTCACTAGCGGAGCTACGAGAGAAATATGGCAGAACACCATGGGATGGATGGAGATATAGACAACTCCAACACTTTGTAGAGTCCCTCCCTAAACCTCTCCGCTCAGGCAACAGTTTAAATCCCTGGGAGAAATTGATTGACCGAGGGGGAATGGGCAGACAGGGGATCTCTAAAATATACAGGACCCTAATAACTTCGATGGAGGATGAGGCGATGCCCTCCTTGGGGAGATGGGAAGGTGAACTGAATCAATCAATCTCAGAAAAACTGAAAGGGAAAGTTATAGATTACACCCATTCCACTTCAATGGATACAAAGATACAAGAAATGAACTATAAATTATTGGTTAGGTGGTATTATGTTCCATCTAAAATGCATAAAATTAATCAAGATTTATCACCCCTATGCTGAAGAGAATGCGGGAAGGAGGGAACTCATGCCCATATATGGTGGCAATGCAGCGCAATTCAGTTATATTGGGAAAAAGTGGTGGGCCTTATTAAAGAGATTGATGGGACGGAAATAGAACTGGACCCCTGGAAATGTTTGTTTCATGCGACTGAGGACCCTAGGGAAAAATATAGAATAGCATTAACTCCATTTCTGCTGAATGCAGCGAAAGCAATGATCCCGAGATATTGGAAAGTAAAGGAAATAACCAGGGATAGGAGACTGGTTCAGGGAAATAGACAGAATGAGGATTATGGAAGAATTAATATGCCTTCAAAGGGGGAGTAGGAATGAGATTCCAGGATACTTGGAGGAACTGGATGGAATTCAGAAAGTCTTCAACATATCTTGGAACTATGGGGGATGGAGTGGGCATCTAGGGGCGTGTAGTTGGAGGTTATACTCCATAACCCAGGGGAGGTGGGGTCTCTTCCCCCCTTTATTTACTTTTTTTTTAATTATTTATTTATTTATTTATTTTATTTTTTCTTCTTTTTGTATTTATATTAATTTTTAATTTTTTTAATTTTTATTTTTTTTGGGAGGGGATGGGGAGAGGGGATGGGGGGACCCTCCTTTTTTTTTAATGGCAGAAGAGAGTGGGGATTGAGGGAGAGGAACCCCCACCTTATATATATCACAAATTTAAATTAAAAAAAAAGGAATCACGGGGGAGAGTAATAGTAAGGGTCCTTTCACACGGGGCGGATCAGTTCTGATCCGCCCCGTGGATGTCCGTTTGCTCAGCGGGGATCACTCCGCCGATCCCCGCTGAGCAGGGAGATGACAGGTCTGTCTCCGCACACTGTGCAGGGACGGACCTGTCACAGCGCCGCTCTCCCCTATGGGAGATCGGATGACGACGGACCGCAGTGCCCGTCGTCATCCGATCCGATCCGCAGACGGATGGAAAAATAGCTTTTTCCTCCGTCACACTTTTTCGGATCGGAGCGGGTCGGATGTCAGCGGACATGTCACCGCTGACATCCGACGCTCCATAGAGCTCTATGGAGCACCCGTTCAGGTCCGCCTGAAAAACTGACAGGCGGGCCTGAACGGGACGTTAGTGTGAAAGGGGCCTAAGGGTAAGATAAGATCACAAGAGGATAATTTTGAACACTGAGGTGTGCAGGGTTGGCTTCCCCCCTCCTCTCCCCCCCCCCCCTTCCTTTCCCTTTTTTTTTTAAACATCTTCATATATATATATATATATATATTAAGGATCGATCCGGTCGGGTACCCAATGTGTATTTTCTTTTTGTTTTTATATGAATGTTGAAAACACTGAAATACTAGGAATCCTAAACAAAGCGATTTGAAATAGTATGTATAAGAAATATTTTTTACTGTTTTTTGTAAACGAAAATAAAAACGAAATAAAAAGTATTTAAAGGATCTGCCGGAAAAGGTAGTTGAACTGTATAAAAACAGGAAAGGGATATAAAAAGATATCCAAGGAATTGAGAATGCCAATCAGCAGTGATCAAACTCTAATCAAGAAGTGGAAAATGAGGGGTTCTGTTGAAACCAAACGACAATAAGGTAAACAAAAAATTTTAACCACAACAAAATCCACAAATAATTTCAGGTGAAATACAGGACTCTGAAAACGTGTTGTTTCAAGATGCACAATAAGGAGGCACTTGAAGAAAGATGGGTTGCATGGTCGAGTCGCCAGAAGAAAGTCATTACTATGCAAATGCCACAAAGTATCCCACTTACAATACGCCAAACAGCACAGAGACAAGCCTCAAACCTTCTGGCACAAAGTCATTTGGAGTGATGAGACCAAAATTGAGCTTTCTGGCCACAACCATAAACGCTACATTTGGAGAGGAGTCAACAAGGCCTATGATGAAAGGTACAGCATTCCTACTGTGAAACACGGAGGTGGATTGCTGATGATTTGGGGGATGTGTGAGCTACAAAAGCACAGGAAATTTGGTAAAAATTGATGACAAGATGAATGCAGTATGTCATCAAAAAATATTGGAGGAACATTTGCATTCATCAGCCAGGAAGCTGCACATGGGACGTACTTGGACATTCCAACATGACAATGATCCAAAACACAAGGCAAAGTCAACCTGTCATTGGCTACAGAAGAATAAAGTGAAGGTTCTGGAGTGGCCATCTCAGTCTCCTGACCTCAATAGCATTGAGCCTCTCTGGGGAGATCTCAAACGTTCCGTTCATACAAGACAGCCCAAGAAGTTACAGGAACTGGAGGCTTTTTGCCAAGAGGAATGGGCAGCTTTACTATCTGAGAAGATAAAGAGCCTCATCCACAAATACCACAAAAGACTTCAAGCTGTCATTGATATTAAAAGGGGGCAATACACGGTATTAAGAACTGGGGTATGTAAACTTTTGATCAGGGTCATTTGGGTAGTTTCTGGTGTCATTATGATTTAAAAAGAGTAAACACAGCTGACTGATAATAAATGGCTTCAGCCAAACACTAACTGTGAGTGAAAGAAATGTTTTTGTGTTATCATTCATATTCTCTGAAAAATGGCCAAGAAATCAGACATTTTGCCAGGGTATGTAAACTTATGAGCACAACTGTATATATAGCCACCGGCTGCCCACGATCGATCATTCCCCACAGAGGTAGAACGGTAAACAAGGCAAATCGCCCTTCTGACAGGGATGAAGATCCTGCTAAGCAGGAATACCGATCTCTTTCTTCATCCAGTCAGACCATCCCTCACACAGTTAGCAAGCACCTCCTAGGGACACACTTAACCCTTTGATCGCCCCTGATGTTAACCCCTTTTCTGCCAGTGTCATTAGAACAGTAACTGTGCATATTTTTAGTACTGATCACTGTAAAAATGACTCACAGTTGGCCCAACAGACTTACCAATCCCCGATACCCTGTTCCAAGCGATGTCCATGACCAGATGAGCCATTTTGGGGCCCACCCCAGGAAGTTTCACCAGCTCAGCTACATTATCGGGTATGTCTCCTCCGTACTTCTCCTGCAGGATCTCAGTGGTCTGCTTGATGTACTTTACTTTGCTCTGATGGAAGAAGGCAGGACACTGGTTACTCCACTTCTATTAACTGTACACCAGTTAAAGTATATGTCACCAAAACATTTTACATGTCTGATATGTGTATATTGTTCCATGTACTTGTATTCAAAAGTATCCTGTTCTCTTTGCATCGTTTCCATTGTGTCAAATACCTGGAGATCCTGCCAGTCCTCCTGCTCTCCTACTTCATGTAAGCACATCCATCTCTGTGTGGTCAGCTTTTTTAATTAGCATTCTACTTGGGAGAACATGACCCCCCAAACCCCCCCCATCCCTGCACAGCTATTCACCGGGAAGATCAGTGTATTGCTGTTTCCCTCCCTCCTGCTTACAACCCCCCCCACACACACACACACACACACACACAAAAACCCCAATAAAGGGTACACTGATTCATTTGCGTGAAAGTTATAGTGTCTACAAACTATGATATATATATATATATATTTTTTTTTTTTTACTATTAATGGAGGTGATAAGCGACTTAGAATGTCACTGACAGTGAGGGGAACAGATTAACTGCAACTGGCATCACCAGTAACATTAATATACATTATCACTGTACTAATGACACTGGCTGGGAAGGGATTAACATTTGGGGCGATCAAGGGGTTAAACGTGTGCCTAACCATATGTTTTGTGTGTATTATGTGCAGGGTTGGTGCAAGGATTTTTGTCTACTTAGGCAAAGGTGCATTTTAGTGCCCCCAGCCTCCTATGTCCCAACTGCTGCAAACTGTCCCCACTTCTAATAAAAGTCTGTGGTCAGGTGTCGGTGCATGGTACCTTGGCTGATCCCTGCAGCCCCATCCCTCCTGCAAAAAAATAAAAATCATCCTCCCCTTTCTTTTTGATTTATTGTGTTAAAGTTCCTATTGTATGGTATTTTAATTCCCTTGGGTGCAGAGGGGGGTTGTAAGAGGAGAGAGGAGCGCTGGTGAACCCATCTCTGCTTCAATCCAGTAAAGTGATCTATAATGATAATATAATGTGGGATCAGCCTTCTTAAGCAGGATGTGTGGATCTCAGTGCCTCTTCTACCAGGGATAGAGGTATGTTGTCCCTGCTCTTCCCTAACGTGTCCCTGTTTAATCCTCTCCCCCCGCCTGCTTTCCTCCTATGCTGTGTCCCCCTTAGGTGCAGTCCCCTGTCTGCCTGCTGTAGAAGCTCTCTAGCCTCAGTTGGGAGAATATTCAGTGTCCCCGTCTCTAGTGCTGCTAGGCACCACCATGTGCCACATTAACCATGCTGCAGTTGCTCTGGTTTCATATCTCGAGCTGCTGCTAGGGCTGCACCGCAGATAAACATAATGAAGCCAGGCTCAGCCGGGGGATGTGAGCCCCTCTTTACCATCAGAGCCCCCATGTTCCATCAGTCACCCTGGTAACATCAGAGCCTCACTTTACTATCAGAGCCCCCCTGTAACATCGGTGCCCCCTTTACCATCAGAGTCCCCCCCTGTACTATCAGAGTCCCCCCCTGTACTATCAGAGTCCCCCCTGTAACATCATAGCCCCCCCATACCATCAGAGTCCCCCTTGTAACATCAGAGCCCCCCCATACCATCAGAGTCCCCCCTGAAACATCAGAACCTCCCTGAAACATCAGAGCCCCCCCCCGTAACATCAGAGGCCCCCCCGTAACATCAGAGGCCCCCCCGTAACATCAGAGGCCCCCCGTAACATCAGAGGCCCCCCCGTAACATCAGAGGCCCCCCCGTAACATCAGAGGCCCCCCCCTGTAACATCAAAGCCCCAACTTACAGATAGAGCCCTCCAGCGGTGCTGGAACTGTAATGTCGGGGAAGGCGGGGAGGGGAAGAGACTGTCGGGAGGAAAGTGTAAATGTAGCTGTAGCGGAAGCACAGAGATCTCATACCTGTCAGATGAGAACCAGCATGACAGGAAGTGTAGATTGGCAACGGCAGCCCCCTGTATACAGTGCCAGCCTGCACATGTGCCTTGCTTGTTTCGGACCCAGCTCAATAAGCGCCCCGGACAGTACTGCATACCGTCGGTGACCATGAGCGGCAAGAGGAATGGGGGGGGGAGTTTGATAATGGAACGCAGGTCCAGGACATGGAGCACCGGAGTCTGTTTACCCAGGCACATTTTACTGCCCCCCACCCCAGCCTGGCACTCTAAGGCAGCCGTTTGTGCTGCCTTATGGTGGCGCCGGTTCTGCTTATGTGCTACTTTTACTAACAGAACTATTTTTTTATTATCCCTGCTTTTCAGAGATAACAGAAAGATCGTTCCCTCTGTACAGGACCCTGTGTTGATTGTCATCACAGAGCTCTGGGCTGTGAATGTACACAGCCGATCAGCAGGTGCCTGCCATGACTCATTGGTGGGAATTTTCTGACAGGCTCCCGCTGTGTATAATCATAGGGGCGCCCTAAACACTGAAGCAGGTAGCGATGTATGCGTAACGTCACTTTGCCTGCATGGGCTGTCCGCCCGCAGTACATTGCTGGCAGGTGGCCCCCAAGTAGTTAAATTGAATAGATTGTTTTACAAAGTGGCGGTTCACATATACTTTAAATAAACATAGCCAACAGAAGACACATGGGCTCTGATATTCCCTGCTTTCCAATTTATATCTATATAGAACAATCACCTGTGTGTCATTGAACACACAATGTCATAGCTCCGATTTCTTAGGAAGTGGATGGGTCCCGAGTGCTGCAGAAAAGGGCACCAAGTAATGGCATGGCGCTGTTCTCTGTAGCATTCTCCCATGAGTTCAGGAACTGTCGCTGTTCTTAGTAGCATTCTTCCTTGAGGCGGCATGTCCTTAAAGTGGTATTGAACCCAAAAGCAAAACAATATATTGCAACTTACCAATTCCTAGATGTGGTGGCTGCATTAGTTTTCTTTTTAGGCTGGCTTTTCTTTATTTTCACCTGGTGATCCTGCCAGTAAGTCTGTTGATTTTCAACATGCCAAGCTGTCCTGCAAATGTAGCAGCTGTAACTGCTTATAAGTATTATCTGGAGCCCTCTGGCCCTTACCCCTGGAGCCCTCTGGCCCTTACCCCTGGAGCCCTCTGGCCCTTACCCCTGGGTAAATACATTGCTATAGTATTCTTGGTCGTTCCACGTGCCATATCTTGCTGATCTCAACTAATGCCTTATAAAGTTTGAAAAATGGTTATTTGTTCATTTCTTGTAACTATGTATTTAATAGCCACAAGAGACATGTGAACCGATATATGTTTATTGACTGTCTGAGTGTATTACAGGTTTATGCACTACAATGAATAAGCAACATTTTTATTCGCTCTGTAGGTTAGTTTGTCTTTAAACTCAATAAAAATATCTTTAAAAGAAGTATCATCTGGAGTTGTGCTTCATCTAACTCTCCCCTCCACCCAGGACTGAAAAATGCTGGTGTCCAAAAGTTTCCCCCTGTGCTCCTTCGTCCAGAGTATGGGGCAATCTAATACAGGTGGCATGTTACTGGTCAGATCATCAGGTGAAAACGGAGAGGAAAAAAAAAAAAAATGCCTTAAAATAATAATAATAAAAAAAAAAACACGCAGCCACTACATTCAGCTGCAATATATAAAATTTTTGGTTTCGGGTTTAATACCAAGTTAACGTTGAAATTTCAGAATATCTTTCCTTTCTGGACTCCTCTTTTGGCCTCATCATGCAAATAAAAACCTTTCCATTTTCATGGCATACCTTATTTAGGGGATTGGTGACATCATCGTTGGGTCTCTGTAAGCCATGATCTGCCTACATTGCAAAGAAAAGCACAGAGAAGCCAGCAGGGTGCTGTACATAGCTTCCTGAAAACATCACAGCATTCTACCTCCGCACTTCTCTCCAGAGCCCTCAGCCCTGATTCAATCAGTCAGCTGTCTCTTTGGATGAGTTAAAGCATTACCAAACCGCAGATGTTCAATAAAAAATAAAAAAAAATCCTGCAAAGCAACGGTATAATGTGCTAGTATGCATCTCATACTAGCACATTACGAAATACTCACCTTGGAACGAAGCTCTCCAGAGCTGTAAAGTCATTGATGAGAGGGCTTATTTATTCTCCATCTTTCTTCTGGGTTCACAAGGTCTGGCTATGTGATTGGCTGAAGCCGTGATGACATCACTCCCATGCATGTGTGCGGGAGTCCTCAGTTCCAGCACAAAACTCTGAATTTCTGACAAGGTATGCCAGATCTTCAGAGCACATGCACCAGTGATGACACTGGCTGCATGCAGGGTGAATATCTCCTAAACAGTGCACAACTAGGAGATATTCATTCTACCTACAGGTGAGCCTTATTATAGGCTTACCTGTCAGTAAGAAAGACCAAGCAGGGTTTACAAATCGCTTTAAGCAAATATCAAAATGTATCAAAGGCAAGTGTCAGTCTGGAGGAGCGGGCATTTCTTAGGAGGCCGCATTTAATGTAATGTTGAGCATCCTTGATTGAAAGAACTGCAATCTGAAGAAAGAAAGAGGTGGGCCAGGGACAGCCAAGCTGGGGAGGAAAGAGCTAGGATTCAGGGATCTTCAGACTACGGCCCTCCAGCTGTTGCGGAACTACGCGTCCCATGAGGTATTATAAAACTCTGACATGCACAGACATGACTGGGCATGATGGGAATTGTAGTTCCTGAACAACTGGAGGGCCATAGTTTGGAGACCCCTGAGCTGGATGATGTTGGACGTCCTCCACCCACGTTTGAATGTAACCCGCACGCATGTGCGTGAAAGTTACTTCAACCTGGCACAGCATCGTGCTGAGTCTGTACATGCCGCTGTGCATCCATGGCTCACTGTGCACTCACAGACAGGTCAAAACATCTACGACAGGTGAGGCTCACACAATATAGTAATAACCGCCCCTCTTACCTTCCAAAACCCTACTGGATAGATCAGCTTTCCCAAAGTCTCTTCGTCGGTCTCCAGAATCTTCTGTACACTCAGTCCATGCTCCCGTAACTTGGCCATGGCTGCCGAGGTCACCTGATCCTTTGTCTGGCTGGAGAGCATCAAGGAGAGCAGGACCTGATAACGCATCACCTGCACAGAGACAGCGGTTAGATAAGGCGAGACCATGCAGCTTTCAGTACTTCAGATCATTCGACCACTATGCCACTGAAATTAGCTAAGGACTATTTTACCAGCTTGGACCAATAGAAGTGTGCATATGCCATACCTGGCCAATTCCCATGGAAGCTGGAAATCACAGGCTACTACAGTGATATTCACTAGCTTTCAGGTCCCGTGCCAAGCAGCTGCTGTACGGCTTAGTAAACACAGGAAGTCGTTCGCATTCCAGCCCCGCCTTACTATCGCAGTGCACAGGGAACGTGGAAGCCAAAGACATACTAGATGCAAGTCTCATTCTCTTGGATCAATACGTTCCGCCCAATGCGTTTTGTCCCCAACATCACCAAGCGCCGCTGATGACGTCATGGTGATAAAACGCGTCGGAAAGAAACGTTATTTACCAGTTAGTTTTGATTGGGTCATAAGTCTTTGGGGAGTTTTAGCTCTTATTTTAGTAAATGAGTATTAAAATCACATTATATCACCTTTGAGTGCAAAATTTGAATAGGTTTGTTTGTTCAAATTATTACACATTATTACACATAGCTCTATTTTTCTTTATTGTTTAATTTTGATAAAAAAACTTTTCACATTGTGCTTTATTCCAAAAGGATGAGCTATTTCCCCAAAGATCAACCTGCCAGGGGTGCCCAGCATTGCTCACAGAGATCATCACCCAAAGGTGACTGGATTGTGTAACTATAATCATCATGTCTATAGGTATCTTATGGCTACTGCTCACATTTACATGTCTGCTTACGAAATAGAAAAATCAAGCTATTTTCACTGGAACACACTTTCATGTAAACATTACAAGGATAATAAAAACGTACACTGATCAGCCATAACTTTATGACCACTGACAAGTTAAGTGAATAACATTGATTATTTTGTTACAATGGCATCTGAAAGTCGTGGGATATATCAGGCAGCAAGTAAACATGTTGTCCCCAAAGTGCATGTGTTAAAAGCAGAAAAAAAAATGGGTATCCCAGTTTGTTGTGTATGGGGCTGTGCAGCCGCAGACTGGTCACGGTGTCCATGCTGACCCATATCCACAGCCAAAAGTACCTACAATGGGCATGTGAGCATCAGAAGTGGACAACAGAGCAATGGAAGAAGGTGGACTGGTCTGATGAATCACGTTCTCTTTTACATTTTGTGGATGGCTGGGTGTGTGCGCATCACTTACCTGCGGAAGAGGTGGTCCCAGGATGCAGTATGGGAAGAAGGACATCCAGCGGAAGCAGTGTGATGCTTTGGGCAATGTTCAACTGGGAAACCTTGGGTCCTGCATTCATGTGGATGTTCCTGGACACGTGCCACCTACCTAAACATTGTTGCTGACCAAGTACATATCTTGAAAGTCATCATCAATTACTCATCACATGGAAATGGCATTCTCTGATGGAAATGGCCTCTTTCAGCAGGATAATGTGCTCTGCCACGCTGCAAAAAATGGTTCAAGAATGGTTTGAGGAAGCAATTTCTTTGAAATGTTGACTTGGCCTCCAGATTCTCCATATCTCAATCCAATTGATAATCTGTGTGATACGCTTCAAGTCTGATTCATGGATGCCCCACCTCACAACTTACAGGACCTAAAGATTTCCTACTGACAGCTTGGTGCCAGATACCACAACATACCTTCAGAGGTCTAGTGGAGTCCATGCCTGGATGGGTCAGGGCTGTTTTGGTGGCAAAAGAGGGGCCTACTCAGTGTTAGGTTGGGGGTTCATAAAGTTATGGCTTATTCGGGGGATACTTACAGAAGACACACTATTCACTTTCCTTGAGTATAAATAATTAAAATATTAAACAGGTAGACTGGCTCCGCAGGTATGGGGAGCTGGGGACACCTACTGTAGTTTGTGAAAGCTATTAAGAGTTAGCCCATGTCTCGGACTGTAGGTGTGCACCTGAATCTGCAATATTAGTTTTGGATGGAATTTTTAAGCTCATACCATTATGTATTAATCTATTTTATGACCAGAGGTGGAATGCAGCTCATGTCCAAGATGATCCAGGAAATGTAAACGGCGATGAAAGCCAAAACCGCATCCAGCAAACACAATCCCCGGCTGTTCTGTGCTGTAATGAGCACTCTGCATATGTTTCATCTGTGCACGGTGTCCGGGATCACACCGTCATTTTACTGGCATTCCAATCAAATGGCTAATACACACACAGGCCAATAAATCACACATCTGCTCTCCACTATCTTCAAATACACAGATAAAATACTGCTGTTCTTCTGGATTTAGCATCTTGTCCTAGAATGTTCTTATGTGGTCAGAATTCGAAGAAAAGCTTCACAACATTCTGGACATTCAGTACACAGAGGAGGAGTGGAGCATATTACAGTGAGCCCTGTGCTATAGAAGTAAAAATTAGGGTTGTTCCGATACCACTTTAAGCCCTTGTACACACGGTCGGAGATTCCGACAACCAAATCCGTGTAATTCCGACGGATTAATTCCGGAAGAAGTCCGGAAGTGATGTTGCATACACACGGTCAGACAAAGTTGTCGGAAAATCCGATTGTACATAACGTGATGACGTTATTTCATTACGACAGGACTACATTCAGGCTAGTAGCCAATAGCTTTGGTCTAGGAATTTGATCTGAGCATGCATGGCACTTTGTCCGGCGGAGTAGGCTACACATGATTGGAGTATGTCCGATGGGAGCATTTTGTCTGAAAATTTTACCGGCAAGTTGGAAAAATTGGTCCGTCGGATATTCCGACGGAAACAGTCTGATGCAGACCACACACAGTCGGAATATCCGACAAAACGGTCCGATAGGAAACATTCAGACGGAATCTCCGACCGTGTGTACAAGGACTAAGACAAAAATACAGATACTTTTTTTCAAGTACTTACTGATACCGATTACTGATACTTTTTTTTTTTTTTTTTAATGTCGTGACAATTTTCAGGATTTGGTGGCACTGATAGGTGGCACTGACTGATGGCTGGCACTGATAGATGGCACTGCTAGTGGGCACTTAAATGCAGCACTGATTGGCAATTGCTGACCTTGAATAATAATTGACATGAATGATGCAATGAAGGATTTTGCAATGCTATATGGTAGAGCATTGCGAAATCCTTCCTTTCCTCTCATCATTCATGTCATTTATCATATAGTATATGCTGCTGGCGATGCCCATCTTCGTACACCTTGCATACAAGAAAAAGAACCGCTGCTCCAGGTGTATAAAGATAAGGCTGATTGGAGTACCCTGCAGAGTGCTAGCCCCGGCCCGCCTCCATGGGAAACGTGGAAAGAAGAAAGAAATGGCTGCACATCCAGAACTTCCAGTTGCCTTTTATTTTGTTTCACAAAGATAACACCAAAGACACCAAACTGTGGTCATGTAGACGCGTTTCACACATCCATCTTGTGCTTAATCATTACGAATGTAAGTTAACGATTAAGCACAAGATGTATGTGTGAAACGCATCTACGTGACCACAGTTTGGTGTCATTGGGGTTATCTCTGTTAAACAAAATGAAAGGCAATCGGAAGTTCTGGATGTGCACCCTTTTTTTTCTTCTTTCCTTGGTACACCTTGCACTCGGCCGCAGACGGAGACACGGAACATCACTAACGTTACTGAATATATGATGCTCCGGTCACCAATTCTGATAGAACATGTGGCTGTGCCCTGCACCCCATGCCCCTGCCAGCTTACCTAGTTTTACTGCTGCCAGCCTGTTGAGGACTCGCTCTCCTGTCCACCCGCTGCCTTCTGGTTGTGAGCAACACCGCCTCTTTGCCAGGTATCGGCTTAGGCATCGGGAAAATATGTGCGAGTATAAGTACTCTCGCAAATGCTCGGTATCGATACTAGTATCGGGACGACCCTAGTATAAATTATTGCAGCAACCACCATTTTATTCTCTACGGCCTTTGCTTTCAGAAAATATACATGGTGTTTGGGGGTTCTAAGCAAAATGCTGATTTTACATGTCTGTAAGAAATGCCAGAATTGTCCCGGTTTTGAAAAGGTTAAAATTCCATAATGCTTGCAGGTAAAAAAAAAAAAAAAAAGCTAATGCGTTTCAGCCTACATGGCCTCGGTGATGTCATTGGGGCTCATTTACACAGGCACTCGCCTCTGTACAGCATACAGAGCCATTTGTTTATCTTTCTGTGCTACCCTTGAGCTGAGTGCAGGCAGCCCATATGCAGTTGTGCTCATAAGTTTACATACCCTGGCAGAATTGATGATTACTTGGCCATTTTTTAGAGAAAATTAATGATAACACAAACTTTTTTCACTCATGGTTAGTGATTGGCTGAAGTAATTTATTATCAATTGACTGTGTTTACTTTTTAAATCATAATCACAACAGAAACTAGCCAAATTACCCTGATCAAAAGTTTACATACCCTGGTGATTTTGGCTTGATAACATACACACAAGTTTACACAAAGGGGTTTGAATGGCTATTAAAAGGTAACCATCCTCACCTGTGACCCGTTTGCTTGTAATTAGTGTGTGTGTATAAAAGGCCAATGAGTGTCTGGACTTCTGACAGACCCTTGCATCTTTCATCCACTGCTGCACTGATGTTTCTGGATTCTGAATCATGGGGAAAGCAAAAGAATTGTCAAAAGATCTGCGGGAAAAGGTAGTTGAAATATTTAAAACAGGAAAGGGATATAAAAAGATATCCAAGGAATTGAGAATGCCAATCAGCAGTGTTCAAACTCTAATGAAGAAGTGGAAAATGAGGGGTTCTGTTGAAACCAAACCACGGTCAGGTAGACCAACTAAAATTTCAGCCACAACTGCCAGGAAGTTTGAGATGCAAAGAAAAACCTACAAATAACTTCAGGTGAAATACAGAACTCTCTGAAAACATGTGGTGTGGCTGTTTCAAGATGCACAATAAGGAGGCACTTGAAGAAGGATGGGTTGCATGGTCAAGTCGCCAGAAGAAAGCCATTACTACTCAAATTCCACAAAGTATCCCGCTTACAATACGCCAAGCAGCACAGAGACAAGCCTCAAACCTTCTGGCTTAAAGTCATTTGGAGTGATGAGACCAAAATTTCGCTTTTTGGCCACAGCCATAAACACTACATTTGGAGAGGATTCAACAAGGCCTATGATGAAAGGTACAGCATTCCTACTGTGAAACACGGAGGTGGATTGCTGATATTTTGGGGATGTGTGAGCTACAAAAGCACAGGAAGTTTGGTCAAAAATGTTGGTAAGATGAATGCAATATGTCATCAAAAAATACTGGAGGAACATTTGCATTCATCAGCCAGGAAGCTGCACATGGGACGTACTTGGACATTCCAACATGACAATGATCCAAAACACAAGGCCAATTCCACCTGTCATTGGCTACAGCAGAATAAAGTGAAGATTCTGGAGTGACCATCTCAGTCTCCGGACCTCAATATCATTGAGCCACTCTGGGGAGAGATCTCAAAACGTGCCATTCATGCAAGGCAGCCCAAGAATTTACAGGAACTAGAAGCTATTTGCCAAGAGGAATGGGAAACTTTACCATCTGAGAAGATAAAGAGCCTCATCCACAAATAAAAGACTTCAAACTGCCATTTATGTTAAAGGGGGCAATATATACAGTAGTAAGAACTGGGGTATGTAAACTTTTGATCGGGGTCATTTGGATAGTTTCTGTTGTGATTATGATCTAAAAAGAATAAACACAGTTGATTGACAATAAATGACTTCAGACAAACACTAACCATGAGTGAAAGAAAAGCTTTTGTGTTATCATTCATATTCTCAGAAAAATGGCCAAGAAATCAAATTCTGACAGGGTATGTAAACTTATGAGCACAACTGTAAGTGTGTCCATATCCATCAGCTGTACAGACTCACCCACACAGCCACGTCTGACCAGCATGCAGGGAGGGGTGCACGGACTGGGATGCAGAGCCTGTGCATCCAAGATCATCCATGCGTGCCGGTCAGACTCACCTGTACAGCTGATGCATTCACTTATATGGACTGCCTACATGCAGCTCAGCTCAAGACTGAGGGCTTTTAAAAGGATTACTGAAGCGGGGGCTGTGATGATTTTATAAAGCCGTGTACAACACCCTGCCTTCCCCTTCCACCAGCCATGTTCTGCCTGCATTTCTTAGAGAAGCACAGCGACCCAGTGGTGATGTCACAGAGTCTAAAATAAAGTATATCATTTTTTATTTAAAAAGGTTATTAGCAGGCTGATGGGGACGGGGGTTGAGTAAGGAGAAACCAGGGAAGAAAAGAATAAGAAGATTACAGGCATACCCCACTTTTAAGTACACAATGGGTTTTATTTACTAAAGCTGGAAAGTGCAAAATCAGGCTCACTTCTGCATAGAAACTAATGAGCTTCTAACCCCAGCTTGTTCAATTAAACTTTGGTAATAAAACCTGGAATCTCATTGGTTTCTATGTAGAAGTGAGTCTGATTTTGCACTTTCCAGCTTTAGTAAATAAACCCCATTGTGTACTTAAAAGTGGGGTATGTCTGTACACTTCAGCATAATTTTTGCCCTTTTCCCATTGACTGTGGCCCTTAAGCAGACAATAGTCAGGGCCCTCTCCTACAGACCATACCTCTGGGGCAGCGTTCTGATCAAAACACTTCTCAGCCCCCATCTGATCCACGGGGGCATCCCGTCCGCTCCTCATCTGCCGGATGTTCTCCAGATGTTTCTGCCAGTTTGTCGGCTCCCACTTCAGCTTCTTCTCCGCGTCCTCCGCCGAGTTCTCGTATGCCACCTGCACCCTCTTCTGCACCCCTCTGCACTTTCCTCTAGAGGGGGGCACACCAGCCTCACCTGCAACAACACAACCATTAGAAATTCTGTCTACAGTTGCCACCTCATCCCTTTAATACCAAACACATATTAATTACACATGTTCAGGAGCTAATTTAATGCAATAAGTAAATGTAAATACCACCTTAATCAGCCACAGAACCTGTGTAAAGGGATTATAAAACGCAATGGGTTTGATTTACTAAAACTGGAGAGTGCAAAATCTGGTAAAGATCTTCATAGAAACCAATCAGCTTCCAGGTTTTATAAACTTTTTTTCTTTTTTTTTTTTTTTTTAACAAAAAATCCCCCATTATTCTTCTTCAGGGGTCCCCTGCCGGAGCTCAAGGCCCCTCCTCTTCATTGGGCTCCCCCATGGATAGCAGTTTTCCATGGGGGAACCATACGAACTTGCTCCGTTGACACAGACAGCAGGACTCAGCCCCACTCCTGTTTCACTGGATTTGATTGACAGCAGCGGGAGGAGCCAATGGCTCCTGCTGCTATCAATCTGCCCAATGAGGAGAGAGACAGCACCGGGAGCCACTGCGCTTGTTGCACATTGCTGGATCAGGCAAGGACAAGGGGGGGTCTGTGGGGCTCGCTGGAGCACAGAAGGCTTTTCACCTTAATGCATAGAATTAAAGCAGAGCTCCACCCAAAAGTGTAAGCTCTGCTTGTTTGCTTTGTATCACCCCCCCCCCCCCCCACCCGGGTGACATTTGCCACCTTCTGGGGATGGGGGAGGGAGAAACCGGTACCTGTTTTTGACAGGTACAGTCCCCACTTCCTGCCTGGAGAGAGATGCCGTGAGGTCCCCCAGAAGTTCGCCCTCCTCCTCCTCTGCCAGGCCAGTTAGAAAGTGCAGTGTGCTTCGCGCATGTGCAGTAGGAAACTTTTGGTTTCTCTTACCACGAATGGCGTCGGCAGCACCCGAGAGCAGTTTGGAAACAGCTGCTGACTTTTCATTTTTGGAGGGGGGGGGCTGGAGCTCCGCTTTAAAGTGGTTGTAAACCCTTACAAACCACTTTGACCTACAGGTAAGCCTAGATTAAGGCTTACCTGTAGGTCCAAGCAATATCTCCTAAACCTATATGGTTTAGGAGATATTTGCCCGAAAACGGGCACCGCTGTCTACGGCGCATGCGCCGTAGACAGCGGCGCGCAGGTGCACTGAGCGCGGCAGTTCCAAGAATGGAGCTGCCGCATTTGTCGACTCCCGTGCGCATGCGCGGGAGTGACGTCATCGCGGCTTCGCCGAATGACAGCGGCGGAGCTGCGAGACGCCACCAGCAAGATGGATGCGGCGGACTACAGGGGACAGCGGCGACTTCGCTGGCTCCTGTGTCAGGTAAGTGACACATAATGGGCTACTATGCGATGCATAGTAGTCCATTATGCTTTACCTTTGCAGGGAAAAAAAGAGGAAGTAAACTCATCAGGGTTTACTTCCTCTTTAAGGTGAAAAATCTTAGGGATTTAGAAGCACTTTAATCATACTGAATGCGGCTTTGAAATCATTTCAAAGCTGCATATCAGTGCGACTTCTGGTACGACTAGGCTGACATCTGCGCGACTTCATGCAAAGATATCTATGCAATCCGCACCTGAAATTGCCAAAAACAAACAATGCAAGAACTTTCTGTCAAGTCCGCGTGCCACCGAAAAAGTCAGATTTGAACCACGCCATTGCCCACAATAGGGTGCGACTTGTCAAATTGGATGACAAGTCGCACCGGTGTGAACAGGGGCCAACTGAACAAGATGAAGTCAGAAGCTGATTGGCTATCACACACAGCTGCACCAGATTCTGCACTCCCCAGTTTTAGTAAATCAACCCCCTTGGTGTCTATGGAAATGGCAGGTTCTCTTCTTTCCATCAGTCCTCCATATTACCTCCATGCTGCTCTGGTCTGTCTGGTCTGTCTCCTCTCCTCCTCCAGCCGTCCTCCAGCACTTTCCTCCCACTCCTGGTCACCCTGACAGAGCTCATGCCTAAACGTCAACAGCCTCACCACACATGGGCAAACCCGCCACAGCACTACAACTCCCAGCATCCTCCGCGGGCGCTTCCGGGATAGGGGCATGTGACCGCGGTGGAGGGCGGGGCGCCGCAGGGGTGAAGGGGGCGGTACCTGCAGGCCCAGAAGCCGAGGATTGAAGTTGGGTGAGTGGGCGCGTGCCAGTGACAGCAGAGAGGGGGAGAGACTGCAGGTGAGTGCAAGAGAGAGAGGTGTGTGCAATCACCAATACTAATACTACTGTGTACACTGCATGACTGTATACATGCACTGCTATACCTAAGCAGTGCACTTCTGTATATAGAATACATGTCTGCATTACTACAATATATTCTACACTTCTTTACATGCATATATGTTATACACTGCATTGTGTGTCTTTCTTTATCTGTGTGTGTGTATTATTAGAATTAATATACATAGATATTTACATACAGCTTAGTGTGTATGGACACTCGGTCACAAAAGTACACCCCTCACGTTTTTGTAAATATTTTATTCATATCTTTTCATGTGACAACACTGAAGAAATGACACTTTGCTACAATGTAAAGTAGTGAGCGTACAGCTTGTATAACAGTGTCAATTTCCTGCCCCCTCAAAATAACTCAACATGCAGCCATTAATGTCTAAACCGCTGAAAAACAAAAGTGCGTACACCCCTAAGGCTAGGTTTACACTGAAGCGATGCGGGAACGCCGCGAATCCGCGGCGGGTTCCCGCATCGCATGCCTCCCGCCGGCAGTTCACACTGCCCTATGCGGACTGCTGGGAGTGTCAGTGAAACCTTAATGACACCCCCAGATCAGTTTGAATATCGCAGTGCGATCTGCAAACTCGGACAGGAATCGGATCGCATGGTGTGAACCCCCATGCGATCCGATTCTGCTGCGGACCAAAAAGAGGGTCCCGTGCGAGTTTGCGGCGGGTGCGATGCGAATTCAGCCATACTATCTGTATGGCTGAACTCGCATCGCACAGAGATCGGATGTGATTTGAACTGCAGTGCGGTGCGAATCACATCCGGGTCTCCCCGCCGCAGCGGTGTGAACCCAGCCTAAGTGAAAATGTCCAAATTGGGCCCAATTAGCCATTTTCCCTCCCTGGTGTCATGTGACTTGTTAGTTTTACAAGGTCTCAGGTGTGAATGGGGAGCAGGTGTGTTAAATTTGGTGTTATCGCTCTCTCATACTGGTCACTGGAAGTTCAACATGGCACCTCATGGCACACAACTCTCTGAGGATCTGAAAAAAAATAATTGTTGCTCTACATAAAGATGGCCTAGGCTGTAAGATTGCTCAAATTGAGCTGCAGCATGGTGGCCAAGACCACACAGCCGTTTAACAGGACAGGTTCTACTCAGAACAGGCCTTGCAATGGTCAACCAAAGCAGTTGAGTGCACGTCCTCAGCGTCGTATCCAGAGGTTGTCTTTGGGAAATAGACATATGAGTGCTGCAAGCATTGCTGCAGAGGTTGTAGCGGTGGGGGGGGGGTCAGCCTGTCAGTGCTCAGACCATACACCGCTGACTACATCAAATTGGTCTGCATTGCTGTCGTCCCAGAAGGAAGCCTCTACTAAAGATGATGCAAAAGAAAGCCCACAAACAATTTGCTGAAGACAAGCAGATTAAGGACTTGGATCACTGGAACATGTCCTGTGGTCTGATGAGACCAAGATAAACTTATTAGGTTCAGATGGTGTCAAGCGTGTGTGGTGGCAACCAGGTGAGGAGTACAAAGACAAGTGTGTCTTGCCTACAGTCAGGCATGGTGGTGGGAGTGTCATGGTCTGGGGCTCCATGAGTGCTGCCGGCACTGGGGAGCTACAGTTCATTGAGAAACCCATGAATGCCAACATGTACTGTGACATACTGAAGCAGAGCATGATCCCCTCTCCAGACCTAAACCCTATTGAGTATCTGTGGGGCATCCTCAAATGGAAGATGGAGTGCAAGGTCTCCAACATCCACCAGCTCTGTGATTTCGTCATGGAGGAGTGGAAAAGGACTCCGGTGGCAACCTGTGAAGATCTGGTGAACTCCATGTCCAAGAGGGTTAAGGCAGTGCTGGAAAATAATGGTGGCCACACAAAATATTGACACTTTGGGCCCAATTTGGACATTTTCACTTAGGGGTGTATTCACTTTTGTTGCCAGTGGTTTAGACATTAAAGAGGAAGTAAACCCTGATGAGTTTACTTCCTCTTTCATTCCCTGCAAAGGCAAAGCATAATGGACTACTATGCATCGCATAGTAGCCCATTATGTGTCACTTACCTGACACAGGAGCCAGCGAAGTCACCGCTGTCCCCTGTAGTCCGCCTCATCCATCTTCTCGGTGGGTCTCGCAGCTCCGCCGCTGTCATTCGGCGAAGCCACGATGACGTCACTCCCGCGCATGCGCACGGGAGCCGACACGCGCGGCAGCTCCGTCGCTGAGAATGCCGCGCTCAGTGCGCCTGCGCGCCGCTGTCTACGGCGCATGCGCCGTAGACAGCGGTGCCCGTTTTCGAGCAAATATCTCCTAAACCATATAGGTTTAGGAGATATTGCTTGGACCTACAGGTAAGCCTTAATCTAGGCTTACCTGTAGGTCAAAGTAGTTTGTAAGGGGTTACAACCACTCTAATGGCTGTGTGTTGAGTTATGTTGAGGAGACAGAAAATGTACACTGTTATACAAGCTGTACACTCACTACTTTACATTGTAGCAAAGTGTCATTTCTGCAGTGTTGTCACATGAAAAGATGGAATAAAGTATTTACTAAAATTTGAGGGGTGTACTAACTTTTGTGAGATGCAATATATATATATATATATATATATATATATATATATATATTATTATTATTTTGGATTGAGATCTGGCGAGTGTGGAGGCAATTGGAGTACAGTGACCTCATTGTCATGTTCAAGAAACCAGTGATGAGATGATTTGAGTTTTGTGACATGGTGCATCATCCTGCTGGAAGGAGCCATCAGAAGATGGGTACACTTTAGTCATAAAGGGATGGACATGGTCAGCAACAATACTCGGGTAGGCCGCGGCTTTTTAAACTAGCAAATATCCTCCACACCATTACACCACCAGCAGCCTGAACCGGTGATACAAGGCAGGATGGATCCATGCTTTTTATGTTTACGCCAAATTCTGACCCTACCATCTGAATGTCACATTTGAAATCGTCATTCATCAGACCAGGCAACGTTTTTCCAGTCTTCTATTGTCCAATTTTGGTGAGCCTGATCAAATTGTAGCCTCAGTTTCCTGTTAGCTGACCACTGGGTGTGGTCTTCTGCTGTAGCCTATCTGCTTCAAGGTTTGTGTTGTGCGTTCAAATGGTAATCTGCATACTTTTTTTGTAACAAGTGGTTATTTGCATTACTGTTGCCTTTCTAGCATCTCAAACCAGTCTGCCAATACCCCTCTGACATCAACAAGGCATTTTCCTCCATACAGCTGCCACTCACTGGATATTTTCTCTTTTTCTGACCATTCTCTGTAAACCGTAGCGATGGTTGTGTCTAAAAAGTCCAGTAGATCGGCAGTTTTTGAATTGCTCAGACCAGCCCAATTACTTAGACCAAACCATCTATACCAGTGTTTCTCAACTTCAGTCCTCAAGGTGCCACAACAGGTCATGTTTTCAGGATTTCCCTCAGATGAAACAGCTGTGGTAATTACTAAGGCAGTGAAACTGATCAAATCACCTGTGCAAAATAATGGAAAGCCTGAACACTAGGGGTGCAACGGATTGTCACCAATCCGTAATCCAAACGGTTCACCCTGTGCGGATCGGCAAACGCAGCGAAGCGCGCCTCGGCCTTAGGAAAGGCCGCGGCTTCAGCCTAGCTCTGGGGCGGCGGCCATCTTGGTGCACCCGTCTGCCGTTTACAATGTGATTGCTCTGTCAAATGAAGGAGCGATCACTTGTAAACAAACCGGCATCATTATGGCGCCGGTTTGTTTACATGTGATCGCTCCTTCCTCTCTCCCCTCTGTGTACTGATCTGTACAGTGGAGGGGAGAGATCGGATGGCAGCAGCGCTGTGGGCTGGATCTGTAGTGCCCACTGCGCTGCTCTGACAATTGCAGTCAAAGCAATCGCTCAATACCCTGGCCATACTTGGCGATACCCAGCCAATATTACAGTGGGGGGGATGGCGTGGATATTACAGTGGGGACTATATGGTGGAGTTTTCACAGGTTTTTGCAAATTCTATTTGCTGATCCGAAAAATGATCCGATCCGTGACTCTGATACGGATCGGATCGTTCCTCGGGAGTTTTTTGATCCGTTGCACCCCTACTGAAAACATGACCTGTTGGGGTGCCTTGAGGACAGGAGTTAAGAATCGCTGATCTATAGTATAGAATCTAGAGATTATAGATTTGAGTGCTGCAACCACAGCGATGTCAGACAGTCAGAGGCACTCACAGGATGGGAGGCACAGGATGCAGCTTAAAGGATAAATTCACCTTTCTACAAAAAAATAAAATAAATGCACATAATTTTGCAGGTAAAAAAAGTATATTTGTTTTTTGTAGTAGGAGCCTGTAAAGCATTGCACCAGTGACCAGCAGATCTTCGGTGCCATGCACACAGTCAGTGTATCTGTTTCCTGTACAGGTATGCTGATACTTGTTGACAGGAAGACTCAATGAGCTTCAACAGCACCATTGTGGTTCATTGAGAAGCCAACAGCCGCTAAGGATGTCACGACTTGTAATTCATTCATACAGAGCTGTATGCATGGATGATAAAGCCATGTGGGCAGAGCCTCAAATGACCACACTGGAACTTTTCCCCATACTGTCACGGGCACCCAGCAAGATGTCTTCATTCTGCAAACAAGCCAATCTCTATTGGTTAGGAATGTGGAGTTGGTGATACTAAAATCATATGAAATTATATAATTTGTACATTGAGCCCTTGTGCGTCACGCCTACGCGTTTCGCCGTAAAGGCTTCCTCAGTACACGGAAAAGCTACAAAGACATGGCAAGAGAGAACAATAAATATCACCATCTTCACATGAGCTGCGCCTCAAGTACAAATGTCATGGCAACAAGGACAGATCCAAATATATGGAGCGGTCAACCACGCTGTGATAGTGGACAGCAAGTAGCACATTCTGAGTACAGACAGAAATTTATAGTTGCTTATAGCAGGGGCAGGAAAGAAGTCCCAGTCAGTAAATTACCATCAATGGGGACAGCCAATAGAGAACATGATCCCATCCACATAAAGCTTAGTAGATGCTGATGAAACATAGTATGGCCAAACGGCATATAAAGACTGAAGGTGAAAGTACTTTTATGGAGACAATGAAGCCATACCCCTGGGAGACAGCCCAATGAGTGTCAGCACATACACCATATTTCTGTACAAAAGGGTCACTTTTTAAAAATGGTGGTAGTGAATCTCCTCCTGCCATGGAATTGGTTGAGGATTTGGTGCATTTGACACAAATCCCATAAATGTTCTTTTTTGGTATTTCCTGCCCTACCAAATGTCTAGCCTGGTGCTGACGGTATTGTATTTAATATATTGAAATCGGGGGTTCAAGTTCTTACGCAAGCCCAGTTCTTAGGGGACCTTGTAGGCTTGGCTTTGTCAGTGTACACCTCGCCTTAACCTGAGACTTCAGAAGGTTTGGAGATTCTGGGTATAAAGTTGGAGTCATCTGGAGTGTGATGTGTCATGTGAGGTCATCCCATTCACACTTCCCCCTTGACAGAGGGAATCATAACCAAGGGATCACTTCTGTTCTTTTAACCACTTGCACTCCAGAAGATTTGACCCCTTTTATGACCAGGCCATTTTGCCTGACAACGCTCCACCTGCATGAAATTTATATCAATTTTTTTCGCACAAATACAGCTTTCTTTTGTTATTACTATCATCACTGCGTTGATTGTTTTTTTTTTTTTTTTTTTAATAAAGGAGAGACCAAATATTTTTAAAATATATATTTTGGTATAAAACATAACGGATTTAAATGTCTTCATAAATTTAATCCAAAATGTATTCTGCATCACGATAAGTGTGTATTAACTAGTTCCCGACCTGCGCACGCTGATGTACGTCGGCAGAATGGCACGGGCAGGCATATTGGCGTACAGGTACGTCCATTTTTAAATGCCGCCCTGTCATCGCATGCGCGCCGCCAGCCGGGACCCCCGTGAGTCCGGTCGCGGGTCCCGCGGCGTCTTGCGGGGTTATGCCGTTGTAAACGGCATCTCCCCGTTCTGCCTAGCAAGTGAAGCTGATCTCTGCTCCAAATGATTGGAGCAGAGATCGGTGTTCACTAACATAAAGCCCAGCCCCCCACAGTTAGTAACACGCCCCTAGGAACACTTAACCCCGACACTGCCACCCCCTGGTTAACCTCTTCACTGCCAGTGTCATTTACACAGGAATCACTGCATTTGTATAGCAGTGATTGCTGTATAAATGACAATGGTCCCAAAAAGTGTCAAAAATGTCTGATGTGTCCGCCATAATGTCGCAGTCACAATAAAAATCGCTGATCGCCGCCATTATTAGTAATTAATAAAAATGCCATAAAACTATGCCCTATTTTGTAAACGCTATAACTTTTGCGCAAATCAATCAATCGATTATTGCGACTTTTTTGGTTCTACATATTTTTGGTAAAACAAAAAAAATGCGTATGGGCCTGAACTGAGGGAAAAAATTTTTTTTATATATATTATTGGGGGATATTTATTATAACAAAAAGGGAAAAATAATAAGTTTTTTTTTTTTTTTTTTTTCAAAATTGTCGCTCTGTTTTTGTTTATAGTGCTTTTGTTTATAGTGCAAAAAAATAACAACCGCAGGGGTGATCAAATACCACCAAAAGAAAGCTCTATTTGTGGGGGGAAAAAAGGACGTCAATTTTGTTTGGGAGCCACGTCGCACGACCGTGCAATTGTCAGTTAAAGCGACGCAGTGCCGAATTGCATGGTACAGTAAAAAAAAAAAAAAAAAACCTTGGATTGCGAGTATAATTCATTCCAGAAACATGCTTGTAATCTAAAGCACTCTTATATCAATTTCTCCCATAACAAATAATGGAAACTCAAATGATTCGTCCCACAACCATTCATTCATAGGGCCTTCCGTTTATAGTCTGTATAAAAAGATTATAGCAATGTGACCAGGTTGCGTAACCATAAAATGTCCATCCGCAAATGGGATTAGAAGCCTCCACAAGGGGATTAGAAGCAAAATCCAGTGGGAGCTCCAGAGTATAAAAGAGAAGAGAGGAGCCTCTAAGTGTAGCAATACGTTGCTAAATGTTTCACCTTCATTAAATGTAACCATATTTCTACACTTAGAGACGCCTCTCTTCTTTTATACTCAGTTGTGACATGACGCTACTTGTATTTCAAGACATCGCTTCTATATAAAGTCAAACTTTAGTTTGGCAGAATTGTTTTTTTTTTTTTTACCTTCCTCTTGAGGCTTGAGCACAAGTTCTCAACAGGATTAAGGTCTTGTGAGTTTCTTGGCCATGGACATGAAATCTCAAGGTTTTGTTCCCCAAGTCCCTTGGTTATCACTTTGCCTTATGTTAAGGTGCTCCATCATGCTGGGAAAGGCATTGTTCCTCACCAAACTGTTCTTGGATGGTTGGGAGAAGTTGCTCTCTGAGGTTGTTTTTGTACCATTCTTTATTCATGGCCGTGGTCTTAGGAAAAAGTGTGAGTGAGCCCCCTCCCTTGGCTGAGAAGCAACCCCAGACATGAATGGTCTCTGGTTGCTTTACTGTTGGCACGGGACTGATGGTAGCTCTCACCCCTTCTCTGGACAAGGTTTTTCCAGATGCCCCAAATCGAAAAGGGGATTTGTCAGAAGATTACTTTACACCAGTTCTCAGCAGTCCCATCCCTGTACATTTTGCAGAATATCAGTCTGTCCCTGATGATTTTCCTGGAGAGAAGTGGCTTCTTTGTCCTTCTTGACACCAGGCCATCCTCCAAAAGTCTTCTCCTCACTGAGTGCACAGATGTACTCACACCTGTCTGCTGCCATTCATGAGCAAGCTCTGCACTGGTGGTGCCCCGATCCCACAGCTGAGTCAACTGTAGGAGACGTTAATTTTCATGGCAAAGAGGGACTTTGCAATTCATCTGATCACTCTTTATAACATTCTGGGTTATATGCAAATTGTCATCATAAAAACAAAGGCAGCAGACTTTTTTTTTTTTTTTTTATACTAGTAATGACAGTGATTAGCGACTTAGTGGGACTGCTACTTTGTGGGACTGGGCACACTGACATCACCAGTGACACTCATTACAGTGATCAGTGCTAATCTACACTGTCACTGTTCTAATGACACTGGCTGTAAAGGGGTTATTTCAAGTGATCAAGGGGTTAAATGTGTCTAACCATGTGTAATGTGTGCTGCTTTTTACTAAATATTTTTGTTTCTTATCCACTGCACACAGCCTATCGGTAGGTCCCGGCCATGAATCATTGGCTGGGATGTGCAGTTAGGCTGGTTCAGCAGGAACTGTCCGAGATTCAAACCAATAATGGGCAGGCAGAATGTACCAAGTTGATCACTCAAAAGAACAATAAACTGGCCCTTTGGAGAAAGTTTGGAGATCCCTGGCATAGCAGAATGCTGAAAGTGTGTCTAAACTTCAGTTAAGTTTGATAACGTTATATTCCATGTGTACTAACCATGCTTTGTGTCCACACAGGGCCCCTTGTCACTCCAACCATGGCACGCCAAATGGGCAAAGACCCGGGCCTGAAGGAGAAGGTGAAGATGTTTTTGGGGTTTGGTCCCCCACGTCCCAAATCCAAAAATTCGGACAGGCAACCAGAGTACATTATTACTGCTGAACTGCTGAAAGTACGTGGTCTGTCGTTATGGCTGCGTATCTTGTATCATCTAAAGTGGCCAATCTCAACCAGAATTCCTCCAGAGGTTGCTAGGGGTTTCTTGATTGACCATCAGTCTGATGGGGCTGGGGCCAACACCAATTTGAAGAGCTATGGCATGGCTCCAATATCCTTTTCATCTGTCTATAAAGGTGGTATTCTGATCACCAATGTAAGGTGCATTTTTCCTTCTGACCCTTGTTTGTTTTTTTTTTTTTGTTTTTTTTTTTTAGCAAGGGTTCCCCTAGACCTGAAAAGTATTTCAAGGGTTCCTCTGGGGTAAAAAGGTTGAGAGAGGCTAATCTAATTGTTTTCTCTATTTTGAAGATTCTTCATTTCATACTAAAATGCTTCCTCCTGTCTGTTCACTAGGACCTGAGCCCCGAGAGTGCCCTCAGTGCAAGGCTGCGTGCAATGAATCATGTCTGTGAACTGGCGAAAACAAAGAAGTTTGAGGATGTAAGTGTGACGGTTTATCAGTGTGTAAAAAGCCTCTAACGTCTGAAGCAACACATGCTCTTGTGGCAGAGAAAAAGGAAAGGGCTAACGTCCGCCCTAGTGTAATACTGCTTAAAAAAGGCACCTGATATGATAAAAGTTGCATTCACATTTGGAAGCGCATATACAGGTATGAAGTACACGTGTTCCCCGCTCCCAGATGGTCACTGCAAGAAGTATCGATGAACGAGAGACATCCAACCTCCCCAAAGCCTGATGGCTGCTCACAAGCCGCCTGACAACACCTCTGGCTGCGCTGTGATGTAACCTGTCACAAAGGGAGAGATGGAGACAATGTCAGTTCGCAGGGTTGCTAATGATGACGTAATTTGGTTTAGGGTATCCCCGCGCTGTCGTTAAGGGCCTAAACTATTTAAAAGGATAGGTTGCAGCAAACTACCGACAGGGGTATGAACCCTAACCCCCAGATAATAAAAGTGAAAATCAAACAGATGGTGTTGCGCTACCTGAACTAGATATAAATATAAAGAGCCTAGTACTGGAAAAATTAAAATCTAGCTATAAATCAACTAGCCTATCTAAAATAGAAATTAAGGTGTCTTGTGCTAGTGTATTCTAAAACTTGAATTCCAGAAATCATGTGTTTATATATCAACATAAGTAACTAAGTAAAAGGAAAAAATATTCCATAAAGTGCAAATGTTAAAACGTGCAATTCATAGTGCATGAAAAAATTATAAAATACAGTCTTTAGTGAAATTAAATAAAGTGCCAGTGATAGTTCCGTAATCTTCTTAAAAAATAAAAAAGTTATTAAATATGTATATAAGACAGTCTATATAAAAGCTGAAATAGGTGCTCAGTGACTTGTTCAGTGCTTCTCAAAAAGAAAAACAGGTGCCAGCAATCGTGTTGTAATTTCTGTGTCTCCAGTATACACGGCACACTAGGTGAAATGGCCCCTTACCTTACTGCTGTAAGGTAAACAGCAAATCAAGCAGCAAAAACAAGGGTCCAGGGATTCTATCCCAATTCCTAGCAGGTGGATATTGGTCCCCTCAGGTAGGTATTTTTCCTCTCAGATAGTTTCCATATAGATCTTTGGCTTCAGTATAGCTCCCAGAGGTCTCATAGGAAAGATAGAGGTACACTCGGATGGTGAAGTACGTTCGTAAAATTTATTGTAACGATATATAAAAAGAGGTACTCACAAACATACGATAAAATACAGCATTAAAAACGGACGAGCAATCCGCTCGTGTATGCGAACGTCACTTCCGGTATCCTCGTTCCGACGCGTATCGTCACTGGTCACGTGACTTCAGGATTCCCTGATGAAGTCACGTGACCAGTGACGATACGCGTCGGAACGAGGATACCGGAAGTGACGTTCGCATACACGAGCGGATTGCTCGTCCGTTTTTAATGCTGTATTTTATCGTATGTTTGTGAGTACCTCTTTTTATATATCGTTACAATAAATTTTACGAACGTACTTCACCATCCGAGTGTACCTCTATCTTTCCTATGAGACCTCTGGGAGCTATACTGAAGCCAAAGATCTATATGGAAACTATCTGAGAGGAAAAATACCTACCTGAGGGGACCAATATCCACCTGCTAGGAATTGGGATAGAATCCCTGGACCCTTGTTTTTGCTGCTTGATTTGCTGTTTACCTTACAGCAGTAAGGTAAGGGGCCATTTCACCTAGTGTGCCGTGTATACTGGAGACACAGAAATTACAACACGATTGCTGGCACCTGTTTTTCTTTTTGAGAAGCACTGAACAAGTCACTGAGCACCTATTTCAGCTTTTATATAGACTGTCTTATATACATATTTAATAACTTTTTTATTTTTTAAGAAGATTACGGAACTAACTATCACTGGCACTTTATTTAATTTCACTAAAGACTGTATTTTATCATTTTTTCATGCACTATGAATTGCACGTTTTAACATTTGCACTTTATGGAATATTTTTTCCTTTTACTTAGTTACTTATGTTGATATATAAACACATGATTTCTGGAATTCAAGTTTTAGAATACACTAGCACAAGACACCTTAATTTCTATTTTAGATAGGCTAGTTGATTTATAGCTAGATTTTAATTTTTCCAGTACTAGGCTCTTTATATTTATATCTAGTTCAGGTAGCGCAACACCATCTGTTTGATTTTCACTGCTAATGATGACGTGTTTCAGAGGCATGTCCGCCTTTATCAAGTCACTCCCATACCTCCAGTATATGTCTTTTTATTGGGAGTTGTCATCTTCCAATGTTGTGTGTGTGTGTGTGTGTGTGTGTGTGTGTGTGTATATCTATCTAATCTCTCGTATATTAATCTCTCTATCTCTATTCTATATCTATATATAGATATTCAAAAACCTATAAAATCATGCAAATTCATAACCATTCTAAAGAAGTCCTGGCAGTTCAACCACCTATACCTCATTTTTATTTCCTCATTCTATTGTAGTAGTTTCCAACACTTGCCACCCACAGCAGTGATAACTCGCTCAAACCATTTACAAAGAAGGGGAAAGGAGTTGGAACCTGACCCAACCCTGTTCCATTACCCCCGTTCTTTGCAGATAGAATAATCCTCTATGCGGGGGTTCTTCTAATTACTGACTCCCATCATTATTGGAAAAACCGGCTCTTGTGGAACTACCTGTACTGGAAATTTGTAGCAGTTTCAGGCAATGCATTGCTATGAGAGACATGTTGTCTTATAAGGAAGCATATGTCATCAGCACATAGATGGATGGATTCATCTAAGCTGGAAAACACTAGTAGAAGGCTAAATAGACACAGCTACTCCATTGCTCTCCACTAGCTTTTGGGTCCGGTGCTGAGTGGCTGGCCTGTTGCATTATGAGCATAGGAGGTTACAGTCGCTCAGATTCCAGAGAGTGTTGCTTTTTCCTGAATGAATAAAAAGTTCTCTACCTGAGGTGGGGCAGTAACGTCACACTGTCCCCCTTATCCAATCAGAGAATGCTTGGCATTCATTCAAATAAAGCAAAGTGTTCCCTTAATGCCACCCATGCCGAGTGGCTGACCTCCTGTCTTCAGAATTCAGCAAGCCAGCTGCTTGGCACGATATCCAGGAGCTGGAGAAGGTTATTGGCGTTGCAGAGTCTACTACAGTGATTTCCAGCTTCCAGGGTCTTCAGCCAGGTATGGTTAAATGTGTAAACTGTGTGTGTATGTGTGTGTATGTGTGTGTGTGTATGTGTGGTATGTATGTATGTATGTATGTGTGTGTGTGTATGTATGTGTGTGTATGTGTGTGTGTGTATGTGTGTGTGTGTGTATGTGTGTGTGTGTGTATGTGTGTGTGTGTATGTGTGTGTGTGTATGTATGTGTGTGTGTGTGTGTGTGTATGTATGTATATGGAGAGAGAGAGAGAGAGAGAGAGACTCTCATATTCTCCAATATCTGTCTATATGTGCAATATTTCACACACTTCCTGCTCACTCATGCAGTAAAACTAAATGAACCATATAAATCACTCCAGAAAAGTGCACCACAAAATAAAGTTAACAGTAATATACAATAAAGTGGAACTAAACCCTCCTATCCTTTTCAGGAAGCTGCCATCTTAACCACCTCAGGCCAGCGCTATAGCTGAAAAGACTGCTACAGTGCAGGCTTACTTTGCTGGGAGGTGTACGTGGACATCCTCCAGTGATTGCCTGCGTGTCTCCTGCGGCGGGCGGCACACTCTGTGATTGCCGAGTCCTTTGAACTCAGCTGATCACAGATCGAGGTTAAGGACCAATTACAGCAGCCCTTTATCACACATTGAGCTGTCACACAATGACAGCTGATCACAGTATGTAAACAGAAGCCGGTTATCGGCTTTTCTTTCCTTGCACTGATGGCATGAGGAGAGAAGAAAGCCGATAACCGGCTTCTGTTAAAGGGACATCGGCACTGATAATCAGGGCACTGATTATCGGGGTGGTCCCAACAGTGCCCACTAGTGCTGCCAATTGTTGCCCATCAGTGCCACCTACCAGTGCCTCCTCAGTGCAGCCTCATCAATGAAGGAGAAAAATGACCCGTTTGCAAAATTATAAAAAATGTTTTGATTTTAATATTTTTGGCCTTTTTTTGTTTAGCAAAAAAACAGTGGTGAATAAGTACCACCCAAAATTTGATATGGGTACAGTGTTGCATGACCATGCAATTTTCATTCAAAGTGTGACGGCGCTAAAAGTTGAACATTGGCCTGGGCAGGAAGGGGATGAAAGTGCCCGGTGGTTACCTCTATTTGATCTGCAACTGCCGTGGTGCTGCACATGTTATCAGTTATGACACCAGCCATTTGATGGTTTGATAGTTTGGTGAGAGCAGAATGTAACTGTAAAACCTTTTTATTATATTAAAACCTGATAAAAACTGTCACATCTGTTCACATTAGCCAGTGCTGTTCCTTGAACCAAGATATGTTATCTTACTGTTGTAAAGATGCCAACTCCAGCACTTGCTCGGTGTGAGCGCAAACGTCCCTGGGGATGACGAAAGGCTTGTGCAGGCATCCTATGCATACATTGGTCCAAGCTGAACTATGTATAAAATGGCCATACTTGGAAAATTCTGATACAGTGAAATAGAAATTCTAATACATACGTTAACTGTTTCGTTTTACTGAGCAGCATGCTGTTGAAGCGATCTGGCTGGCGGTGGAAGACCTGTTGCAGCCAGACCAGCCAGCTGAGGGCAGACTTGATGTTCTGAATTTGTTGAAGAGTCTCATCGTTGGACAGGTATGTCTTCCTTTTTCATGGAATTTTCATGTGCAATATTTTTATTTAGATACAGTACACTCTTATCACGACATCTGAAATCTTCCAGAGGTTATGATATGAGTATAAACAAGAACATGCCAGAAGTATGAACTCGGAACAAGCATACAAGGTGTATTCTAAAAAGTGGTCCCCAGACTATCTGGGAGAGATGAGCCTGAGACACCCAACTTGTACTATAGCAAGTGTATGATAAACTATATTGCTTTAGCAAAGAAAATTTGTAAGATGAAGGGGAAAAAAAAGCTGAGGAAAAAACGTAAACAAGGAAAGGGGTCGGGGGGTTGGGGTCACTCTCAACCTGGTTGTAACGAGTGGTTAATTGAGTTACTGTTGCCTTTCTATCATCTCAAACCAGTCTGCTCATACTTCTCTGTCCTCTGACATCAACAAGGCATTTTCCTCCACAGATCTGCCACTGACTGGATATTTTCTCTTTTTCGGACCATTTTCTTTAAACCTCAGAGAGGGTTGTGCATTAAAATCCTAGTAGATCAACAGTTTTTAAAATACTCAGACCAGCCCGTCTGGCACAAACGACCATGCCACGTTCATTAAATCCCCTTTCGTCTCCATTCTGATCGGTTTGAGCCTCAGCAAGTCACCTTCACTGTGTCTAGAGGCCTAAAAATGCATGGAATTGCTGTCATGTGATTGGCTAATTAGCAATTTGTGGCCAACCAATAGATAAAAATGAATAATTGAAAACCTCAATATGCACAATCCTACACCCACAGTTGATCGAGGGGAAAGTGTAAGAAAAAATGCTAAAGAAAAGCATAGTTTGCCCCCCCCCCCCCCCCCCCCCCCAGGAAGTAATCGGATATTTTTAGGGATGCATCCCGCTCCACAATCTACTGAGCTGGCCAGATCTATTTCCTAAGGGGGTCTAGGTAACTTATCTGACTTGTATTTCCAAAAAAGCTATTTCCTGGAGTTGCACTTTGAGGTCTAAGATTCTGTCTAGAACAGTCATCCTCTGTCTATTTTAAAGCCAAACTGAAGTCTTGCAGGCTAAACACTAAGTTTTTTTTTTTTTTTTTTTTTTTTTTGTTCAACTCAGCTGAACGAAAAAGTTACAGATCACTGTGCAAACACAATCGATGTTAGTGTGGTTATCCCCCAAACCCCCCCACCCACCCTGCTGAGCTACTGTATTCCCTATACAGCGAGCTATGTACATGGGCCAAAGTCATCCGGTTTCCGGCAAACCAAATGTTTTCGGCCCAAGTGTACCCAGCCTTCCACTCCTCTCACTGAAAGTTCCCTGTGCTGGCAGAGCTTGGTAATAACCAACACTCCTCGTCATACACATTCTCGCACAGACTTGAATTGGGGGAGGGATTGCCAGGTTAAGCCTGTTCTATTACAAAGTACGCTGGTGCTAACTCTGGTACCTTTTGAATGGCACCATCATATTTGGACATCCTACACAACTGCTATAACTGGAAAATTAAGGTAAAATAGAGGTTGTTGGTACAAAGTTTTTGACTGCACATCTATTGATGTCTTTTAGTTGAGCCTTAACTAATTGCCCACCTGTAATTCATTCTCTTCCAATGAATTTTCCTTGCACATAAATCCCAAAACATTGAAGAATTGATGTACATTGTCCTTGTGAGGTGATGAAGAAATGCTGAATTCTGTAATCTAACAATATAAAATTCTGTAGGGTGAAAGGCTGGGATTTCTTCGTGCCCATTTTTTCCGGGTTATAAAGGATTACCCCACCAACGAGGACCTTGAGCAGAGACTGGAGGTCTTCAAAGCTCTTACCGATAATGGCAGAGACATCGCCTATCTGGAGGAGGAGCTGGGTAAGTCAAGTCTGCCTTTCTAACAGACATAACATGGTTAAAGCTAAACTCCAGGCAGATATGGAAAATGTCAATAAATTCACTTAAATATTTAAAATGTGTGTTTTACATTGATCCGCTATACCTTAATTTTTTAATTTTTTTATTTATCATCTTATAACCCCCGTGCAGCTTGACTGAGAGAGGGTTGGGCAGTAGCAGCTTATAGGAGCAGAGCGAACCTCCAGTCTTTTGCCACTCCGACACTGTCCAGGCACAGGCCAAGGGGCAGAGAGGTGACCTAGCGGTGTGTATAACTGCAGTAGAGATGTCGGGTCACCAGGCTTGCTGTGCGGTACAGCTGTGTAAATCGCAGGATTATATGGATAGAAATATAAACCATTTGATAATTCTATTAGAAGTGTGTCCAGGTTCTCTGTTGTACATTCAACAATATTGCAGCTTCATTCTAAGAGGGCACCATTCCACAGGAATTTTTACACTCTCCACTACTGGGAGGGCAGGACAAATTATTGGGACTTTATATGTGCAAAAGAGGAATCCCTTATGTTGGATTTATTTAATTTTTTTCATTTTTAAAAGATTAAATGAAATCAAACTGCCATTTTTAAAAAATAAAAAATTCACATATATGACCAATACAATAGTACTAAATGTGTTGAGACCAGCATGTTTTGCGAAGGATTCACTTTCTCAGGATCCATGCTTTCTATCTACAATGGATATAATATTTTATAAGATTAAACAATACATAAGGAATATACAGAAAAGGTATCGGTGTGAAAGCGAAACGTGTCGGCCTCTGAACATGCCTAGTACTAGTATATTGTCTAGTATTGCCTACTGAATTTTTTTTTTTTTTCATGTATGTTAATGGTGTAAAAGTACCACTTTGATTTTAAATGTTTTGGATTCCTCGTTTGCACATATAAAGATCCAGGTAGTTTTCCTGCCCTGTCAGAGGTAAGGAATGTAAGAGTTCCTTTATTGCCTGCTCACCTCCAAAAGTTGACCCCACTACAGAGTCGCACACGCCTGTGATTTGGAGCTGTGCTTGTTTCATGCTTCACCTGCTGAGTCATACCTATACACCTGCAGTAAAAAGCTTTACCTTTGACTTGGCAAGGGAAATGTTATACGTCTGCAGAGAGACTGCTGCTTCCCCATAACGAGCAGCAGCTTGCTGGCAGGGGACTGATTGTTTTTATTTTTTTTCTACCTAGGTTGTGGCTGCTTTGTAAAGAACTGTAAGACCATTATTTTGGTGCACCTGAGAATTATGTAATTAAACTGAATGTTTCATTAGGCTTTAAGATACTGGCTCTTAATCCGTCATCCTCCCACCATTGGATTTTTTATTTTTTTTTTGCAGCGGCGTTTGTCCTGCAGTGGATGGAGGCGGGCCTGTCCCCGGATTTCCTGCTGGTTCTGGTGAATCTGGTGAAGTTTCACAGCTGTTACCTGGAACGTTACATTGCTCCTATGGTGCAGTAAGTCCTGTTATGTATCCCTGCTTTTACAGGTTGTTGTAGCACAGCATAGTTTGCGTCCATAATGTAATGTTTTCTTTTTCACAGAATGATTTGTCTGCTTTGTAATCGGACTACATCTTCCTATGATATTGAGGTTAGTTTATTTTTATTTTTTTCTTGCTGATCAGAAAACACCGTAGACCCCCTGGGGTGTTGGCTCTACCGTCATGAGGATAATGGGGGCACAATGGCTAAGTTGTTAGCATTTATCCTTGTAGCACTGGTTCAAATCTAGGCCAGGGCATTATCTGTATGAAAATGTGTATGTTCTTACTGTGATTGTTGATTTCTTTCAGTTACTTCAGTTTCCTACCACACTCCAGAGACCAGCTGGTGGGTTAATTGACTCCCAGTTGAAATGGTCCCTAGTATATGTGCATAAATTAGCTTATGCACATGTGTTATGTTCTGCATGCCATTCTCAAGCCAAGCAAGGGTTGAGGAGACCTAGCAACCTACCTACTTGGCAAGGAAGTTCTGTGCAAAAAGCATATTAGACTTGATTGCTAGCCTGGTGTGCCAGTTACTACACAGGCAGGGCCAGGGTTATCAATGGCAGTGCAGAACCATGATGGCAGAGTAAAAACTACAAAACGCACTTTACCCCAGACTACACTAAAGTGCACCCATGTATAATAGGGGTAAAAAAAGATGGTGTAGCTTGCTGCACTGTTTGCAGCAGTAAATTCTCTGTAGCCCATGGTGGGTTAAATGACTGTAAAAGACAGATTGAGGTGAGTGTGACACAGCATTCTTTTAAAGTATTAGTTTATTAGGGCATTATAGTTAATTCTTTTTAAAGTATGTTATTATAGAATTTTATTATAAATGATTGGGGGGGGGGGGGGTGAAGTTTGTCGGCACTGCGTGTGACCACCCTAAAAATGAGACTGCCACCCTCCCTGAAATTAGTTTTTGCAGGTTGGGATGTCTGCCACCAAAAGATCTTGGGGGGGGGGGGGGGACCTAAATTTTATTTGTGTGCAGCATCGCACACAGTTAAATTGGCACCCCACCGTATTGCAGAAAATGGCCTGGTCTTAAAAGGGGGTAAACCTTCCTAGGCCAAAGTGGCTAAGGCATGTAGCATTGCATTGAGTATGCACAAGAGAACTGTATGACAGTATGAATATTGGGGTAAAAATGTGGAGCGCTACTTTGCCACTGAAGAGCTTATCTGGTGTTTTTTGTATTTGTAGGTGTCTTTAATGGTCCTGGACGCTGTGGTGTGTTACAACTGTCTGCCATCGGAAAGTATCCCTACATTTGTCATCACACTGTGCCGAACTATTAATGTCAAAGAGCTGTGTGAGCCCTGCTGGAAGGTGATTGATTCTAGGCTGTTATAGTGTGCGTGTAAGGGTTTGTGTATATGGACGTTGATTTGATGCATATTTCAAAAGCAGGTCAGCAGATTCCCATTGACTTCAGTTTAGTAGATGACAGTTCAGAAGCTACATTTTTGACCTGGTTTGCATTGCACTTCAGGTCCTGTTGAGGTTTGGATTGCAGGCAAAGCCGCATCTTGCATTTAAACGCATGCTTTGTTAGCAGTACAGTGCTCTAATGGAATAGGCCAGCTGTCTACGTCAGTGGTTCTCAGCCTCAGTCCTCAAGTACCCCATCAGGCCTTGTTTTGGGAATTTGGCTTAGATAAAATAGCTGTCCAAAATAAGCCCCTAACTCTGATTTTAAAGCACCTGTGCAAGATGGAGAACCTGCAAACATGGCTTGTTGTGGGTACTTGAGGACAGGGTTGAAACCCACTGATCTACATGAGATTCACTCTGCACATAACATATTACACCGTGCAGAAGTAACAGTCTTCTTGCATCACATTCCCTTCCATCAGTTGTGTCATAATTCTCTATGGAGCACTTACTGTGTAGTGTCTGCACATCGGATTATTTTTCCCTTGCTGCTTTTTTTTTTTTTTTTTGGTTGAATCCAGTTTATTTCTGCCGCCTGGAATAAATGTTTTCTTCTGTCTCACCAGCTGATGCGAAACCTCTTGGGAACACACCTTGGTCACAGCGCTATTTATACCATGAGCCGCATCATGGAAGACAAGTAAGTCTTTGTAGTGCTTAAAGCAACGTAGTCTTTCCGCAGGGTTTTATTTAATTTTTTATCTTTTTTTAAGCTGGACTCCAGGTAAAATCCAAATTGACTCACCCCTGCACTGCAAGGATTAAGTACTCCTTTTTTTTTTTTCTAGGAGGAACAAAAAGCATTTTAAGGATGCGTTTTATCTTTTTACGAAAAAATTATAAATGCACATATTTTTGCAAGTAAAAAAAAAGTGCATTTATTTTTTTCACTTGAGTCTTTAAGACATTACATCTGCAATCAGCAGATCATGGGTTCAAAGCCAGGATCCTGCAGACACTCTGTAAGCTATCTGTCTGTACCTCTTATGGGCAGGCAGTTACCGAATGACATGAAGAATCAATGGATTGCAAGTGTTAACCATCTCCCTTGCAGTTCATTGAGAACGACAAACCATCAGTCCCTCACTTGTAGACATTTGTTCATAGGCCTCTGACGTGAACGCGTGGGCAGAGCCCCACATGACCTTATTGTTTTTAAATTGTGACTATGGTTGCGGGGAGAGGACCCCCTGTTTGCGGGGGGGTGAAAAAGAGGAGGCAGGAGCTGGCATATGTTACATTGTCCGCCCTAAATACTAAATGTAGATGGAATGTGTTCCGAAGGTGAACTTGGCCTTTAGCTCATCTCTCAGACTCCACTGTAGGACCAGTACCCCAAAGTGGCTTCTCTTGTATACGTGCTGACATTTACTACAAAGCAGGACCAGTGGTGCTGCATTGTACTGTGAGAGCACAGAGGGCCCACGCACAACATAAAGTGTCTGAATAAAGAGGACGGCATGGGCTGTCGAGGAGCAAGGAATAAGGTAAGTAGATTGTAAGCTTTAACAAACGGGGTCCCCTGATTTCTCCTGTATTGTACCTGTACTGTTTGCCCTAACTTTGTAAAGGGCTGCACAAACTGGTGGTATATAAATCCTGTATAGTAATAATATAACGAAACCCCCTGAGAAAAATTTGCATTAACACTTGTAGTGTGGGGGAGCCTCACCGTAAGGCTCGGTTCACACCTGTGCAGTATGCTTTTGGTTATTTCTGCAGTGCTTTTTTGCTGTGCGTGTTTTTTTTTTTTTTTTTTTTTCTTGTACATTATGGGACACAGAGCCTAAGTAATGGGTTATGGGCCACCTTCAGGTGTTGACACTGGTATACCCAATGCAGGAAGTTTACTCCCCTAAATAACCCTTCCTCCTTCCAGGAGTACCTCGGTTTTTTCGCCAGTGTCTAAGGTGTTGGTCATGAGTGAAGATGTGCTCTGAGGAGCTCCAGGAGGGATCCATGCCGGATTTAAAAAACCTCCACAACTGGATCCATCCAAGCCAATGAGGCCACAGGATGGTACCCGGGCTTTGCATAGAAGAGGATTTCGCCTGTAGCGCTTCTTTTTGAGGGCAGGACCCTAGGAACCAGGACGACTTTTTGGTCTTGCTACATTACCTAAAGTTGTCCTGAGGGCTGCTATACAGGTCCAAAGGAGTGGAACCCCTATTATAGGACCCTGGTCATTGGGTTTACTAACGCCACCCGCTGCGGTGGGTGAAGTTTGGATCTGCTATTACAGCAGTATCCTGCAGCGAGGATAAGGTAAGAAGCCTAGGAACTCTAAAGAGTCCACCTATGGCTTTTTCCAAATAAAGCCTCCGTTGGTGGTTAATAAACCAGAATCTGCTGAAAGGAAAATCCTTCAGACCATTTATCTGGAAAATAGTAACGACAGATGCCAGCCCTTGAGGCTGGGGAGCAGTACTAGAAAAGACTGTTCAGGGACCGTGGTCAAGAACCGAAATTCTTGCCCATCAACATCCTACAGATTTGGGCAGTGCATCTGGCTCAGGAAACCTGGACTTCAAGGTTAAAGAATTGTCCTGTCGGGATCCAATCTGACAATGCCACGGCTGTGGCTTATATCAATCACCAAGGGGTCACCAAGAGTCTCTCAGCTGAGAGAGATGAACCATATTCTAACTTGAAAATGTTCCGTGCCTCTCGGCAGTCTTCATTCCGGGAATAAAGAATTGGCAGGCGGACTACTTGACTCACCAGCATTTCTTCCCGGGGGGAATGGTCTCTTCACCCCGATGTTTTTCGGGCTGTTTGCGAAAGATGGGGGACTCCGCACGTAGATCTTCTAGCATCCAGATTCAACAAGAAGTTGGTCAACTTTGTCCAGGACAAGGGATCCACTCGCATGCGGAACAGATGTGCTGGTAACCCCGTGGGATAAGTTTTCACTGATCTATGCATTCCCTCCTATTCAGTTGCTTCCACAACTTTGCAGAATCAAGCTGGAAAGAGCTGGTAATTCTAGTAGCACCAGCATGGCCAGAAGGTCATGGTACGCAGAAATCGTAAAGATGGCAGTGGAAGGTCCATGGTCCCTTCCACTAAGGCCAGACCTGCTTTCACAGGGGTCGATATTCCATCCTACAAACGCTTTTAATGGCCTGGCTCTTGAAACCTACATTCTGAAGAAAACCTGGGTTTTCCAGGTCGGTTATCTCTACTTTGATTAATGCAAGGAAGCCAGCGCCCAGAGCTATATATTAGAGTCTGGAAGGCTTATGTTTCCTATATCATAGGCAGAATTCTTGCCTTTCTACAATTGGGCGTAGAGATGAAGTTGGCCTAGAGTACTATTAAGGGCCAAGTCTCAGCCTTATCAATTTTATTTCAAAGACCACTTGCTACGCATTTGTTAGTCCGAGGTTTTATGCAAGGGGTGATGCGGAATAATCCTCCAGTTAAATCACCTTTAAGCCCTTGGGACTTGAATTTAGTTTTGTCAGTGTTACAAAATCAGCCAATTGAACTGATACAGCATATTCCCTTAGTCCTTCTGACAAGGAAGCTGGTATTTTTGGTTGCTATATCCTCAGCAAGGAGGGTTTCGGAATTGGCTGCTCTTTCTTGTAAAAATCCATATTTGATCATGAGGACAGAGTGGTGTTGCGCCCTCGTCCAGGCTTTTTGCCAAAAGTAGTTTCAAGTTTTTACCTGAACCAAGATGTTGTCCTGCCATAGTTTTTTCCAAAACAATGTTACAGGGACGAAAAGTCACTACATTGTCTTGATGTGGTGAGAGCCGTGAAAATCTATTTAAAGGCAACTGCTCAGATTCAGAAGACTGATGTCTTATTTATTCTGCCAGAGGGTCCTGATCCACTGTCACTAAGTGGATTCGACAAGTGATAATTCAAGCATATGATTTAAGGGGTAAGATTCCCACGTTTCAAGTTAAAGTGGAAGTAAACCCACTTTTTTAACTTTTACCTACAGGAAAGCCTATAATAAGGCTTACCTGTAGGTAAAAAAAATATCTCCTAAACCTGTACGGTTTAGGAGATATTCCCCTCGGTATGCGCCGCTGACTGCAGCGGCGCATGCGCACAAGGGGGTTCTCTCCGCGAAAATCCGGCAGCGCTCGTCCGGCCGGATTTAAATCTCCCGCGCGCATGCGCGGGAGTGACGATATCGCGGCTCCGGCCACTCACAGCGCCGGAGCCGCGATACCCGGAAGAGACGCCGAGGGAGCATGTCGGCTTCCTCGGCGTGGATCGGGCGAGATGTCGGGGCCTCGTTCTAAGGTAAGTATTTCATAATGAGCTAGTATGCGGTGCATACTAGCTCATTATGCCTTTTTGCTTTGCAGGTTTTTAAAAAAAAAAAAAAAATGCGGGTTTACTACCGCTTTAAGGCGCACTCTACCAGGGCGGTTAGTGCTTCTTGGGCAGTGCGTCACCAGGCCTCCATGGCTCAGATCTGTAAGGCCGCAACTCGGTCTTCAGTGCATACATTCACAAAATTTTATCAAGTGGAGGTATGAGGATATCGCCTTTGGGCGCAGTGTTCTGCAGGCAGCAGTATAGATCCTCATGTCTGGGGGTGCCCTACGGCAGGAGTCTTCAATCCCTGGGCCGCGGCCCACTACCGGGCCAGGGCCTTTCTTCAGCGGGGCACCGGCAGGCGGCATGAGACAGCCGGGCGGCCAGCATATAAGCACTGGGTGGAAGAGCTAGCGAGCGGGCAGGCAACATGGCAGGTGACCTCTTTCTCCGCCCCCCTGCATCGCTGCTCTTCTACCCTGTCAGCCTCAATGTCGGAAGTGCAGCAGGGAGCAGATGACATCATCTGTCACTGCTCTCCTGCCTTCACTTGGCGCCCTTCTGTGCTAGATGGACCAGTGCTGCCACCAATGCAGTGGCAGGCAGTGTGGCAAGTGACAGTCAACATCTGGTGACAGGTGACGTGGCAAGTGACATTCCACATCTGGTGAGAGGCAACGTGGCAAATAACACACTCAGGGCTCCCACTAATTATGCATTATGGCGAGTTGTACTATTTTATTAATTACTATAATGCAAAAATAGAAATAAAGTGCTGACAAACTGCCCACGAAAAATCGCTTACCCCCCACGCCGACGCCCCCCCCCCCCCAACCGGGCCTTGGCACAATTTTCTTCCATGCAGCCGGCTGTCCCCGATGCCACCAAAAAGGTTGGGGACCACTGCCCTACGGGTTGTCTCTCCCTTCCCTCAAGTAGCATTGCTATAGGACATCCCATTAAGTAATTACTTGGTCTCTGTGTCCCATGATGTACGATAAAGAAAATAGGATATTTATAACGGCTTGCCTGTAAAATACGTTTCTTGGAGTACATCATGGGACACAGGGGTCCCTCCACTCTTTCTGGGGTTTAAGTATATTGTTTTGCTCCAAAAACTGAGGTACTCCTAGGAAGAGGGTTTATATAGGGGAGTGAACTTCCTGTTTTGGGTATGTCAACACCTGAAGGTGGCCCATAACCCATTAAATAATTACTTGGGCTCTGTGTCCCATGATGTACTCCAAGAAAAGGATTTTACAGGTAAGCTGTTATAAAAATCCTTTTTTTTTTTTTATCCATTTGTTGGTCAGATTAAAAAAAACACAAATCGTGGTAAATCGCAGCAAAAACACTACGTGCTTTTCTACAGCTTTCTCATTGAAGTCTATGGAATCAAAAATGCAACACATTTTTTTGCATTAAAGTCCCTGACCCTTTCCTAAAATGCAGTGGCTAAAAAAGCACAGACATGAATGTGTCCCATAGGAAACCATGTTAAATGGACTGTAGTGTGTTTCTGCACAAACCATTAAAAAAAGTATAGGTGTGAACTGAGCCTAAAGGTAACTGGTTTAAGAAAAATAAATAAAAAATCACCTTTAAAAATTCATGCAAAAGATCAGCTTGATGTTCTTAGTGATGAATCTTTGTGTCTTAGAAATATCTTTCTGTGTGTAATTGATGTCAATGAGGCAGCCATATTTCATCAGTACACGAGTACACACTTGCTCTGTTCCTCCTTTTGCAGTGCTTTACTGTTTCTCACAATGCAAGTCTGTGTGGCTTATATCTTAAATACAAACTGCAGTCTGCTCACATAATAATGTACATAAATAATGTAATAAAAACATCTTTGCCATTCTGAAGCTTCCCTCCAACCACTTTGCATATTTTATATATACTGTGATTCTGTACTTGCCAAATATGCTGCAGAAATCTCCTCCACTGAACCTGGCTGCAACCATTTTAATTGTGGGCAACTGAAGCTGCTGCCTGTTCACATCTGGATTTACACAGACAATGGTACACCTCCAGCTCTGCAGCTCTCATTGGCCCTACTTTTATGACTCCTCCCCCCCCTCCCTTCCTGAACTCTTATGAGAGAGCGACCTGTGCAGGTCATAAGTCTAGGCTTTTTACTAGACAAGAAAAGTGGGCTGTATAAGGTATTTACTGGCAGGAAAAAAATGTTTTACTATCCAAAGTTAAAACAACAATTGCAGAAGGTTTATTAGATGGAAAGTTGAAAAAATGACTGAAGTTCTACTCTAATAGCTTCATATTTAGTAACTTATGAATGATACCAGCTGTGTGCGACTCCTTTTCAACTGGCATAGAATTATCTTAAAATTAGCAGATGTCCTGAGCACCTGACCCACACCTTCAGAGGTAGAGTCCTCCACCCTCCTGTACAGCACAGGGCACCTCTCATCTTGTGATGCTGCCAGGAACAAGCTGTGCCGGGTCTGGAGGACTGGCATCTGCTGAATGCAGAGACCAGGGAAAGCAGAAATGAGGGGGTGTTGCTGTTGGCTGCACAGACACAGGATCTGTAGGAGTTCTGTCGTCCTTTGCTGCCGACTGCTGAGACGGGGCAGACACAAGCCTCTCTGCAGCTTCAGGGAGAAGCTCAGCATCTGGCAGAAGAGGTTTTCGTCCTTTCTGCTGCTAACTGCTCCGACAAGATGAGGGTGGAAATGAGGGGGATGCCATAGCAGCAGGAGAGTTGCGAAGGCCACATGAAATTGGCCTGGTGGGACAGATTCTGCCCACGGCCTTTTGTTTAGCAAATTTTGCTATTCTCCGTGAGCACCATAGATTTCAGGCACTAAGGACTCCAGGAACCAGTTGTATATGTATTCTCTAGTATCAGGGAAGGTATTTCCCGACTTTATGCACTCTTCATTTATCCAACAATCAAGAATGCAGACGATTGAGCCCTTCTCTGTGGTCTCTTGTTTTGTTTTTTCAGGGTGTATTGGGAAGATGCCCCATTGTTGAGAGGAGCCGTCTTCTTTGTTGGGATGGGGCTTTGGGGAGCACACAGGCTCTTCTGTCTAAAGAACTCTCCAATATCTGTGCTCCCCTCATTTCTGAAGGTAGGTTGTGAGGTTATAAATTGTAAATTTGGGCTCGCCTCACCTTTGTACCCACTCTTCCACCTTCCCCGGCTGTTTTTTTTTTTTTCTCTCCCCCCCCCAAATCTCTTCAGGGCAGACCAGTGATGCTGCTGGGTCCTCCTCTATTCTGCTGCTTCTTCAAGATAATTGGTTCTGATGCAGAAAATAAATATGACACGTCAGCATCTTTCTCTGCATCAATATCCTGGAAATTAAGGGGGTTGGCCCATGACACCCTGCACTAACAGGAAGTCCTCAGTTTTCCGGATTGAGGACATCTTGTGGCAGAAAAAAGTAATGCGGGGCACTGCTCTGGATTGAAGCTGTATTTTGTAGCTTGAAATTATTATTATTTTTATTTTTTTGGTATGTATGCTTTTCTGCCTTGCCATTTTATATACACTCACTGGCCACTATATTATGTACACCTTGCTAGTACCGGGTTGTACCCCCTTTTGCCTTCCGAACTGCCTTAATTCTTTGTGGCATAGATTCTTTTGTTTACGGTTTACCTGGAGTTTAAACTGAACGTTTTGCATTCCATGCGTTTTTGTTAATGCCAGACTACAGAACTTCTCATTGACTTCATTTAAAATTTCTGGTTAGGCTATGAATTGCCCGAATGCTGTGGTTTCCTATGAGATTGTCCTGTCCATCACACGACTCATAAAGAAGTATGGGAGAGAACTGCAGGCGGCAACGTGGGATGTGCTCCTGGCTGTCATCGAAAGGTTGTTCCAGCAGCTGCAGGTACTCAACTGCTGAAGGGAGCCAATTATCATGCACTTACAAAATGCATAATCATCTTTAATTTATCCCCTTGATGGTCACCTTTTTATATGGACTGTCAGCTTTGCTTGTGTTGCAACTTTTGACTAAAAGTGGAGCTGAACTCAAAGTATATATTTAAAGAGGAAGTAAACCCTGATGGGTTTAATTCCTCTTTGTCTCCCTGCAAAAGTAAAGCATGCATCGCATAGTAGTCCATTATGTGTCGCTTACCTGACACAGGAGTCAGGGATGTCACTGCTGTCCCTTGTAGCACGGAGCGTCCATCTTCTGGGTATCGCTGCTCAGGATACTCACACCGCCGGAGCAGCGATGACGTCACTCATGCGCATGGGAGCCGCCACTAACGGCATGCCGCTGTTAGCAGCGGCATGCTCAGTGCTCCTGTGCGCCCCTGTCTACGGTGCATGCGCCGTAGACAGCGGTGCCTGTCTTATTGTAAATATCTCCTAAACCGTGTAGGTTTAGATATTTCTTGGACCTACAGGTAAGCCTTAATCTAAGCTTACCTGTAGGTCAAAGTGGTTTTTAAGGGTTTACAACAACTTTAAAATGTTGTAGAAAAATTTAGGAGCTCCAAAGTCACAGCATACTCAGTTGGAAGCCATTATATGATTTTAAATTTTGACCTTAGATACACTTTAGCCAAGAAATACCCTAAAAAATGTATAACTTTTTTTTTTTTTTTATTACTTCTAAAAAATAGCAGTGCCCTTCTTGGTAGATGAGTGTGCCTAGGCACCCCCCTTTAACATTCATCCTATTGATTGTATGTGTTATCCTGCTTAGGCCCTTTTCACACTGCTACGACTTGAAAGTTGCGGTCGCGATGTCTATGGACCTCAACTCGCATCAGTCGGACCAGTACAGGGACTACTTTGAAGTTGCACAGATATGAATGGTAATCAATGGAAATCAATGGTCATGACTTGTCATGTGACTTTCCAGTCCCAAGTTGCAGGACAAGTCGCACAAGTGTGAAAGGGGCCTTAGGTGCCAAAGATTGCATGGCCCTTGTAGTGTAATTTGCAGATATTCAAGCAATTTAGCAAGTTTGAATTACAGGTACTTCTCTTATTTTTATGGACTTCTTTTAATATATAATTTATTCTTTGCTGATTTCAGGTTCTCCGCAGTGTGGAGTTGAAGGCTGCCATACACAATTTGCTGACCGCAGTGGAAGAGCTCTATGACCAGAATGATTTCCACGGGGAAGATCAGAGATTTTTTGAACTGGTGGAGAGACACTCCGATGATCGGCCTGTGAGTTTCTAGTACTGGATATTCTGCTTCGTTCTAACATTTTTTCATGTTATATTCAGGGGGTGCAATCCAATACATTATCCTGTAGATGGCCAACTTGGCCATACGTCACAAAATCCTCCCTTTAGTTTATTGGTGTAGTGAGGATCCGGTCTGTAATGGCTATCCTAGAATGGACATCAAAAATGTCGCATTGAGTATCGGCATGTTTAGCCACTTGACCTCTGGAAGATTTACCCCTGTTCATGCCCAGGCCATTTTTTGTGATACAGCACTGCTTTATTTTGACAACTGCATGGTTTTACTACAAAGTATTCTTTCTTTTGATGGTATTTGATCACCTCTGCGTTGTTGTTTTTTTTGTGCTATAAACAAAAAAAACTGACCATTTTGAAAATCAATATTTTACTTTCTGCTATAAAACACATCCAACAAAAAATTAATCTAATTTCTTTATAAATTTAGGCCAATATGTATTCTACTACATACTTTTGGTTAAAAAAAATAAAATAAAATCCCAATAAGTGTATATTGATTGGATTGCACAAAAGTTATAGCATCTACAAGCTATGGGATATTTTAATTTTATTTGTTTTTATTGACAGCAATCAGCGACTTTTATAGCGGGACTGCGATATTAGGGCAGACAATTTGGAGACTGACACTTTTTGGGGACCAGTGATATTGGTGATCAGTGCTAAAAATATCCACTGTCACTGTACTAATGACACTGGGTGGAACGGGGTTAACATTTGGGGTGATCAAGGGGTTCAATGTGTGATTTGGCCTGTTTGTGTACTGTGTGGGAGGTGCTTTTACTAAAGGAAGACATTGATCCAGTCCTGCTTTTCAGCAATGCAGGATCCATGCCTTCCCAGACCAGACTGCTTTTAAGAGAACCAGTCACTTGAGTTCATCTGTAATGACTTGGATCTCCACTTTGAACTTTTAGATTGGTGCTGCCTTTCCTCTAAAATTGCTTGAGCCTTATAGTCGCTCTCTTGTTCTGTGTGTGTCGAGCAGAAATGTTGAACCGCGTCTTCTGTATGGGGCCTCCTATTACTCTGCCTGAGACCAAGGCTGATGGTTACTCCCTCTCATATAAGGAATGAAGTGGCTTTTTTCCTATAGCCCCAACAGTGTTGGTGGTCAGCAGGAGAAAGGTCAGCCTGTAACTGGACTGCCATTTCTGCTCTGCCAGGGATAGAATACAGATGACTAACAGAACATACAGCTCAGCTTGAAAGATAAGGATGCACTTAAAGTGGATGTAAACCCTCTCCTATACCCGGTGATGTGAACAGCCAGGGATGAAACAAATCTCCCTACATCAGTTTTACACGTATATCTGCTATCTTCAGCTTGCTATATTCTTTAGAATTCTTACATCGGGTTAGAATTTTCACTTCCTCCATCAGTAGGAGTGGATTCTTGGCTTACACTGGGAGACAGCTGATTGGAGGAAAGGCACACACCCAGCCCCCTTTCACATAGGCAGAGGAACGAAGATACTTTCAGAGCTGTGCTGTGACAAGACAAGATGTCTGCTAATCTATGTATAGCAACCTCCCACAACAAACCTTTTCAGCTGATTTTCTCTCCCATCTGAGAACTTGTCATACTGATAACAGAGGACCCAAACTGCAGAAAGACGCAGGACTTAGTGCTTTGGAGCAGTGGTCATCAACCCTGTCCTCGGGGCCCACGAACAGGCCAGGTTTGCAAGATAACTGACATACATCACAGGTGATATAATTTGCTGCTCAGTGATTGCAGTTTTCTAGTCTGTATCTCCCCAAGGTAATACATAAACCCTGGCCTGTTAGTGGGTCCTGAGGACAGGGTTGACGACCACTGCTTTGGAGAGAGCTAAGTAAACACTACAGATATGTGCCTAGCCTAGGTCAAATTTTATGAATTGGGTTTACATCCACTTTAAGAGTGGATGTCTGATTCTTACAATAGTTTATTCCTGTCTGGTTCCATTTTAAAATACAATTTATAACCTGACATCCTACATACACTGAACCGTACTTCTAATAATGGGATGGCAAAAGGTCAAAATCCCATTAATGCTGATCATTTTATGATTTTTGTTTTCTGTCCTCTCTGACAGCAGTCAACAAAAAGCAGATCTTCAGACACCTGAAATGGCTTGCACTATTATGGTGGATGGATTGGCGGTCAGTCTATGGATATGTACAGACTCCGCAAGCCATGAGAATATATGGTGATTGCATACGTTCAATCACAACTGCTCCCACCAAGATAAACTATAGATGCTGTGTGCACCTGGATTTAAAAATGACTTTACATTATCCCCTTTAGCAGGCTTTTGCCAGCTCTTGCATGCCTATTGCATTTCGAAGAACAGAGTATTATGAATGTTGGCAAAGTCATCTGAATATATAAATTATAGAGTCTAGAGCATCTGGTGAACCTATGAGCTGTATACTGCTTCAGTCATCAGCATGGGTCCTAAAGACTTTATAAACCTCCTATAAGGTTGAGTACTGGCTGGTACTTTTTTTATTTATTTTTATTTTTGCACAAGCCGGTAAATTTTCCTCTCCTCTTCTCCTCTCTTCTCGGTCCAGGCAGGACTGAAGGAATTATCCAGAAGGCTTGACATGAATATATAACTGTTCATGCAAATAAAGTACCAGACAGTATTCAACTGTTATTGAAAGGGTACTAAGGCAAGAGTAGTATAAACACCCATATAAAGCATCTCCTACCTTACTATGTCATTGATTTTTATGGTATTTGTGTCTTTCTAGGCCGCCTCAGTGGTGAATCTGATAACCTACAGAGCCAAGTCCATCCACCCAGGGAAGGAGGGGTGGATACAGGATCTGCAGAAGCTGATGGATAAGTATTTCAGGTCGGGACCTTTTAATTAGTAATTTTCTACCTATCGATTGTCCAGCGTTTAGGGCGAAGTAAATATTGCTACATTCCTGCTAAGCTGTCACTGGATAGGAGCAGATTAAAAGCGTATCTAAAACCCCCAAAAATGTAATCGGTTGCTGATAAATGAGTTGGCTGGTGCATTTCTATTTATTTGTAACACTTAGTCTAACACACTTCCTATTCTAAGATGCCAACGTTCACTGCCCTGTATGTATGGAGGAAGCATTGTCAAAGTAGAATAGGGCTACTGGTGCAACAGGGCCACTAGAGCTACATGGTGCAAAAGCAGGTCCTCGGGAGTTCTAGAGCTCACGGAGGGTTATGGATTCTTTTTGGAAACTACGGATGATATTTAGTGTCAATTTAAACAAATCGTTTTTTTTCTTGCTGGTTAGCTTGCAAGAGTGGTAGGGACCCCTTTGCGTCATTTTGTAGATTACATTGCCCCTGTGCACCTTTCCCCGCTTGCTAGTTTCAAACTGATCAGAATACCTACCTCGTTTTGCTCTTCTTATATATTTTTTTTTTCTATTAATGGCTACCAAAATGACCATTACATGGGCAAAGATTTGAAAGAAAGATGTTTAATGTATCAGCTCAGCTTACAGGAGGTGACAAGGATTTCCGGCATGATTAACCAGTATTTGGTGTACTTGCTGAAAATATTCCTATTCTGAAAAAAAAAATGCATCTAAGGACTAGTAAGCTGCAATATATTTTTGGGTTTGGATACATGTTAAAGTTCACCTGTACATTTCTGTCTGTGAAGGTGAACTAATGCTGTGCACCCTCTCAAATCTCTGGACTGCTGGACCAACTACACTTACCTCCCTTGAGGTAAGTACAGCAGGGGCCCAGGGAGAGGGTGTATGGTGCTAGTTCACCTTTTTATATTTTTTCCGTAATGATGAACTAACGCTGTAAGGTCAAAAATAAACACCTTTCTGCTCCGCCTATAACATAGTGACAGGCAGGATGGTATTTCCTCCCTCAGAGTGGATGCCATATGACATCCTCTCAGAAGCCGGGGTTGCACAGCAGAGAAATCTGTTACCGCCTGTGTCCACAGGACAGAGCCCTGAGATCTGTAGTCTAAGCACATAAACATGCAAAGCCATTATCAGTCTGAGGGACTACTCATCCCACAATCCCTTTTTGTTTGTCTCACAAAAATGTTGCTTGATAACACTGAGTGAGCACTAGAGGGTATCTATAGGTTTCCTACAGACTAAATATACACTTATTTGGGTAATTTTCACCAAGGAAATGTAGCAGATACATTTGACCTAATTTTATGAAGAATGATTAATTTGCAAAAGTTTAAAATGGTGAAAACCAAAGTTTTCTAGAACTTTAGCTTAAAAAAAAAATGGTTTAAATGCAACCGAAAGAAGGCTCTATTTGTGTGAACAAATTGATATAAGAAATTTTTAGGTACACTGTTGCATGACTGCGCAATTGTCGTTCAAAGTGTGACATCACTGCAAGCTAAAAATTGGCCTGGGCAGGAGGGATGTAAATGTGCCTGGTATGGAAGCAGTTAGTGTATCGCCAAAGCAAACTTTTTGGATAGAGTAGTCTGTGTTGTTACGAGAGAGATTGAGCGAGTGTTTGTGCTGATGACCGTTGTCTGCAGTACAGAGAAATGGAAACTTTTTTTTCAGTTGTCACCAGAACATGAAGTGAGAGGAGATCTCAGAGGAGAACCTGTGTAAGGTTGGAGAGACTTCTTCCTTGCTTTTCTGTCTTCACACAGGAAGTGAAAGGAAATCTCCCCAACAGGACACTAACAATCATAAAAACAGTTTTTTAAGTCTTTCAATTCTATCTAAGAAAACTTTCTAAGAAAACTGACTAATATATTTTAAGCATTTCAGTTGACCTGTGAAAACTGAATAATTGAATAATACATTTCCATGATTTCATATTTTTTTTATTTTTTTTATTTTTCTTTGAGGGACACAAACTGAAAAATCCCCAGCCTATTGCTAATGTGCAGAAGTTGTGCATACAATGTTTTTTTTTATTTATTCTTTATTTTCAGGTTTTTCCAAATATACAGGCATAGACCATTCCACATAATAATAAATACAACACCTTTTCTTTAAGAATAATCTACCTTATCCCTCCCTCCCCTCCCCCCTCACTCGGTCCCCCCCTTTATTAGCAATCAAGCAGCCTTAGATACCCTTCAGTTTCTCTAAATTGTATCCAAAGTCGCCATTTATACTGATATCTCCCCTCTGAGTTATCCAGTTTATACATTATCTCCTCAATGTTTCGTATCCTTTCTAATCTTTCTACCCACTCCTTCATCGAGGGGGGCTCGGATTTCCTCCAGCTTCGCGGGATCAGTGCTTTAGCAGAATTCAATAAGCCCGGGACCAGGGATTGCCCATACTCTCTCTCACTTTTTTCAGAATCATGGAATAAGCAAACCCATGGGTCTCTTCTAATCCCTTCCCCAGTTATTTCAAGGATAGCTTTTATAATCTTCTCCCAAAATACCTGTATCTTAGGGCACTCCCACCATATATGGGCGAAGGAACCCACTACTGAACAGCCTCTCCAGCATAATGGGGAGGTCTCACTGCAGATTTTATTTCCTTGCTGTGGGGTTATATACCATCTTGTTAAAAGTTTATATGCCATCTCCCTAGTTTGGAGGTCTTTGGCAACCGAGTACGTTCGTCTAATTATCCTGTTTCTATGAAGGTCGTTATCTAGCGGTCCCAATTCACTTTCCCACTTTTCTATATAGAGGGGGAATTTTTGTTCTTCTACTTCCCCTAAAATTTCATATATTTTTGAGATCCTTTTTACCAGGCATTGGGGATTCCCTATCCACTTCTCCAGAGGTCTAAGTTGCTCCTGTCCTCGTAGTGGTTGTGGTAGAGACTGAGTAAAATGATATAGTTGTACATATCTCCACCTATCTAGGGGCTTGTGGCCCCACTTTCCTATAATTTCCTCATATGTGCATACCCTATTCCCTTCCATAACCTCTTGTAGTTTAATTTTATCTTTCTTAGCCCATCTACTATAATATATATATTCCTCTTGACCTGGTGGAAAAGTTTTAGTGTCTAATAGTGGCCTAAATGGTGAATTGTGCTCCCACTTATTTCTCTTATTTATTGTATCCCATATTCGTAGTACCCCTTTTGTCAATAAACTTGTGTTAATCCCTAATTCTCTATGTTTTGCAGGTATCCATATTATCTCCCCTAGCTCCCTTCTACTTAACCTAATTTCTAATTCCACCCAATCCTTCCCTTTTTTGTTATGTGTCCAGTCTGTGATTCGTGAAATTACTATAGCCTCGTGATACCTTTTAAAATCGGGCATTGCTAATCCTCCTCTGTCTTTAGTTCTTGTCAAAGTATTGAGGGCCACCCTCGCCATTTTTTTTTCCCATATAAATCTTTTGATCATCATATTTAATTTATTTAAATATCCCTGTGGTAATAGAATGGGGACCATTTGACAAATGTAAGTAAACATTGGTAGAATGAACATTTTTACTGTGTTTATTCTCCCTATCCAAGATAAAGCTTTATATTGAATCTTATCTAAGTACTGTTTGATTTTATTAAGTAGGGGGATGTAGTTAGCTTCAAACAGGTCTTCTCTCTCTGCCGTAAGCTTTATACCCAAATAGGCCAACTCCCTCCCACACCATCTAAAGGGGTATTTGATTTGCAGGGTTCTTTGCTCTTCTACTGGGATATTTAAGTTTAGAATTTCAGATTTAGTTGCATTAACCCTAAAGTTGGAGACTTTTCCGTATTTTTTTATTTCTTCCATAATCCCTGGTATAGAGGTCCCCGGCCTAGAGACATAGAGCAAGAGATCATCTGCAAAAGCAGCAACCCGATACTCCCTCCCTTCGGCCCATATTCCGTGGATATTTTGGTTCTTTCTAATAGCCGTCAGGAGAGGTTCTAGAGCCAGAACAAATAATGTTGGGGAGAGCGGGCAACCCTGTCTTGTCCCGTTGCACAATTCAAGGGGGCAGGACAGGGCCCCGTTTATTCTTATTTTGGCTTTAGGTTTGGTATACAGAGCTTCAATCCACCCTCTCATCCTCACTCCTAATCCATATCGCTCCAGCACTTCGAATAAGAACCCCCAGCTAACCCTGTCAAATGCCTTTTCAGCATCTATAGACATGAGTATCGTGGGGGTCTTCTGTCTTATGGATTCCTGGCTTAGCATAATAGTCTTTAATGCGTTATCCCGACCTTCTCTCCCTTGAATAAATCCAACCTGATCCTGCTGTACCCACTCTGGCACGTAAGGTCTTAATCGTTCAGAGATAATTTTTGCAAAAAGTTTAATATCTGAGTTTAGCAAGGAGATTGGCCTGTAGCTTTCCACTGCAAGTGGGTCCTTTGCCTCTTTCAAGATCAGGACCACATGTGCCAGTAGTGTCTCTTCTCGAAATTTTTCATCTCTCCCCACTGCGTTGAAATACTCGCATAATTTTGGAACTAGCTGTTTTTGGAATTCCTTGTAGTATGAGATCGGGAAACCATCTGGCCCGGGGCATCCTCCCTTAGCTGTATTTTTAATAGCCCATTCAACTTCCAGCTTTGATATCGGGGCTTCTAATGCTTCCATTTCTATTTGTTTAGCCCTGGGGATCTCTATCCCTTTCAGATAGTCCTTTATTACATCTCGGCCTCTATTCTCTGAGCTATCCTGTTGGATATTGTATAGGGTCCTATAATATGTAAAAAACGTATTTTCGATATCCTCCGGCATATTTTGTATGTCCCCTACCTCATTTCTTACCCTCGGGATAAAAGTTCTGCTTTTCTTATCCTTCACTCTCCTGGCTAGCCATTTACCAGCTTTGTTTCCCCATTGATACCTCTCTGTTCCCAAAATATAATAGGCGGCCATCCTGTCCTGCTCTAAGTAATCTTCTAGTTCTCTTTTTTTTGTTACTAAGTCCTGAGTGTCATAGAGTCCCCTTGGTCTACTACCCATCTCCAGCCTCTGGATTTCTTCATACAGTAGGGTTTTCCTCCTTTCTCTCTCTCTCTTTTTCCCCGCTCCGATCCCTATAAAGACCCCTCTGATTACCACTTTGTGCGTTTCCCACAATATGGGGCTGGAGATATCAGGTGTATCGTTTAATCTAAAAAATTGTTCCATCTCCCTCTCCACCCTACTTACAGAGTCCTTATCCTGTAACAGAGATTCATTCAATCTCCAAATTCCCCTCGGTCCATGTTCCTCCCCTATCTCCAGCTTAATCATAACTGGCGCATGATCTGACACAGTTCTACTTTTTATTTCCGCCTTCTTTAGTGCTTTCAGGAATGAGTGTTCCAGAAAAATATAATCTATTCGAGAGAAGGAACCATGGACCGAGGAGAAGCATGTGTAGTCCCTATCCTTTGGGTGAAGTGCTCTCCAGGTATCCTGTAGCTGGTATAGAGCCAGGGCCCTTAAAAACTTTTTCTGCTTATGTACCGATGTCCTGGGACCTCCCGTTGAGGTATCAATTTTTGGGTTTATGCACCAGTTAAAATCTCCAGCAAGGATTAATTTTCCCTCTTTGAAATCCTCTATTTTATTCAATGTTTTCCTTAGAAAAACTTCCACATTCTCATTTGGGGCATAAATATTTACGATTGTACATTTAAGGTTAAACAACGTTCCCTTTAGACACAGGTATCGTCCCTCCGGGTCCACCAGTCGCTCCTCTAGATTAAACCTCATTGTTTTACTAAAACCTATTGCAACCCCTCTGGAGTATGAGGATGGGGAATCCCCATAAATCCATAACGGAAACTCATTCGAATTCATTCTAACCCCAGAGGTGCAAGTTATATGCGTCTCCTGGAGACATACTATATTTGCTTCCATGTGCTGTAACTCATCATTTATTCTGTATCTTTTCCTTTTTGTGTTTAAGCCCCTTACATTATAAGTAATAACGTTAACTATCCCCATACCTCTCTTCTAGTGAGGGTTTCCCCTCTTTTGTTGGAGCCTCTAGTGAACCCGTTGGAGACCATACCTACTGCCCCTATAGGGGGACCGAGTGAGAGCCCATAAAAAAACCCCACATAGCCAAAACCTCCCTCCCCCCCCCCACCCCCCCCCTGTCCTATAACAAAACGTCCCGTAGGACTGGGTAGGACTCCCCTTTTCTTGTTAAACCTATGGGGCTGGAAGGCCAATAACAGTGGTCTCCTCTCCCCCATAGTATCCCTGGGGTTCAGCCCCATGTCCGTCCGAGTCCCCCCAACCCCCTCCCTCTCCTCCCCCCCACCTCCCCTTTTAGGCCCCCTTCCTAATTCATCTCAGCTTCAGATAATTGGATTCTTTCGTCTCCAATCACTCGGTCTGTCCTGTCTCTTATTTCTTTGGGACATACTCCCTGCTCCTTCTAGATCCTCTTCACTGTCCCATTCTATCTGTGGGGTAGGGTGTATTCCTAACTGTTCACAGAACTCTCGGAGATCCTCCGGGAAACGTAGAACCGCAGATCGTCCGTCTTTTTTCCCTATGAGACATGCCGGGAATCCCCATTGATATGGGATATCGGCTGCTCTCAGTAGTTCCGTTAATGGTTTCAGTCTTCTCCTTCTTCCAAGCGTCTCTCCTGCTAAGTCGGAATAGATCTGCAATTCCACGTCCCCGTAGGTCACCCCTGGCTGTGTTCTAATTTTTCTCATTACCTGCATTTTTTCCGCTACGTGGTGAAATCTTGCTATGACATCACGGGGGGTTTCTGATCTAATTCCAAAAGGACGTGTCATCCTGTGTATTCTATCTAACTTTAATGGGGCTGTGACTTCTCTGTCTAATAGGGGGTTAAAAATCTGTTGAGCTATCTCTCCAAGGGTAGATGCGCTATTTGTCTCAGGGAGACCTTTTATTCTTAGGTTCTTTCTTCTGCTTCTATTCTCCTGATCTTCTAATTTATATCTAATTATTCTATTTCCCCTACGGAGAGCTGATACCTGTTCTAAGATTCCATCTATTCTATGTTCCTGGGCCTCTATTTTGTTTTCCGCCTCCTCTACTCTCCCCAAGACCAGGCCTATATCCTCTCTTATAGTTGCGATGTCTGCCCTTAAAGAGATCTCCATTCTCATGAACATCTCTGATAGCATCTCCCTGATCTGTGGGGACTGGGGGGTTTCTCCGTGTCTGTCCAGACTCCTTTCTCCTGCCCTCAGATGTTCTGACCCCTCACTTCCTTGAACTTCATTCTGACTAATATCGCCACTTTGTGAGTTTGCACTATTTTTTTTTTCAGTTGGCTTAATAACCGAGGTTTTTGTCCCTCTGCTATCTTCTCCCTTCTGCCTACTTGGGTCCGAGCGGAGCAGTTTTTCCATCCTGGGGCTACCAGTCTCTTCACCTGCCCTTATACTGGTGTTGGCGGCCATATATTTTTGAATTCCGACTGGGCTTGCAGCAGGAGTTGTTTGTTTATTTGTCTTGGCTGCTTTCCCTCTCATCCTAGCGGAGCTATCAAAGCTTCACTCCCTTCCCTCTATATCAAGATATCAATATGAATCTTTATGGCCGCCTTATATAGCTCTCCTTCAGAAGGCCCCCCTAACCCCAAAAACATCAACCACTGTGTTATTACATTCGTTTGGCTGGTGATCAATACCAATCAAATCTCATCCACCAGAATGTCCACACACAAAAAAAAGGAAAAAACACAGGGAGGGGAGGGGGCTATTGCTCAATAACCGGTAAGCCCTCTATCCTAATGTCTCGGGTGTTTGTTCAGTTCCAAGTGACCACGAAAAAAAAAAAAAAAAAAAAAAAAAAAAAAAAAAAATTTTCTTTTCTTTTCTTTCCCTCAAGACGGCCGTCTGATGGAAAACAAGATTTTTTCTTTTCTTTTTTTTTTCTTAACTGTTCCGCTACTTCCACTTCCACTTTTCTGTATTGGATAAGCGCTATTAATTAACAGGGACTATTGGATATGTCCCTATCATACATTCTCGAGACCATAGAATATATTTCCCAGTCAATCTCCAAAAAAAGAACTCAGGGGGGTATGAATCCTTTTGTCAGCAGCCGGGGCTGTTAGAGCTGCATTTAAATTCCTCCAGCAGCTGTTGTTCCTAGCATCCCGGCATTCCTCCTGTAGATTTTATATTACTGGGTGTATACATAAACAACTGTCCCTTTAAGCCAGGGGGGTAGGGGTTAGCAGAGAAAACCCTCTTTAGATATCGATACCTTTTCCTTTTCTCTCCCCAGGTAGCAATACAATTAAGAGCCAGTTCAAACAGTCATTCCATGTGAAATTCTGTCAGACCAAAAAAATTTTTTTTTTTTTTTTTTTCCTTAGACAGGAAAAGAGAGGCAATGGGGAAGGCTCCAGTTTACCTAGGGGTATATCCCCTTATCTAGTGTAGTGTCTATATCCTTGCCTCTCACCAGACCAGCAGAGACTTCCAACAGAAACTCTCCCGTATCCCCGTCCCACTGCTTGTCTTACCGCTCTGCCGCGTGTCTGTGGGGACTTGTGACAGCCTCTCCCTATGCTCCAATATCTCCTAGCGGGGATCCACTCCTCCCTTCAGGGTAAACCGTCCAGGTCCCGTCCCGCCATATATCGGCGTCTTACGGTGCTCCGCCGCTGTGCTCCTGGGCAGCCGCTCCAGTAGCGTGGGCTGCAGCTGAGTCTGTAGTTGGATTTGGCAGATCCGTCTCTCGTTCCCTGGGGCCCGCAAGACCGGGGAATCAGCCCGAACCAGTATAGCGTCCCGGAAGCATGAGCGTGCGGTTCAGGCTTTGGGGCTGTGGAGAGGTGCGTGGCGGGGGAGGAAGAGCGAAGGCATCGGGAGGCTCGGACGGACGCTCGGATGGGCGCCTGTCTCCTACGTCATAGCTCCGCCCCCTGGAGATCTCGTTTTCTGTCCCTCCGGAGTAGAGCCTTGATTAGAAGCTGCGCTGATCTGTGCATACAATGTTAAAAACTCTGTGGGGGAAAAAAATGGTGTAGCAATTGCATTGTAAGATCTCTGCTCACTGTAAAATGCTCTTCAGACCTTATGCCTTTTTGTTTGGATACAACAAATGTGCAGTCTATATAATCATTCCTGTTTATCAATACCCTGTCATTTCTCTCTTCCAGGAATGAAGCCCGATGTATTGTACGAATGAAAGTCTTGGATGTCCTATCCTTTGCATTGAGCATTAACAGACAATTTTATGAGGTTTGTTTTTGGATACTTTTTGTATGACTTTTTGTATGATAAAACGTCTGGAAATCCAGATGTTCATCCTTTTTAGAGGGAAGCCCTCAGCAAGCTGAATAAAAGGGTTGTCAACATATTTTTTGATACCCAAAACCTAGACTATGCCAGTCAGTACTCTTAAATCATTTATTAAGAAGTGAAAAAATGAATGGGTCTCTTGATGCCAAGCCAGGGTCAGGTAGACCAAGAAAGATTGCAGCCACAACTGCCAGAAGAATTGTTCAGGGCACAAAGAAAAACCCACAGGTAACCTCAGGAGAAATGCAGGCTGCTTTGGAAAAAGACTGTGTGGTTTCAAGGAGCACAAAAGGGTACTTGAACAAAAATGAGCTGCATGGTCGAGTTGCCGGCATGAAGCCTTTGCTGCGCCAATGCCACAAAAAAGCCTAGTTATGATATGCCCGACAACACCTTTACACGCCTAACCAGGCTTTTTTTTTTTGTGGCATTGGCACAGTTGAGGCTTCTTTCTGGCAACTTGACCATGCATCTCAATTTTGTTCAAGTATAGCCTTATTGTGCTCCTTGAAAAACTTCACACCACTTTTTTCCAGAGCAGCCTGTATTCCCCCTGAGGTTACCTGTGGGTTTTTCTTTGTATCCTGAACAGTTCTCCTGGCAGTTGTGGCTGCAATCTTTCTTGGTCTACCTGACCTTGGTATCAAGGGATCTCTAAATGTTCCACTTAAGTGATTGAACAGTACCGAGTGGCATATTCAAGGCTTTGGCTATCCTTCTTTTTTATTTATTTTTTATATATATTTTTTCCATCTTTATAAAGTTTTTTTACCTTGTTGCACAGGGCTTCTGACAGTTCTTTTCTGCTCCCCATAGCTCAGTATCCAGCCTGCTCTGAGCATCCACGTGAGGGCTAACAAACCCATTGACTAAACACTCTAATTGCACTTTAAAACCTTTTTAACCACTTACGGACCGCCCGCTGTCATACGTCGGCTGTTTGAAGAGGGATATCGTTATGGCAACAGCTAGCTAAAATAACCCCAGTAACCTCTTCGGCGGCTGGTCCCCTTTCAGATAAAAGTGAACCCTCGCTGCCTTACCTTTTAAGGAGCGAGGCTTTTCAGCATGGGGACCACATGGCCCACCCCATGTGACTGCGTTTGTGTGGCTGTAGCATTGATCTGTGGTGGAGCAGTGACATTATCCACCTGGGTAAGTACTGACACCATGCAAAATTGGCGCTTTTATAGGCTGGACTCCCTGCAGTGGGAAGACGGTGAGAAAGCATGTAGAGTTGGGTTTACATGACTAGAGGGAAAAGGTAAGAAGTCAGGAGCCACTGTGACCTCATGAGCAAAGTGACAGTGTCTCATGAACAGGGCTAAAAAGCTTTATAAATGTTTAAAAAGGTAAACATTTTATATTTACTTCTACTGTATATACAGGTTTAGGCTCCATTTTACAGTTTCTCCATATTGCCTACTGAGAGAGGCCTACAGAGCTGAATAGCTAAAGCTGAAATTTTATAATGAATTTAATTGAGTCACACCAGTGACTCGTTTCTACCCCCTCCTCCACCTTTTGGAAATCTCCAAATGAGAGTTCAGTTTGAAATAAAGTGCCTGAAAGGAGATTACTGCTGTGCACTGCCAATTTAGAGAACCCACAGTGCTCTGAGAATCCTTTTTCGTCTTTTAATAAGTTTATAACACAGATATTGTTTGTGTATGTCTGGTATCTCCTTGAATTCTTCTTGCGATTTGTTTTCAGGAGGAACTGATAGAAAAGGTGGTGACTTGTCAACTGGCACAAATCCCAGAGGATAAAGATCATCAAGTCCGAAAGCTGGCCACACAACTCTTGGTTGACTTAGCAGAATGCTGCCACTCTTGCCATTTCAACAGTTTAATGGATATCATTGAGAGGGTAAGGCTTTGCCTTCTCTACACATAAGTAATTTTGTGCTTTTTGGAATTACATTGTACAAAGAGATTCCAGAGCAATTTCCAGATTGCGTGGGAGAAATTACGCTTTAAAACTGCCATAAATCTTAAAGCCCAGGCAGTTATAAAAGACACAACCGAATGCAACTCTGTTAATTATGTCATTAAATTTTTTTTTTTTTTTTTTTTTTCTTTTCAATTTTAGTTAAAAGTTAATGTAAGTATCTGAATTTCACCTGGTATCAGCCTTATGAAGTCATTGTATGACAATGCTGGAATGTGAATGAAAAGGCAGTAGCCAGTGGCTCTTCTAAATGGCAAAGGCAGTGTGACCAAGACATGAGCTCCTCACTGCACTGCTTCTCCTTTCATTGTCCAGTCATAGGCTGGTGTGGGTGCAAGATGACCAACGTTCAGCAGGGTTGAATGATTCTAACCATCAGGATCTGTCTATGTATGGGGGAAATTTCCGGGTTGAATGTGAACATTGCAGCAAAACCTGGACTTGCTATGTTATACTTTTTAATGGGCCATTCATTTTTATTTTAATGGTTTTTAATTATTCTAGGAGTGGTGTTTAGTCAGAAGTCAGTTAACCTATGTTTTTGGGTTGTGTGAGTGGGAATTCCAGGAGGAAATGCTCGCATTTGTTTGCAAAAACACATTTTAATTTCATGGATAGAAAAAATACAGGCAACTCGTATAGGTGTCCCATGGTTAGGACCAGTTGAAAAAATAAATACATTTTGTGCAGAGACTTGATCTATCCCAGAGGGATGTTGCCTTAGAAACTAAAGGTTGGGGGTCTCCAGGCTCCAGCATGAAAATGCAGTCCTGACTCCAGTTCATAATATGTGGAGCAAAAACCCTTCCTCTACTAGGCTATAAAAATTTGTATATTCCTCATCTTCCTTTCTGTTGTCCTACAAGCCATGCTCTAGAAGCCAAGGGGTCCAAAACGTGCAATGATGAAAGCCAGCAATCTGTAAACTGCTATAGAATTATATAACTTTATATGTGCTGTAAGCCAACATTTTGAGATGAACAGTCAGCCACGGGTATGAAGGAATCCTTTGTATTACTCATGCAGTGATTAGTAAAGTCAGGCACCCTTCCTTGTGCCCTTTTTTTTTTTTTCTTAGGTTTGTTTGTAAATTTTAAATTTTTTCTTTTTTAGGTTGTGACTCGGTCCTTGTCCCTTCCTGCAGACTCTACACAGGATGCATCATCTTTGGAAGATGTAAAAACATCTGTGTTGGGCCTAATGGTCATCCTTCAGGTGGGAACCGGCCATTTTCTCTCCAGATGTGTACTAAGACAAATAGTTAGTCTAAGGTAGTGATATGAACTTCTCTATGTGCAGACCAAGCTATACATTCTCCCTGCCAGTCATGCCATACGTGTGTACGAAATGATGGTCAACCATATTCAGCTTCACTACCTGAACCTGTACAGTTCTCCAATCGCCAGCAGCATCAGACTACAGGTCAGTCCATGTCATTTAGAGCACTGTGCGATGAGTCCATATAGCGCTCTTTAGGGAAATTAGTAACCACAATATACACATGTGGTGTGTGTGTTTAACACTCTCTCCTACATTTTTTTTTTTTTTTCCCCCTCCAAACAAAAGGTGTTTGACTTCTTCTTGCACCTGCAAACGGACTCTCTGAAACGCATTGGTCTCCCCAATAAGGATGGAGCTGTGAGGTTCAGTCCATACTGTCTGTGCGAGTCTGTGTAAGTCATGTGACTAGTGCCTTTTTTTTTCTTAGACAAAAACCACCAAATCTATAACCGCTGGTCTATTGGGCTGTGTTTAGTATAAACAGTTTGTCAAGTACACATTGAGGCTACTCTAAACATGAAGTTATCATTGCCCAATTCAGCCAGGAGCAAGCCAACAAATGGCAAATGATTGAATGAATGAATGAATGAAATACTTATATAGCGCACAATGCGAACTGAATCGCCTCTAGGCGCTGATTGCCTGGTAACCACCCTGCCTTGGTTGATGACCAAACGTTTCCATAAATGGTTTCCTCTTTTTTTCTACTCAAACTACTATATCCTAAATGTACCTGCTTGGTCAAAACCATCCTGCCTATATAGAAATATCCAAGTCCAGACAAATTATTGGTTTTGGCTATAGAGAGAGAAGATGAGAACCTTTGTTTGGGCTTCACAGCTTGTGTCCCTTGCTGGAGAGATCTCTCCTCATTTACGGTCTTGCTGAGGAAATTTCCTCAGCAAGGGTGCAGTTCATCCTAAAAAGCCTGACACAGGTTCCTGATCTCCACCATTTTTTTTTTTTTTTTTTGTCTGCCTTGTTGGCATGCTGGGAGCTAAAGCAGGACACCGTTGCTTCTCTGCTCGGTCATCAGAAACTTTAATGTGTTTCTCGAATATCGCCGGATCACTCGTAGATTCACAGCAGAGTTTTATAGCTTTAGAGGTTTTGGTCTAAGGCAGGGATCTTCAAACTACGGCCCTCCAGCTGTTGTGGAACTACACATCCCATAAAGTATTGTAAAACTGACAATACCCTATGCATGATGGGAATTGTAGTTCCTGAACAACTGGAGGGCAGTGGTTTGGCGACCCCCTGGTCTAAGGGGTTGGAAGTAGACATCTACAACATTGGAGATAAGAAAATCAAATGGGTCCCTGGTGTGTAATCTCCACTTTCCATCTTAAAGGGCAAGTTCACCTTTACAGAATATCTGTAAGGGGAACTTGCGCTGACCAATTAGAATGCTTCCTATCCGTAAACGCTGAGGTACGGATAGATGATTAAGATGATTAAGCTGGGGAGATTTCAAATCTCTGGCCTGGTAGTGGTGTCCTGGTGTCTGACACCGGGGGATTGTGAGGCCACTGGTACAGCGGGACTGGGGGGGAAATGGAGAAGGGGGTCCAGTGTAGGTTCCCCTTACAGATTTTCTTTAAAGGTGAACTTTAAAATAGTATGAACCCTCACCTGCATAAGGATCTTGGAGAGCTGGGAGAGGGAAAACAGCGGCACGCTTATCTTCAGTGAGTGACTGTGCAGAGAGGGCATGTGGGCGCAAGTCCTAACACAGCTAGAGAACTGACTAATGCCTAGCGTGGTCAGTTTTAGATAGGGAAGCAACACCAAGTATTTCACATAAAGGAAGCAATGCAAAGAGAATAGGCTACATCCTCCTACAAGTACATGGTACAGCAGGCACATATCGGGAATATGAAGGGTTGGGTTTACATATTCTTTAACCTAGGTAACGATGTGCACATTAAAAAGTCGTTTTGATGCTTTAAAGGGACGGTGTGGGCTGAAGTATCCTTTAAAAAAACAAAAACAAAAAAAACACAATTGTTGCACTAGGTTGTTCCAGCAGGCAACGCTGTGTCATCTGAGATGAAAAATGTGGTGTCAGAATAATGAACAATATAGTTCTATGTAAGTTCTAACCAGTGGGGTGTAAAGAGTCACTGTTGGAATTGTATCTGTGTATATAATACAAGGATATATAGTTATGGATGACTCCTGGTGGGTTTTTAAAAAGAAGGCCATAGCCTGGGTAATGACCACAGGGAGTACAGCTGACTTGTCTGTCTTTTGAAGGATCCTTTTAACTGCTCTGATCTGTTAGGATTGAGCCTGAGAAGAGGCCGCCAGAAAGGAAGCCCGCCGGCACGCTGTCTCCCCCCTCTGGAAGCCCCAGCCTCTCTTCCCAGGGTGGTTGTCCTCGATTGGGCTGCCTGCCTTTCTCTCTGGCTTTTGGGGTCATTCTGCAATGTTTAAAGCAGGTGTAGTATTACATTCTCCAAAGCAGATCTGATCAAAGACAGGTCTGTTCCCGCTATATTCAGGTCTCTTCCTGGAGACTTTAATTTCTGAATAATCACTACTCTTTCTCTTGTAGGAAACGGACTGGAAAGTCCTCAAACTGGTTCTCAATAAACTGCCTGAGTGTCTTCGTTATAAACTCCTCATTCTGTCCTCTCCCTGTAACATTGACCAGCTTTCTGCATCTCTCTGTACCATGGTGAGTCAAACTACATAGAATTTATACATTGCCCATCTGTTAGACTGCAACACTACCATTATAGATACCTGCTCTAGTACCCCACCAAATCTGTGCTGCCTGCATATGTAAAGGCTTAGCATGGGGAACTGACCTACTTTTTTAAATATTGGTAAGTAAGGAGCCAAACGGAAAGTGCAAATAGGGGGTGAAAATCTCTCGACACTACAAGAAAGTGTTTGAGTATACAGTATACATTAAACACACACACACACATATAGATATAGAGATAGACTGCATAGATGTGAACATGACCCATAGAAAATGGACACCAGTGCTTTTCTGCACATGTGCAAATGCACAGCAGAACGCATAGGTGCGAGTCTTGACCTAGGAAGGGTTTGTCTTCTCTGTCCTTGTTCAGATATTGTCATATGTGGTGTGTTCCAGCTCTCAGACCGGAGTGCCAGTGATCGCTTGTATAATACCCCAGATGGATTCTCTCGTACTGAACTGCAGCTGGCTGTGGTTCCTGTACTGACTGCACTGACCTCATACCATCAATATCTGGATATCACCAAACAGGTATAGTTTCTGGTGTTTTTTTCTTAAAGGCCTATAGCAGTGAAAAAATGCTTTGTAACAGTAATTCTGACCAAGCAATAAGTATACAGCATTGTAATTATAATGTACTGGTCATGCAGTATTTATAACCTTCCCTATTTGGATTCAGCACTGTAAAAGGCTGATTGCCATATAATGTTTAGGATTATTCAATAAACAGGGAGAGGAATCCATGTGTAAGTGCAGAGCATCCTACCCAGAGCAGCCAGTGAGAATCCATTTTCTACTGGTCTAATTTCTGATAATAAATTAAGTTCTGATTGGTTGCCATGAGTTGTTTCCTAGTTCTGCTTTTATCCTTGCCTCACTTTATTGAATAAACCTGTACAGGGTCCCTTCTTTCAGTAGATCTTGCAGACCTCCGTGACAGGTCTGCTTATTTGATGTGCTCCTTCCTAAAATTCTGGATACATTTACCTTTCTCCAACTTCTGCAGCATCTGTGATGGTGATGTCGTCCTCCTTCCAGTCAAATCTCTCATAAGATAATCCTGCTTTGCTTTGTTCCGCAGTGTCTTATTATATTAAGGGGTTTATTTACTAAAGGCAAATGCGCTGTGCACTTGGAAGTGCAGTCACTGTAGACAAGGAAAATAGATAACATTTTTGCTTGAACGTGATTGGATGATATAAATTAGCAGAGATTCTGCCTCGGTTCTAGAGCTTCCGCACCTCCAAGTGCACAGTGCTTTGCCTTTAGTAAATCAACCCCCAAGTCTTTGTTCACACTGCCGTGACTTGTCAGGTGACAAGTCACACTCTATTAAGTGCAATAGAACCGTTCTAATTGGAGCAACTCCAGTCACTGTGACTTGGCAAAAGTTTCCTGCACTACTTGGGGGTGACTTCAGCATGACTTGTGTTGACTTTTATGTTCAAGAAGTCATATGCAAGTCACGCTGTTTGACGTGGCTTCAAAGTCTCAACATTTCCAGGGATCTTGTCAGCAGGAGGATGTCAGAAGTTGGAGAATACTTAGTATCAATTATTTTTCCTGCAGGTTCTCTTATGCAACATTTAGTGAAGGCAGTTGGATGGGTGGCGGAGGGGATAAGTAGGTAGACGTTGGGGTTTATTTACTAAAGGCAAATCCACTGTGTGCACTGCAAGTACACTTGGAAGTGCAGTCTCTGTAAATCTAAAGGGCATATGCAAGGAAAATAAAATGCACAGCATTTTTCCTTGCTCATGATTGGATGATGGAAATCGGCAGAGCTTCCCCTCATTTCAGATCTTCTAATTCTTCCTATTCTCTCTCTCGCTCTCTCCTGCCCCCCTCTCTCTCGCTCTCTCCTGCCCCCCCTCTCTCTCGCTCTCTCCTGCCCCCCTCTCTCTCTCTCGCTCTCTCCTGCCCCTCTCTATGCTGGCAAGACTTTTTCTGATGCTCTGCCAGCGCACCGCTCCAGTGTGAAAGCCTGTCCTGCTGTGCTTGCTCAGGGTTCCATTCTTAATTAGACATAGGGGGTTGATTTACTAAAACTACAGAGTGCAAACTCTAGTGCAGCTCTGCATAGAAATCATTAAGCTTCCAAGTTTTAGCCCACATTCACACTGAGGGTGGGTTTAAAATTGAGTTTTTAGCTCATTTCAAACGGGCAATTCAGTCCAATTTTGGGGGCGATTTGACAGACATCTGTTAAGGTTCATGCACAGATGTCTATTGAAACTGCCTCCGACGTCGCCAAAAGTAGTGCAGAAAACTGTGGGTATCTGTGCAGCACTAAAGTGCCTGAAAACAGCCCCAGTGTGAAAGGGGTCTTAATGCTAAGCAATTATATTGAATTCTATAGAAAGTGAAGCATGTCGGACTACAAAGGGTAATTGTGTTTATTTAATCTTCTGGTAGAAGGAAATGGTTCGCTGTCTGGAGACCGGCCTGATCTATCGCTGTGCCAAGCAGTGTGTAGTCGCTTTGTCCATGTGCATGGTAGAGATGCCGGGGATGCTGATCAAGTCCCTTCCGGTGCTCATTGTGAAGCTGACGCACATCTCCGCCACTGTCACCATGGCAATCCCCATGCTGGAGTTCCTCTCTAGTAAGTTATTTAACATTCCCCCCAATAATGAGTTATGTGGCCCCCACACATAGGCTAGGAAAATCAGCCATCAGTCTGTAATTTGTAGACACACATGGTGAGTCATTCTTTCTCCATACGTAGACTTTATACATAGTCCTCCCATGTAGTTCTTTATACATAAAGTAGCATAGTGAGCTATCATAGGTTAGCCATTATGATCATTCAATCTTTACTGCCAGAGGAAGACATCTAGTTTTGTATCTAGATTAGCCATGGTTTATCGAGTTCTTCATACAAGCAAACACTGTCGAGCCATTTTGTTTTGTTTTTTTGTAGATTAGCAAGTCAGGCACCTTGCACATTACAATATGAGGCCATTTTGTTGATCACCTCTGACTTCTAAAATTCCAAACATTCTTTCTAATGGTTTCTTTCAGCCCTGGTCCGATTGCCCCACCTTTATGGGAACTTTGCTGCTGAACAATATGCAAGTGTGTTTGCCATTTCTCTGCCATACACTAATCCCTCAAGGTGAGTACCTGTCCAAAACGCAGTTAAAGGGGGGGGGGGGGGGACATAAGACCTTTTATAAGACCTTATAAAGGGGGGGGGGGGAAGAGACATAAGATCTCCACTCTACAGATATGTCCCTCACTTTACACTCTTTGTCCTCCTGCCTAATCAATACTTCCCTCTTTTAACACAGCTACTATAAAGGAAGTCACTAAACCTTTTTCTAACGCCCACCTAACCTCCTGTTCCTTCTCAAATACTGTGGTCACAACCTGGCTCTATCCTGCACTCTAACTTGTATCTTCAACCTCTCACTCTCTACTGATATCTTCCCCCAACCCTCTAAAACATGCGCTAGTCACTCCCATCCCAAAAAGGCCTCACTGGACCCCACCAATCTTAATAGCCTAAGACCCATCTCTTTACTTTTGCTTCCAAACTACTTGAACGTTAAAGCCCCATACACACTATCAGATTGTCTGCTGATTTTTTCCTTCGGGTTTACCAAAACCATGTAGTACAAGGGCCTGCCTGATTGCATACACATTGAAACCCCTAAGGTTTGACCTCATAGTATGGTTTTGGTAAATCTGATGGAAAAAAATCAGCAGAAAATCTGATAGTGTGTACGGGGCTTAAGTCTACAACCGACTGAGCAACCACCTCATTGAGAATAACCTTCTCGATCACCCTCAGTCTGGATTTCACCCACAGCACTCCACAGAAACAGCCCTCCTAAAACTCAAACAACTTAGTAACAGCCAAAACCAACGGCCATTATTCCCTCCTCTTACTGTTGGACCTTTCTGCTACCTTTGATACAGTTGACCATCCCCTCTTCAAATAACTCAATTTGCTTGGTCTCCATGGCTGTGCTCTCCGTTTGAATCTTGCCTATCTCATCGCACTTTCAGTATCACTTAAAGCTCCACTTCCTCTTCTCCATCTCCTCTTATCGTTGAGGTCCTCCAAGGTTCTGTCCTTGGACCTCTACTACTATCTCGATCTTCAGGTCATCCCTGGGTCAGGTGATAGCCTCCCATGGCTACCATTTATATGGTGATGACACCCAAATCTATCTCTCTGCCCCTCAGTCTCCTTATGCATCACTGATTTATTAACTGACATATCAGCCTGGATGTCCACTTCCTCAAACTGAATCTATCTAAAACCGAGCTAATATTTCCTCCCCCATGTGCCCCTTCCCCTGACTTCTCTGTCAAGATCAATGGCACATCTATAAGTCAGTAATCATTGGATTACCTTTACATACACTATCCCCCCTTGAGTCCATAATGAATGTCGCTGCAAGTCCTCCACCCCTCTGGCAATTCTTCCACTAGCTTCCACACACCCAATGAAATAACAATTCAAAGTACTGCAAATAATTTACAAAGCCATCCATAACTCTGCCCCCAGCTACATCACTAACCTAGTCACAAAATAACAACCAAGCCGCTCTTTGGTCCTCCCAAGACCACCTGCTCTCTAGCTCCCTTGTCACCTCCTCCCATGCTCGTCTCCAGGATTTCTCCAGAGCTGCCATCCTTTGGAACTCCCTACCCCAATCAGACTGTCCCCTAATCTATCCATCTTTAGACAATCCCTGAAAACCCTTCTCTTTAAAGAAGCCTATCCTGCTTCTAACCAATATGGTTTTACTTCCTCCATCAGCTTATCCCCCACAGCTATTACCTTTTTTATATCAATTGACCCTTCCTTTTTAGATTGTAAGCTCTAATGAGCAGGGCTCTGATTCCTCTTGTACCAAATTGTAATGTCTACCTTTTATTTTGTTAAGCACTGCACAAACTGTTGGCGCTATATAAATCCTGTATAATCTTATTGTAAGGTTGTATGTTCATTTAATGTGTTGTAGGCATGTTATTGACCCATAACGTCCTCCCTTGTGTAGACATCCAAAAGCCCAGAGACCGCAGGTGGATGCAGCCATCTTGAATGTGATGTCAGCACATCTAACAGACTCAGAGCTGTTACTCAGTCTGGCAGCTACATAGGTTATGTAGGGAGGTGAGAATGGAGGTCGAGGAACTGGTCCCGCACAGACAGTAATTAGTTATTCCCAGAAGAGGAGAGGGCTATGATATGCAAGGAGAGGGTGGGGTGTGTTAGTGAATTTAAATTTTACTTTACTTTTGTGAAGTGAATTAAGGAAATGTTCATGGAAGGGGAAAATGCTGCAAGTAAGCATTTGGGATACTTGACTTTTCTGTGCTTTTACATGCAATTTTCTTTGGTGACAGGGTCACTTTAAATTACCAGTACTCTTTCCATCAGATTCTACTTTGCAGGTCTTTCATTATTCCCTTCCGCTCCCTCTTGGCACAGAGCTGCAATTTGGAGGGAACCCATATCTGCTGTTGGGTATATAGCGTTGGACTGTTTATGGTAGAGTTTAGTACCACTTTACATCATCAAAACTAGGACCATGGGGATGGGCGTCGCTATTTTCGTTGATTCTCAACAGGTGTCCAAAGGGCACACGAGGTGGACAAGTACTTTTTGTTGCCATATGGCAGGCTTGGGTAATTGTCATTGCTCTCTGGATTCTGTAAAGCTATATTACGATGTATTTGCAAAAATTTATCAGCCACACTCAATACTTGGCTCCTCTTGCTGTAGTATATGTTTGCCAGCAAAGTGACTGCATACAGCACGTCCTCACCCAAAAAACAACCTACCCCTATCCTTGTGGGCAGGCTGGCATTGGTGAAGCACATCAGGGAAGGTTGGATTTTGAGTGGGGACGCGTTCTATGAAGTCACTTTGGCAATAGAAGTTTGGAGCACGGCTGGTGTGTGTAATATAAGTAAATAAAATGTATTTATATTAAACGTATATTACATATATTACACCTGTGAAGATATAGATGTATCTCTATCATCACAGGTGTGGTAAACAGCACAAGGTATACATCCTAGTGCCAGCAATCAAGCCTTCCCAAAGTCCAGGGATTGCTGCACTTAAAATTACTCGTGTAATAAATTGGATACTTTTCACGTCAATCCAGATAACAGGTTCGGGCTATAAAGCTTACGTCCTTCAGATGGGAACAAGATGTATACTGACTTTATTCTCACTTCATTTTTTGTTACATTTCATACCAGAAATCCATTAGGCATCAATTAACCAATTAATACAAATGTATCTGAATTTTCATCCTAAACTCCAGAGAGCTGGCCCAACGAGATATTTGCATTGCTCTGTAAATCTCTTTGGCGTTTTAGCCTAAAGTTTTGTTTAGCTGTTCGGCAGGAGCTGAGCATAGCAGCGCCCTTAAAGCTGAATGCCAGGCAAACCGCTAAAAACGTGTAAAGCCTTTCCACAATGCATAGCTAGGCAGAAGTTTTGTGTATCTGTTATAACTGTAGAAGGGATGCTGTAGTGCCCTCTCATCTCCCACAGCCTGCTGATTAGACCATGAAAGCAGCAGCAGACTGATGAGGTTATTCCTTTGCTTTCCATTTCTATTAGTACGCTCCTTGTCAGCGAATTTGCATGCATGCCTGCTATAGGGCACCACAACAGGCTTGTACCAATGTCCAATTTGGGTACTTATGCTAGTTACATTAGAGCATGCAATTACTGATTTAAGGGTATAATAAATATAAAGCTACATTCATTTATCTACATCCATTTTTGCTTTAATCATAGCATACGATTTAATGGGAAATTACTACTTCGGTTTTTCTTCCAGATTTAATCAATACATTGTGTTCCTGGCCCACCATGTCATTGCTATGTGGTTCATCCGATGCAGACTGTCTTTGAGAAGAGATTTTGTGCCTTATATAACTAAGGTAAGCTCCATTCTCTAGCTGGCAAACTCTGCTACGTGTACTGGACCAATCACGTGACTTACTCTGCCCTCCCCATAGGGTCTGCGCTCCAATGTTCTGCAGAGCTTTGATGACACCCCTGAGAAAGGGAGCTTCAGAGCCCGCAGCACCAGCCTGAATGAGAGGCCTAAAAGGTACGCTATGTCTGTTGGCTCCTACTGGGGGAATATTGAAGAAATACATTACCTAGAACACAAGCAAGCCTACACAATAGCAGTTTTCAGGATACCCCAAGAGGGGCTAAAATATTGCAGTGTGTAAAATCTTTAGATATTTTTTTATATATGTTTTTTTATATATATTACACACCTGAGCACACCAAGACAAATATGTATGTATGTGCGTGTGTGTGTGTATGTATGTATGTATGTGTATATATATGTATATGTGTGTGTGTATATATATATATATATATATATATGTATGTATATATGTGTATATGTGTATGTATATATATATATATATATATATATATATATATATATATATATATATATATATATATATATATAATGTGTATGTACATTTTGTCTTGGTGTGCTCAGGGGGGGTGTGTGTGTATAATATACAAGTATGTAAAAAATATATATATCTCCATCTATCCTCCTGATTTTAAGTATAAAAGACTGGTCAGTCACTAGAAGCCTGCATTAGGAAAAGGTCCTCCCTGATTGGCTTAGGTTTTTAAATTAGGTTCTTTGTATTTTATGTAACATATCCTGAAGGCCTGTCATCAAGTCTGCTGGCTTTATTTGCTTCTAATGAAAACTATATTGTATTTTTTTTTTTTTTCAGTGAGAACATATTTTGAGTTATTGTAAAGATTTAACTAAAAATAATGATTTGATGGCCAATTGTCACTATATGCGGTGGCAAACGTTTTACCGAAAGGTAAAACATCTGTCACTGCAGAGGTGTGGGTGAGCAGCCTCTAAACAGTCTACATTCAGGGGCGCTCGCCCACACCCGTATGTCTGTTGGGAAGATCCACATTGGGACATGCAGGCCATTTAATGATCTGTCTGCTAACACCGCCTGGTGGCTCAACCCAAACCACCCATTTACTGACTATGGGCTTTAGTGCCATTGTGATTGAGGCCTAACAATTATTGTCATGCTTGCTGTTCTGTACTTGTAGCCCTTCCCTTTATAGTTGCTTTCATTAAACCAGGCAGTGTAGTGTAGAACCCATAAAAGTAAACTTAAATCTTTCTGGATAGATATATAATATTATATTAAAATATATTATTATTATTAATATATATATATATATATATATATATATATATATATATATATATATATATATATATATATATATATATATATATATATATAATTTTTTTTTTTTATCTAGGACAAAGAGCAAAAAATTTAATAAATTGCAGCTTACCAGTCTAGGTTTGGTGTCTGCATTGGTTTTCTTTTTTCAGTACAATTATTGCCATTACAGAATGGTTCCTGTTGGCACATCCATAAATATTGTGTCTCTGTAACTTCTGTGCACTGAACTAAAATATATTAAACAATGTTATCAGTTTTCCCAGTTCTGAGATTAGTGAGCTATGGAACGCCTCCTATGTAGAGGAGAGGTGTTTGTAGTCTAAATCGGGAGAGCAGCCAAGGGTGACAATACTGCTTCTCCATAGATACAGTACAGGGAGCTGGCATTGTTGCTCTAGGACAGGAAGTGCTACTGGCGGGATCACCAGGTGAAAATAAAGGAAGAAAGCCTGGGAAAACGAATGTAGCCACTACCGCTAAGGGCTGGTATGCTGCAAAGTATTAAATTTTATTTTGGGTTTAGGTGCACTTAAAGTAGAATTCCCAGGCTAAACCTAAGTAGGGTTGGAGATCACACTGTACTGTTGGTTGTAAGTTGCTAGTTAGGTAATGGTAGGATGGAAGAGTTCTCTTCCGATGCTTTCTGCCCCACTACATCTGGAAGGAGATGGTGAGCCCCCATTTTTATTTTTTTTGGCCTAGACTGCTGCCTATGTGTACGGCCTTGAGGTTGTTTCCGAATGTACTAAAAAGATGTGGCTGAGATAGCTGTGTTGGCAGCAGTTCTGGTATTACAGACCTATCCGTGTGGGGTTCACCATCTACAAACAGTAGCAGACCCTGAGAAAGAGGGGAGTCTTTTCCCCCATAATGCATTGGCTTGACCATCTTTTGCTACTTTTAATAAACTACAAACTACACTTTTTTTTCCTATTTCATTGGATATTAGGTGCTCCCTTCTCTCCTCCTACCCCTTTTTAGTACAGGCTAAACCTAAGTAAACTTAAAGATGCTCCCTCCTGTGCTGACCTGTGCGAGAAAGATGGCTACCGCTATTCTCAGCCGCTCTGGCCCTATGATTCCCTCTTTCAGCTAATGGCAGCTGCATTTGAGAGGATAATGCCTCCCATTGGCCCAGCCATTTTTTTTTTTTTTTTTATCATTAAAGTTTTTATTGAGTTTTTCACATTACAGGAGAGAAAAAAAGGGGGCAAATATAGGTATAACAAAAAACAGGTAGTAACAATAACAATTACATAAGCACGTACTTCCGCACAGATCAGTACATATCAGGAATAATGATATAATCTCAGTCTAAACACTGTAGGTGTCATGAAACAAAGCTTCATCAATTTTTACAACCTCCGGTATTTGGCTGTCTACTCACTCCATGTTTTGTCAAATTGCACACGCTTTAGTGCATTGATATCTAATGCTCGCTCCAGGGTATAATGTTGAACTAGTCTTGTCAGGTCAGTAATGTTTAGTCATGGCAGTTTTCCAATGTCGTAATACTAGGGATCTCACTGATAGGAGAATGTTGGAAACTACAGTTCTCATACTATATGTGAATTTGTCCATACCTATGTGTTCGCCCAGCCATTTTTGACATGAACCCCCCCCCCTACAGTTGCCACAGGCTGACAGTGGGAAGCTGAATCATGTGACCATAACGGGCTGAAAATAGGTGATTATAGGACCCTTTCTTAGGTTGGTCAGCATAGGTTTTGGAAAGGAAGGAGGCGCATTGCTTAGCCTGGAATTCTACTTTATATTAATATTCACCTATTAATGGAAAAAAGAACAAGGCTAAAAACATATAATATTTTTTTTAAGCCTGCTGATGAAAGCAATTCAAAGGTGCCGTATTGCCATATTTCAAATATGGAACAGCGACCAAGTAAAAGTTGTGAAAGTGATCAAAAATGTGACTTGGGCTCAATATTACAATGATCATTAAAAAAAAGGAATAGTATGTACTGAAAAAGATACTATAGTTTCCCTTTAAATTATTGTTCATGTCCCATATTTTCCTCCCACAGTGAGTTACACAAGAACCCATTATTTCCCCAATAGATATTTAAATGTCATTCTGTCAGTAAATTTGTTGCTGAGATTACTGACATTTAAATGTCAACTACCTGCTTAGAACATTCTATAAAGTCAATTTTCTTCATTAGGAATCACAATTTTTTCCCCCCCCTTTTTTTTTTTTTTTTTTTTCTTTGAATTAACCTTCAGTTCATTCTCCATTTGTTCCTTCTAAATGCTCTTCATTGTGATTATTTTCTGCTCAGTATGTGTTTAACATGTGTTACACCTGTGGCAGTTGTTGTAATTAAACCATACTGACATGCAGTGCCTGCTTTTAGGGAAGTCCTTTATGTAGTAAAAAGGTATGTTCCATCTTCATCCCTTCACTTTAAGTGATATCATCCTGGTGCTGCTTTGTGACAAGTACTGCATGATTGGAATTCAGCCATGTTCACTGGTCTTTATGGTGGTATCTTAAAGCGGAGTTCCACTCAAAAGTGGAACTTCCACTTTAAGCACTCCTCACCCTGTTACATGCCACATTTGCCATGTAACTTTTTTTTTGAGGGGGGGGGGGGGGTGCCTGTTTTTGACGGGTACTTCCTGTCCCACTTCCTCCCATCGCTTGGCCGCCTAGGCTATTCCTCTGCCCCCCTAGGTGGCGCCTCCATCTCTGCAATCTTCTGTGACACGTCACAGGTCCCAGAAGATTGCCTGGCACTAGGAGAGCGTAGCGCGACTGTCACAGCCGGTCACCCACAGTTGCAATGACGGCGGAGAGGAGCGAGGATCATTATCCCACATATATCCTCCTCTGATCTTGGCTAACGCTATAAAATACTTGGTCTTGTCCGGTAGAACCATGATGATGTCTCTGGTCTATTCACAGGTGGAGTTTCATGTTTTATTTTTAATTTTGCCACATTTCACATGTCTATTGCTGGGATGGGAATAATAATTAGCCCAGCACAATGTTGGTTCAAATTATTTTATTGTCTGCCTTTCCTGTTAAATACCTCCAAAGGGCAGGAGGGGAATCTGTATCCTCATTGGGACATTTTTCCATCATCCTTATAGTAGTACTCAGATGGCTGGATCACGAGTCCCAATCTGACATGCTAGTGGGGCTTTACCAGCTGAGGAATGTCATTAAAGCGTTTTGAAGCAGACTGAGATTTGGCCCACGGTGAGGTATATAGCATCAGCTGATAAACTGAGCCAAATTTATGACATGGATGTCTAAGAGTAGCCAACTTTAACTGATTACTACTAAGTGGTTGATGGGGTAGACTTCCCAAATGTGGAAACATCCTAGAAATTTTTTCCTGACTTAAACATTTGTGTTCTGGGGAATACTAGAAACCAGGTCCAACCTGCGTCATATGTAATGCAAATTGCCCTTAATTAAGCTTGTTTTTGTTTTTAAGCTAGCCACATTCTGGTAGATTCATACAGCAAGGTTTGAGCGTATTGGTCAGGCTTGATTTAAAGCTGAACTCCAGGCACAAAAAGTATATTCCTCCAATAACCTAAAAGGATCTAAAACTGCTTTACTTTGTAAAAGTAGCAGTGACATCACTGTGCTGTACACCAGCAGACCCCACCCACTACAACCTGCTAGCAGACAACTACAGGAGGGGGCGGAGACCAGACCAGAGTGAGTGGTCTTAGAGGAAACCACTGCACAGATCTGGAAGAAGTACGCACCGTGTACCAAGATTCAAGTATGCACATGCCTCTTGTGTTTCAACAATATATGCTTATCATAAAGTTCAGTTAAGCTGAACTCCAAACAGATGTAGTAAAAAAATAAAAATACAGTGCCTTGAAAAAGTATTCACATCCCTTGATATTTTCCACATTTTGTCATGTTACAACCAAAAATGTAAATATATTTAATTACTTCGACAAAGAATTGACGGGGGGGGACGGCTGAATACAAATGCACGCCACACTTTTCACATATTTGTAAAAAAAAATTTGAACCATTTATTTTCCTTCCACTTCACAACTATGTGCTACTTTGTGTTGGTCTATCTCTTAAAATCCCAATAAAATACATTTATGTTTTTGGTTGTAACATGACAAAATGTTGAAAATATCAAGGGTTACGAATACTTTTTCAAGGCACTGTAAATGTATTTAAAAATGCAGTTAGTGTAAGTACCTTTATCGGCCTGTAATATCAGGTTTACAGCAGTGCACATTTGCTGATGAGTAACACGCCGACAGGAGAAGTCTGTCGCGAGATGACCTCATCCGTCTACTGATGCACGGTCACTGTCCAATCACAAGCTGGGGGATGTGTAGGTAACTTCGCTGTATTACTAACTGCCGTGCTGTCTGGCAGGGATGTATAAATCTCAGCAGTGTATTGACAGAATTATAAGGGCCTTGAGCAGCTCCCATTTATGTATAAATGTATATTTGGCTGTTTATCTTGAGTTCAGCTTTAATCTTCTAATGCCAATATCTGTTGGCTAAGATGGTAGACTATTGGTCAAATTATTTTGTATTGTGTAAAAAAAAAAATAAGTTTACAAATTTTCTAAAAGTGCCAATCCAAGCATTCGGTCATTGCAGATTGCTGTAAGGTCTACAATTGTAGCCAATTTACATCAATGGATTGACAGAGTGTGCAAAATGTATGTATGTGGCTACCTTAAAACTGTTTCTTTGATCTCCCCACAATGCAACCTGTTCTTTTTACAATGCTGCTGCTATTTGCTTTTTTTTTTTTTTTTGCTCAGTTTTTGTTGCCTTTTTTGCTTTCTCATGTGTAGCATTTATTTTTGTTTTCTGTTTCTCCTTTTCTATGGTGTACCCCCAATACTGATCTTCGCGGGCCTTCTGCTGTACCCACTCTACTCGTCCCTTCACTGGTTTCCACTGTGGCATCCTGTGTGTGGGTGGGGTGACTTTTATTTTATTTTTTTACCACTTGTGTGGAATATGGGTTGGGTGGTGGGCACCCTTACCCTCTATGCCAATGGGGCACTCTTGGAGTAGCTTAAAGCTATCCAAACCCTCCAAGCCGGGCTTGAGTGACTCGTCCCCCGTGAAGGAGATGAGAGACCTCTCGAACGCCTTTCGCTCTCGCAGCATCAGTGTGTCGGAGCGTGCTGCATACAGGTAGTGGCCGGGCATGGTTTCCTGGGCCCGTTGCACCCAGTGGGGGGAAGGTTGCATGCCAGGGAAAGACTTGCATGGCCAGCCATAGACACTAGTGCCCATTCCATAACCCTTTTAGTTCTCCCTGATCTGTTCTGGGCCCCTAACTCACAAAGTGCACGTGTTGGACTGAAATACTTAAACCTCTGCAACAAGTTTAATCCCTAGGTGATCTTAACACTGTTTATTTATTTTTTTAAATGAAAAGATTGCAGTCCAGTCGTCCTAATATTTGTGAATTTAAAACTGTAGTTCTGGTCTGAGCTCTGCTCATCTTTCCTAAATTTCACATGACTCTGGTCATTTGTTGTCCTTAAATTGAATATGTTGGGCTTGCACTGCACTCTTTTCTAATGGAAAATTATTGTACACCTAAGTCATTTTATCGTTTGTGCATGACAGAGCCACCTTCAGATTGTTACAGGTCTGCGGATCATGACTTTTATCCACACATTATGCTAGGAGTTTCAGGAGGACCAGATTTAACAAGTTTAGGGCTGTGTAAGCAGAGGGATTACTAGTGGAGAGAAGGGAGATTTCTGCTAGTACTTAGCCGGGATGCCCAACCTTGAAGCTTTGTTCACACCATTAGGATTATTGGAGAAAACAAAATCCAAAGGAACATAGTGCGGTGTCTTAAAGCAGTATTAAACTTGGGCATGTTTAAAAAAAAAAAAAAGTAAGGACATAATGTGCTAGTTAGTATGCAGGGCATATGCTTGCCTTAGAACAAAGCCCTCCAGCGGTGCGCTGTCAGAGCTGACGGGGCATTTCTTCACCTGGTCTTCCTTCTGGATTTGCAATAACATCACTACCGCGCCTGCGCATGGGAGTTATGGGAGTTATGGGTACGGCTCACAGGTCTGAAGGAACAGTACAGGTGATGTTGTCATCAGCTGTGTGAATATCTTCTTAACACTACAAGTTTATAAGGTATTGACTGTACCTGTAGTTACAAGTCCAAAAAAGTAGCTTGCTACCAATTTTTAAAAGCGTACCCTCTTTTCTTTTGAAATAATCAAATCGACAGTCAATTTTTTTGTCTTGGATTAGTGTAAGGTAAGCCATAGATGATGCGATTTTTCTTTCCTACAGCAACAGGATGCAGGAAAGAAAAATATCTAGATTTCCCCCTTCAACACAATTGGCATTGACGGAGGAATCCCGCTCACGCAGCTATTGCGTCACCTGAGCTTTGGCGTGTCTGCCTGGAGCAAACGGTGATCGTTGCTAGCTGCTTGCAAATAAGGGCATGCTTGTTGTACCCAAAACGATTGCTATGGTATAATCAGCCTTGCCCATACATGGATTAAATCTCAGACGGTCCCTGCTAAACTGGCCAAGATGCAAACCATCTATGGCTGGCTTAAGTATACACTAATGTGTAAAATCACAATAACCTGGAGTTTGTGCAGCACTTGTTCATGGTCTTGTGATCTTGCAGGTCATGCTTTCCCATCCGCTGCCTATCGCAGTTTAATTCTGTACCCGCTGCTAAGTCAGAAAACGTTTATGCCCCTGCTATCACCACCTTGCAGTTTACAGTATTACATGTAGAGGGTTGTACTCTTCGGGGAGTGACTAGAGCTGATGGGACTAGGGGCATCAGTACCATCCACAGGTATTTGAAAGCCCTGCTTATTTTTGCAGTGAGAAAGCTTAAAAGAGAAGTAGGGGAATTTTATTTTATTTTATTTTTTTTATTTTTTTTTGGGGGGGGGGTTGGCTTTAGGGGGAATCATACTTGCCTAGGTGGATGATGCAGCATCAGTCCAGTGCTTCATCTTTCCCCCTGCTGGCCCAGAACCGAGCGATCAAACGCCGCTCGTTGAAGTTGTGGAGGGGTGGGAGTGGCCAGCTCAGGCTCTCAGCTGCTCGCTGAGAGGCTGAGCCTAGTGCCGGTCCATTCATGTGGGCGGATCCCAACTATATGGTTGCAATCTTTCCCAAGCCTGGACCAGCTGTGACATTAGCCGACAGCTGGCTTCAGCCTGCTGTCTGTGGAAAAACGTCTCATAGGAGTGAAAAACTACACTCCTGCACTCCTGTGATCCACAGGAGAAATGCAACCAAGCAAGCTTAACCCAAAATGTATTTAACTAAAAGTGGAATTGCCTGCTGGTTTCTGATCCTTTGTGGACTTCAGCTACCAGTTCTCTCTGCCAAAGGTACTTGTCTCTGATCCCATCCACCTTGGCATGTTCACTGTTACCACTCCTGCCGTTGTATTCCCTTTGCTATAAACTTACAATACGTAAACCCTAAAGCCCCATACACACTATCAGATTTTCTGTAGATTTTTTTTTTTCTTCAGATTTACCAAACCCATATAGTATGAGGTCAAACCTTTGGCGTTTCAATGTGTAGGCAATCAGGCAGGCCCTTGCACTGCATGGTTTTGGTAAATCTGAAGACAAAAATCAAGAGAAAATCTGATGGTGTGTATGGGGCTTAAGGCTCCATTCACACTTGTGAAACTTGTCATGTGGCTTTAGACATCAGTCACATGACAAATTGAAGCCCATTGTTTGCAATGGGACCTGTTCAAATTGGTGCGACTTGGAAAAGGTGACTTTTGGTCCAGAGAGTGTAAACTGGGGTCAGTTGCCTCTGAAATAGTGTGGCTTTGGAGACATGCTAATGTGAATGGAGCAATATATTTTTTAGTTTGTTTGGAATCCTTTCTCACTGTAGGCAACCCAAGAGCCAACTAAAGGAACTTGCATGGCTGGCTGACAAAGCTCCTGCTTATTTTGACACGGTGGCTTAAATTAGGTTAGTCTGGGAACCATAGGTCTGTCTTCTCCATCCTTTCTTTACGACTTAGTAAGTCACTGACCTGACTTACTATGCAACCATTATAATATCCTGATATACATTTGCTTGTTCTGGTTTAGTGACTCGCCAACCAGTGACGATAGGATGAGAGCTGGCTCTTGCACCAATGTTTGCTCTCTAGTTCCTTTCCGAACTAGAAAACAAAAATATTAAAGTTCTTAGATCTAGCTAGTTAAATGCCTTGGGGTAGATACGGTCCCCTCCTGCTTTGCCATGGATAAGTCATGATCCAGCAGACCACATCTGCAGTTTGGCACTCATCTAACAGACATTGCTGTTTTGTGTAGTCGAATGCAGCCCTCTGTGACCAGCTCAAGTCTCAGCTCTGCTGATGAAAGCTCTATGGCCCAGGCTGACGACAGCCTGAAAAACCTTCATCTGGAACTAACGGAGATCTGTCTAGACATGATGGCCAGATATGTGTTCTCCAACTTCACAGCAGTCCCTAAGAGGTGAGTGTCTATGGCTGCAGCCAGACTTGGAGCTTATTTCAATGTGCTTTGGGCTTCTGTCAATGTCAGCAGTTTGAAACTCTTCTGAGCTAATTCCTACTTTATGGACAAGTGTATTTGACATTCAGTTGACCTTCTGACCTGTTTTATGCAGGTTTTGCATTCCCATAGACTTGGTATCCAAAATCCATTTTATACAAGCAAAACCCACTGACACGGGCCCTAAGCTACACATTCATATTTTTTTATTTATATATATATATACCTGCGGGAATCCCAATGCTCATTGATAAATGGCATTTCCTTATAACTAAGTGCAGTCGTCTACTTCCTCAACTGACCAAAATTTTAACAGTGGTCAGCCTTGGACCATTTGCAAGAGTTAGCTGTGCTCTGGTCTACAGTTGCCTAAAATTTGCAAGTAAAGGGAAATGGTCACAAATGTTCAGGAGATTTGTCAGGCCTGTTTTACATAAGCATGAGCTTGTGTAAGCCCTTGTACACGCGGTCGGAGATTCCGACGGAATGTGTCCTATCGGACCGTTTTGTCGGATAATCCGACTGTGTGTGGTATGCATCGGACTGTTTCCGTCGGAATATCCGTCAGACCCAATTTTCCAACTTGTTGGAAATATTTTCCGACAAACTGGTCCGATAGGACATACTCCGATCATGTGTAGAGAATTTTGATCGGACAAAGTGCCACGCATGCTCAGATCAAATTCCTACACCAAAGCTATTGGCTCCTAGCGTGAACGTAGTCCCATCGTAACAAAATATTGTCATCACGTTCTGAACGATCGGATTTTCAGACAACATGGTCCGACCGTGTGTCTGCAACAGTTTCGGACACAATCCAACGGATTTGGTTGGCAGAATGTCCGACCGTGTGTGTGTACAGGGGCTAAGAGTAGTGTGAACAGCAAGCTTTAACAAAGCATTTACAGAGCTTTCAGCAAGCTTTTAACCACTTTCCGCCCGCACTATAGTAAAATGACAGTGGCGGGGTGGCACTCTCCTCCTGGGACAATGTCATATGACAGCGCCCCAGAACCACCACTCTCATGCGCCTGTGGGTTTGCACGATGATCGCATCCGAACCATGTTCCTAGGACACGGCACAACCCTGATCTCGATAAAAAGCCAATGACACGGCTCTTTATTCATGTGATTGGCTTTGTCCAATCACAGCCGGTCACATGAACAAGGAAGTGCCGTTTCTCAGCTCTCCTCGGCTCACACTGACAGTGTGTGGCGAGGAGAGCCGATCAGCTGCATCTCCTCTCAGGGGAGACAGTACAGGTAATCAGGACACTGATAATCAGTGCCCTGATTACAATACAGCCCCAGCAGTGCATCAGTGCCCATAAGTGCTGCCTCATTGGTGCACATCCGTGAAGGAGAAAATTTTACAAAATTTACTGACAAACTGAACTTTTTTTGCAAAAAAAACCAGCAGTAATTAAATATTGGAAGAAAGCTCTATTTGTGTGGGGGGGGGGGGGGGGGAGATAAACATTTAATTTGTGTACAGTGCTGTATGACTGCGCAATTGTCATTCAAAGTGTGACAGTGCTGAAAATTGGGCTAGGTAGGAAGGTGGTCAAAGTGCCTAGTAGGCAAGAGGTTAAAGTACCATTTAGCTCCAGTTTGTAAGTGTTGAACACGGGTCCTAATGTGTGTGTTGATTGCCACTTTATGTAGGCTGTTAGCAGGCTTAAAACAAACTTTAAGAAGTGCTGAAGCCTGCTAGCAGCTTGTTTAAAGTGGCAATCAGCACTCATTAGGATCTGCGTTCAACATTTACAAACTGGAGTTGAATGGTTCTTTAAAAAACATCAACAAAGCTTGCTGAAAGCTCTGCAAATGCTTTAATAGCTCGCTGTTCAACCTGCTTTTACAAATTGAATCCTGGGTGAAACGGGCCTTGGATCTGATTTCTAAAAGCTAAAAAGGTCACAAATAGATTTGTTTTTAATTTACCCAGACACATGTTTATAATACTCTACATTAACGAGAAAGCTATCATTGCCAATCAAACTTTATGGGAGGATGTCTGGTCTTTACTCTATGGAGACCAAAAGTGAGGGAGAACCGTTTTTCAATGGGACGTTTAACTGACTCTAAAAGAAAATTGCAGCTGAGTGGTGCAACCCTTAAAGAGCAAGTAAACCGTGATGGGTTTACTTCCTCCTTGTCTCCCTGCAAAGGTAAAGCATAATGGGCTACTATGCATTGCATAGTAGCCCATTATGTGTCACTTGCCTAACACAGGAGCCAGCGATGTCACCGCTGTAGCATGGCGTGTCCATCTTATTCCGGGTATCGCTGCTCCAGCCACTCACGTCGCCGGAGCAGCGATTAAATCACTCCCGCGCATGGAAGTCGCCACTAACGGCCATTAGCAGCGGCATGCTCAGTGCGCCTGCACGCCATTGTCTATGGTGTATGCGCCCTAGACAGCGGTGCTTGTCTGTCTTTTTGTAAATATCTCCTAAACCGTGTAGGTTTAGGAGATATTTCTTGGACCTACAGTTAAGCCTTAATGTAGGCTTACCTGTAGGTCAAAGTGGTTTGTAAGGGTTTACAACCACTTTAAAGTTTTAATTCTTTTTTTTTTTTTTTTTTTTTTTTTCTTTGTAAATTCTAGCTCCTCTATATACAATATAGCATTATTGTACTACTATTGCAAAAATAAAAAACCTTCCCATTTATTCTACACACGCTTACCTCACTGTCCTCATGGCTGTTTGAAAATACTGCTCCATTACTTCTGCCTTACTTCCTGGACAGACTTTAGGTCATGTCACAGGAAGGAGTTGGCCAGCTGATCTAATTGGCACACACCCTGCATCATCTACCATCAGCTGGTCAACTTCTTCCTGTGTTATGACCTAAAGTCTGTCCAGGAAGTAAGGCAGGAGTAACAGAGCAGTGTTTTCAAACAGCCACGAGGACAGTGAGGTAAGTGTGCGCAGAATAAATGGAAAGCTGTTTTGTTTTTTGCAAAAGTAGTACATTAATGCTATATTGTTACATAGGGGAGCTGGAATTTAGAGAGGAAAAGGTGAACAAAAGTGAACTTGGCCTTTATATATATTGATGTGATGAAGACTGGCAAGCTACTTCTATTGTCGCCAAAAAGACATGGTTTTAAATGTTTTCGTTTTGTTTTAGGTCACCAGTTGGAGAGTTCCTGCTGGATGGTGGAAGAACGAAGACCTGGCTTGTCGGGAACAAGCTGATAACTGTGACAACTAGTGTAGGGAGGGGAACACGGTCACTTCTAGGGTTAGATACTGGGGAGCCCCCGAAAGCGGCAGAGACGGATTATTTTTTCTACAGGTACTTGTATAGCGCCGTCAATTTGCACAGCCCGTAACATGTATTGTACATTCACATCAATCCTGCCCTTTAAAAAGCTTATAAGCTAAGGTCCCTTACTCGCATTCATACATGCACATACTAGGACCAGTTTAGACAGAAGCCAATTACCTACTAGCATGTCTTTGAAGTGTGGGCGGAGTACCTGGAGGAAACCCATGGAGACACAGAACACGTAAATCCCAGGCTGGTTGTGGCATGGTTGGAATTCAAACCAATGACACTAGTACTGCAAGCTGGAAATGCTAACCACTTAGCCACTGTGCTCCCCATTACATGACAGGTTTTTTGAAGTAGTCAGTTCGTTGCTGGTTAATAACCTCAACTTAGTTTTTTGGCATCCTTGGGTGCATGTTTGCCATGCTCCTTAAAGGGGTTGTAAACCTTTCTGTTTTTTCACCTTATTTTATTTTTTTTCCGTTCAGCCCCGCAGGCTGATGGACATTGCTTGATTTCCCTCTCTACACTAAACCGCGTGGGTGGAGGAATCTCCCCTGCCGGCTGTTCATACAACTGTAACATCTGCGGAAGTCTGAATACCCAAACTGATTGCGTCTGATTGGATGTGGTCACTCTTCGGGCCAACAATTTTCCACCCAACTCTTTATTGATTTTTTTCATTTGAAGTTTGTTGAGCCATGTGGCACCCACAAGGCCACCCACAGCTTGAATTTTGTGCGATTCGGCAGAAATCAGACGAAATTCAAGCTGTGTAAGATTAGCCATGTTAGTCTGTTGACTGTTTTGTTAAGGGTTCATTAAAGTCCTGCTGATTGAATTGTCTTTTTTTTTTTTGCCTTAAAGCCCACCTATGCAAACAGAACAAACCAAAGAAGCTCCACCAAAGATCGACCTGCAGGCGAGAAAGCCGGGTATGCAAACGCCACGTCACAGAGTCCGCTCCATGTCTGGTGAGCTCACTTCACTGGGAGAGCGTTCCTCTCCTGTTATAGTTCTTTCCACACTGGTGACATTGAGAGTTCAGAGGGGAACTTCTGTGAGTTCAGCACACCATGACCTGTCTGTGACCGGTTCTCTTCTTCTTGTTCAGCCTAAAAGCTGTTACTGCTAGCTTTGCCATGTGCTTGTTCTGAGAACTAACAAATTGTCTAATTGTGTCACTTGAATTGATAACAAATTTGCTGTTTGGTTTAAAGCAGATCCAGCCAAGTAGATCATGGAACCATAGCAAAAATCCCATCTAGTATCATGGACACAAATGCAGCTCATACTAGTCATGTATTCATTTAGGCATAATTACATTTTTTATTTTTTAAACTAAAGCAGTGCTTGAATTTGACTTTGCATCAGACTTTTGCAATCCCTGATACAGCAAAGCTTAAGCCAGCCATAGAAGGAACAAATTTCTTTCCCGCAAACATGGACAGTGTTGACAGGAATCCCTCCCGCTGAGCCTTTGTACCCCATGCCTGCTGGGAGAACACAGTGATTATTGCTAGCAGATATGCCAGCCACTAGTGACTATCGAATGTAAAATGTGGCAGGCTGGTTGTACACAAGTTCATTGATCAACTTTGGTACATTCAGCTTTGTCCATACATGGTGCAAAACTTGTCCGGTTCCTGCAGAACCGGCCGAGATTCTAACAGTCTATGGGTTGGCCTTAGACTGAGAGAAGGGAGAAACCGCACAAGGAGCCAATCAGTTGTGCTGCAGCAGTGTGCGTTCTAACGAGCAGTATGCTAGTAGTCTGCTGCTTTTTCTTCTCACTGTCCAGACACAAGTTGAGGGTGAGGAGGAGACCTTTAAGTGTTAACTGCAGTGAAGAAAAATCAGGTCATCTACCAGACAGGGCTGTGCTTTTATTCCAGAGCCTTTTAAATCTCAGAACTGGATGGACAGAAATACAAATTCCGTGGCACAATAAATAGCTCTGTTATGTGCATTTCTTCTCCGTGTTTAGCTGTATGGAGTTAAGCTTAAAGGGGTAGTAAAGGTAAATGTTTTTTCACCTTAATGCATTCTATGCATTAACGTGAAAAAACATCTGACAGTGCTGGTGCCCCCAGCCCCCCCCCCCCCCCCCATTTTAATTACCTGACCCCTCAAAAGTCCCGCACTCGCCCCCGACGTCCTCTTCGCCACTCAGCCTGGCCGCTGATTGGCTGGAGTGGATGGATTGAAAGCAGCGCAGCCATTGGCTCGTACTGCTGTCAATCACATCCAATGATGCGGCACGCCGGGGGCGGGGTCATGTAATACAGCGAGCGGCTATAGCTGCTGGCTGTATCACGGGAGCGCACCCGCAGGTGCTTCTCACCATGCGAGGGAGCTCACATGAACATGAGAAGTACCTGCGGGAGGAAGCAGAGACAGACGCCGAGGGACCCCAGAAGAGCAGGTTCGGGGCCACTCTGTGCAAAACGAGCTGCACAGTGGAGGTAAGTATATATGTTTGTTATTTAAAAAAAATTAAAAAAATACCTTTACAATCCCTTTTAAAAGTAATTCACTTAAATTAACTCAAGACAAGAGCATTTACGTGTTTACCATTTTTGAATAAGACTATTGCATATCTCTAGGATATGAGTTTGGGAATATATTTGTCTGTAAAGCACCTCTGTGTAAATACTGCAGGTCCTCACATCTGGTCAGCGGACAGCAGGTTTTAAGGCATGCACAGCAAGCCTCTCCTTTTTTGGTTCCTGTACTTTATATTATGCTTTAAAGGGTAACTCCATTTTCATAGGGGGGAAAAAATGCAAATAAAAAATATAACCTATACAAATGCGACACAAGTCATATTGGAATTGCATCTTGACAATTTTCTTTCCTTTTCAATCTGCCGTGCTGTTATTTCTGTAAAATGCAATATGGCAACCTGGAGGTGTTCTCTACACAGATGGTGTACAGAATTCCTCACAGGGAGGTCATTTCCTGCCTGTGTGATTGGCTCACTGATCCCCTGCAACAAAAAATGACATTTTTGGTAAGATACTCCCAAGGGGAAATCGCGTCTGAAGAGCCTGGCACTTTCTTCATTTTAACAGTGCAGGTGCAGCAGCTGATAATTATAAAATCACTTCCATACAGATTCACTTTGCACATGGACACAAACTGCTATTTCTCTAGAAAACAAAAGGTAAAAATCTGCATCAGTTTGTTACAATCCTTGCAATATACACAGAGGAGAATGTTTGATTTTTTTTTTTTTTTTTTTCCTCAACAAAAGTGGAGTTACTTTTTGTTTTTATTTTACCACTGCAAAGGTAAAAAATTATTAAAATTGGGTTTGAGAGCAATGACTATTTTGTCCCAGTTATTTCCCTCAGAGCAAATTCCGTCTTCTGAATTTTGCAATAGCACTTACAATGGCTGCCTTGGATGTGCTGTAGATTGAAGCACGTGAAGAGCTTTGCATGTCTGTGCATGTTGCATGAAGAAGACCTTTTCTAATGGTTTTGGATATTTCAGGTGGACATGGGCTACGTGCTGGATCAGACGGATCCATGTCCTCTCCTGGTGGCACCCCAGGAAGCAGAGGAGATAAAATTCCCCGCAGGCCTCAGGTCAAGAAGGAGAAAGCCACCCTGGCTGATTTTGTGCCAGTGCTGACCCAAGGCTGGGCAGAAATACTTGTACGCAGACCTACAGGTGAGTAACCCCGGGCACTGGGGCTGTTGCATGATTTCCATTAGTTTTACCTAAATTGCAACAGGTAAGTGTCTCTGCATGGTATGGTAATTGTATATAGTAAACTTGAGCTTTTGTGCAGGTCAGAGACAGTAAAAGACTTTGCTGGGATGCCAAACTGGTGGCCCGCCAGCTGTTGCGGAACTACAAGTTCCGTCATGCCTCTGCCTGTGGAAGTCATGCTTGTAACTATCAGCCTTTCAATGCCTCGTGGGACTTGTAATTCCGCAACAGCTGGAGAGCTGCCAGTTCGACGCCTGTGATTTAGAGGAATCTGCATGTCTTCCATCCAGGAAAGGAGGTGGCTACTATCTGATCTTCTAATGCACATTGTGATGAGCTCAGTGTGCAGTGATATCAGAGTAAGCTATTTCAGTAGAGAGGCTCCTGTACATCTATGCAAGACTGAAGGGAAGGCTGAAGTTTAGCTTTAAAGATGATCCCAGCCATATTGTCCAGAACTCTTCATAATACTTTTGCCCTGATGAAGGGGGACCTTTTGAACCCCAGAAAAACGTTGGTTAGTTTTACTGCTTACATCTTCTGAATAAAATGTGTTGTCGACCTCTGGAGAGCTGCCTAAGCTGGAGGAAACATTAAAACTTCTATCGGCTCTCAGAAAAGTCGTTCAGTGCCCAACAGTTCCATCTTTAGTATAACAAGCTGATACAGGTTCTAACCCTGCTCAAAGTATTTTATTGACGAAAACGGCAAAGGGAGGGCACCAGGGAAAGTATGAGTATAAAATCAACTAATTTTATACTCGTACATACCTGGCGCCCTCCCTTTGCTGTTTTTGTCTGTACTGTAATGGGAATCCCCACTTCCTGTTGAGGAGCTGCTGGTGATTGTATGTACCGTCCCCATTCGCCTGTGGATCCATCCATCTAGGGATTTCTTCCTTGACATCTCCCCATCACAATGGATTTTATGGAGTCGCTTTATATTCTTTATAATTATTGGTTTATCGTGATTTATTTGAACTGCTGTCAGTGATCGCTGACTCACACACTACCTGCTACTTTGCTATATTGCTTGTTAATGTTTTATTGCTGGATTTGTGTCCATTTTTGAGATGTTTGCAGTCGGAGGCTTCCCTCCAGCCTTCCCAGCACATGCACAGACCACAGTTTAAACCATACTGCGCTTCTAAGCTTTCCACCCTACAGCCAGGACAAGGTTTTAGCTAGAGATCAAGTTTACATAGTTGGTAAGGTTACTAAAGACATCAGTCCATCCACTTTAACCTGTGCGGGTGTGTGTATAGTGATGGACGAACTTCCGACGGGACGTTTCGCGAACGCGAAACGCGAACGGGCACAAACGTTCGCGAAAACGACCGTTCGCCGCGGGCTCCATTGACTTCAATGGGAGGCGAATTTCGCAAACCTTTAGGTCGAATTTGCGGCCACGGGGTAATTATTAGGGGGTAGCACGTAGTCCCACCACCTGGACAATAGCATAATACATGTATGAGGTGAATTTGGGATCGATAACTACAAGCATTTTTTTTTTATTTGGGAAATTGTTCTGACAATTCAGGACTATGGAGCTAATGAAGGCAATGGAGGAGAGGGAAGGTCAGGGACCAGGGTAGGCAAACAAGAGGGTGCAGGAGATACAGAGCACTGACAGCAGCACCGTAATACAGAGCACTGACAGCAGCTCCGTGACATACAGCGCTGACAGCAGCTCCGTGACATACAGCGCTGACAGCAGCTCCGTGACATACAGCGCTGACAGCAGCTCCGTGACATACAGCGCTGACAGCAGCTCCGTGACATACAGCGCTGACAGCAGCACCGTGACATACAGCGCTGACAGCAGCTCCGTGACATACAGCGCTGACAGCAGCTCCGTGACATACAGCGCTGACAGCAGCTCCGTGACATACAGCGCTGACAGCAGCTCCGTGACATACAGCGCTGACAGCAGCTCCGTGACATACAGCGCTGACAGCAGCTCCGTGACATACAGCGCTGACAGCAGCTCCGTGACATACAGCGCTGACAGCAGCACCGTGACATACAGCGCTGACAGCAGCTCCGTGACATACAGCGCTGACAGCAGCTCCGTGACATACAGCGCTGACAGCAGCTCCGTGACATACAGCGCTGACAGCAGCTCCGTGACATACAGCGCTGACAGCAGCTCCGTGACATACAGCGCTGACAGCAGCACCGTGACATACAGCGCTGACAGCAGCTCCGTGACATACAGCGCTGACAGCAGCTCCGTGACATACAGCGCTGACAGCAGCTCCGTGACATACAGCGCTGACAGCAGCTCCGTGACATACAGCGCTGACAGCAGCTCCGTGACATACAGCGCTGACAGCAGCTCCGTGACATACAGCGCTGACAGCAGCTCCGTGACATACAGCGCTGACAGCAGCACCGTAAGCAGCCCCAGGAGGAAGTCAGCACAGCACAGGGATGGTGTGATCCCCTCATAATAAGAACCCCCAGGAGGAAGTCAGCACAGCACAGGGATGGTGGGAGCCCCTCATAATAAGAACACCCAGGAGGAAGTCAGCACAGCACAGGGATGGTGGGAACCCCTCATAATAAGCAGCCCCAGTAGAAATATGACACCGCTCAACCTCTTCAAAGAGGAGGGTAGGGGCATATAGTACGGTGTGCTTTTTTGGGTCAGGGAAGTGAGCCAAATGAATTAAGAAGGTCTGTGTGCTTGATTCCAAAAATTGTTTATAGACATATACATGGTCTACTGATCACATGTGTTGAATTCCTCCGAGATCCATGCCTCATTCATTTTTAGAAATGTGAGGTAGTTAACACTGTGGTGAGCTAGGCGAGTACGCTTATCGGTCACAATCCCCCCTGCTGCGCTGAACGTCCTTTCGGACAGGACACTGGATGAGGGGCAAGCCAACAGTTCGATTGCAAATTGGGCAAGCTCTGGCCAGAGGTCAAGCCTGCCCACCCAGTAGTCTAGGGGTTCATCACTCCTCAGAGCGTCCACATCGGCCGTTAACCCAATGTAGTCGGACACCTGACGGTCTAGGCGTTCCCTGATGCTGGATCCGGATGACACCTGTCGATGGGTCGGCTGAAAGAATGACCTCATATCCGAAGTCACCAACACATCTTCAAACCGGCCTCTTCTTGCAGGCGCTGTTGGATTGGTACCCGCAAATCCTTCTCTGGGAGTGGGAATTGCTCCTCTGCCAGCGCACGCAAAAGCAGAATGCAGCATTTCTCGAAGCAAGGCCTGGAAGTGCTGCATTCTGACAGCCCTCTGCGACGGCGGTAACATTTCCGCCATTTTGTGTTTGTACCGGGGGTCTAAGTACGTTGCCACCCAGTACTGGTCCTTGACCCTCATGCTTTTTATACGGGGGTCCCTATTAAAACACTGGAGCATGAAGGCCCCCATTTGCACTAAAGTGGAAGCGGTGTGGTGGCCTGGCTCCTGCTCATCATCCAGGATAATGTCGTCCTCTTCATTCTCCTCTCCCCATCCTCGCACAACAGGGATCCCAGAAAGGTTTAAAGCATGCTCTTCTTGCTCCTGCTCATCCGCCCCGGCACCATCCTCCTCTGACTCCTCATCAGACTCCTGTTGTTGACTTGTCTCAGATAGAGTAGCCCCCCCTGGGAATTCATCCAGCATTGCGACTTCCTCATCTTCCCGCTCCTGCTCCTCCACAGCCTGATCAATGACACGACGCAATGCACGCTCCAGAAAGAAGGCATAAGGTACCATGTCACTGATGGCGCCATGGCTGCGACTGACCAGTTTGGTGATCTCCTCAAATGGCCGCAGAAGTCTGCATGTGTCGCGCATGAGCAGCCACTGGCGCGGTGAAAAAAAACCCAGCTCCCCAGAACCGTTTCTTTCGCAGAGTTCATACAGGTAGACGTTAACTGCACGTTTCTGCTGGAGCAGCCTATCAAGCATATAGAAGGTTGAGTTCCATCGCGTCGGGCAATCGCAAATAAGACGTCTGACCGGCAGATGGTGTCGCCGCTGAATGTCAGCAAGGCGAGCCATGGCCGTGTAAGATCTTCTGAAATGGGCCGAGATTTTCCTTGCCTGCCGCAAGATGTCCTGGACCCCAGGGTATTTGACAAGGAATCGCTGCACGACCAAGTTTAAGACGTGTGCCATGCACGGCACGTGCGTGATTTTGCCCTGTTTCAATGCGCTAAGCAGATTGGCACCGTTGTCACACACCACTTTACCAACTGTCAAATTGAGCGGTGTTAGCCACTCATCTGCCTGTGAACGCAAAGCTGAAAGGAGTGCCGGGCCAGTGTGGCTCTTTGCTTCCAGGCACAACAGACGCAGCACGGCATGGCAACGTCTCACCTGGCATGTGGAATAGGTTCTGGGGAGCTTGGGCGGTGCAGTGGAAGAGACGCTAGCAGCGGAAAAGGAGGAGGCAGCTGAGGAGGAGAGGGAGGAGGATGGAGTAGGAGGAGGAGAAGAAGAGTCAGGCCTGCATGCAATCCGTGGCGGTAAAACCAAATCTACACGGGTGCCACGGGTTACATGCTTGACGGCCGTCAGAAGGTTCACCCAGTGGGCAGTAAAACTGATATACCTTCCCTGCCCGTGTTTGCTAGACCACGTGTCTGTGGTCAGATGTATCTTGGCACCGACACTGTGTGCCAGAGATACATTCACTTGCCGCTGAACATGGCCATATAGCTCTGGGATGCCCTTCTCTGAGAAATACTTCCTTCCTGGGACCTTCCATTGTGGTGTTCCAATGGCCACAAATTTGCGAAAGGCCTCCGAGTCCACCAGTTTATATGGCAGTAGTTGGCGGGCTATGAGTTCTGACAAGCCAGCCGCCAACCGTTGGGCAAGAGGGTTATCCGGCGTCATCATTTTTTTACGCTCAAACATTAGGCCCACGGAAGCCTGCCTTTTTGCAGAAAAATGTGAGCTTGGCGTGATGGAAGGTGGAGTGGAGGACAATTGTGAGGAGAGAGGAGAAGGAGAAGTAGAAGACGAGGCTGGACGGTGAGAGCCTGCAGTGTGGCTTTGTGTGTTCCGTTGCTCCCACTGGGCTCGGTGATGGCTGCTCATGTGCCTTCTTAAGGCGGTCGTCCCTAGGTGAGTATTGGGCTTACCGCGACTAACGCGTTGACTGCAAAGATTGCAGATGGCAACGCTATTGTCAGCAGCGGACACGTTAAAAAAAGCCCACACTGCGGAGCCATGTGCCGGTGTCCTGGGAGCGCCAGATGTGACCGTACATGGTCGATGACTCGCTCCTGATACATTTGCAGTCTGCTTTGTCCCTGCTGTGCAATGTAAGTCATTGCTGCTTCTCCTCCCTATCTGCTGGTCCATATCTCCCTCTGAACTCCCCTCCTCTTCCTCTCTTGTGGGCACCCACGTGACATCACTAGACACGTCATCATCAACGTCACCTTCCCCACCGCTATAAGTAGAGTAGGCAGCAACACCGGGGACCAACCTCCTCCTTGGGCTGATCTGGGTACTGGCGTCAGACTGCTGAGTAGCGCTTGTTGCTACCTCCTCTTCCTGATCCAATACCAAGAGTGGCTGCGCATCAGAAATGTCCTCTTGATATGGATCGGAAAATAATTCCAGTGACTCAAGCGGAAGGTATGTGGTGGTGGTGGTGGTGGTCGTGTTGTTGGTGGTAGTGTCTTTGGGGGTGCACATAGCAGAGAGTGAAGAAGAGGGTGCAGATCGAGAGGATGAGGAGGGTGCAGAAGAGTAAGGCTGAGCGAGCCACTCAACCAAGTCTGGTGCATCCTTTAAAGTAATTGAACGCACCTTCTGCAACTTCCCACTTTGGCTCAAGCCTGTTGCTCCTGCCCTACCCCTACCACCCCTGCGGAAGGGCCTGCCTCTTCCTCTGCATGTCATTTTTTAAATGACCCTGTGACAAAACTCTTAGTCCCTATACCGCTGAAGGACTGCTGCAGTATAGGTGAGCGGTCAGCAGTGGTGCACGTCAACCCTATCTATTGTGGACCTATAGCGGTCCTTACAGAACAGCAGACTGTACCGCACTCAAGCCTATGTACCGTAGCACCCTATACCAAGTTACCAGTCCTTATAAGAACTTTTGTGGACCAAGCAGGTTGTGTATTAGTGTTTAGCAGACTGTACGTCAGTCCCTATACCGCTGAAGGACTGCTGCAGTATAGGGCAGCGGTCAGCAGTGGTGCACGTCAACCCTATCTATTGTGGACCTATAGCGGTCCTTACAGAACAGCAGACTGTACCGCACTCAAGCCTATGTACCGTAGCACCCTATACCAAGTTACCAGTCCTTATAAGAACTTTTGTGGACCAAGCAGGTTGTGTATTAGTGTTTAGCAGACTGTACGTCAGTCCCTATACCGCTGAAGGACTGCTGCAGTATAGGGCAGCGGTCAGCAGTGGTGCACGTCAACCCTATCTATTGTGGACCGATAGCGGTCCTTACAGAACAGCAGACTGTACCGCACTCAAGCCTATGTACCGTAGCACCCTATACCAAGTTACCAGTCCTTATAAAAACTTTTGTGGACCAAGCAGGTTGTGTGTTAGTGATTAGCAGACTGTACGTCAGTCCCTATACCAATGAAGGACTGCTGCAGTATAGGGCAGCGGTCAGCAGTAGTGCACGGCAACCCTATGTATTGTGGACCGATAGCGGTCCTTACAGAACAGCAGACTGTAACGCACTCAGGCCTATGTACCGTAGCACCCTATACCAAGTTACCAGTCCTTATAAGAACTTTTGTGGACCAAGCAGGTTGTGTGTTAGTGATTAGCAGACTGTACGTCAGTCCCTATACCAATGAAGGACTGCTGCAGTATAGGGCAGCGGTCAGCAGTAGTGCACGTCAACCCTATGTATTGTGGACCGATAGCGGTCCTTACAGAACAGCAGACTGTACTGCACTCAGGCCTATGTACCGTAGCACCCTATACCAAGTTACCAGTCCTTATAAAAACTTTTGTGGACCAAGCAGGTTGTGTGTTAGTGATTAGCAGACTGTACGTCAGTCCCTATACCAATGAAGGACTGCTGCAGTATAGGGCAGCGGTCAGCAGTAGTGCACGGCAACCCTATGTATTGTGGACCGATAGCGGTCCTTACAGAACAGCAGACTGTAACGCACTCAGGCCTATGTACCGTAGCACCCTATACCAAGTTACCAGTCCTTATAAGAACTTTTGTGGACCAAGCAGGTTGTGTGTTAGTGATTAGCAGACTGTACGTCAGTCCCTATACCAATGAAGGACTGCTGCAGTATAGGGCAGCGGTCAGCAGTAGTGCACGGCAACCCTATGTATTGTGGACCGATAGCGGTCCTTACAGAACAGCAGACTGTACTGCACTCAGGCCTATGTACCGTAGCACCCTATACCAAGTTACCAGTCCTTATAAGAACTTTTGTGGACCAAGCAGGTTGTGTGTTAGTGTTTAGCAGACTGTGCGTCAGTCCCTATACCGCTGAAGGACTGCTGCAGTATAGGGCAGCGGTCAGCAGTAGTGCACGGCAACCCTATCTATTGTGGACCGATAGCGGTCCTTACAGAACAGCAGACTGTACCGCACCCAAGCCTATGTACCGTAGCACCCTAGACAGACCAAGTTACCAGTCCTTATAAGAACTTTTGTGGAACAAGTGAGTTGTGAATGATTAGCAGACTGCAGCAGAAGGGCAGCAGTCAAGTATAATATTCTTTCTATATTTGGAAGAAAGAATATTATACGTGTACAAGCCTATTACCGTACCACTGATACCAGTCCTGAAAAGAACCTTTGTGGAACTAATAGTAACAGCAAGTCTTTAAAATTATCCTCACTGCCTGACACACTGCTTCCTGCCTGTCCCTATACAAATTGGCAAAAAAGAGTAGGCTGGAACGATTAGCTGGAACAGCTCTTTTGTGGACCTGATAGTAACAGCTAATGATGATGATGATGATGATGATGAAGAAAGACTAATCTGGCTGAGCTGTCCCTAAAATAGCAGCATACAGCGCTCTGTCCCTTTATCTAAACTGACAAAAGAAACTCAGGCTGCTGACCTAACACCTATACCAGTCCTGAAAAGAACTTTTGTGTACCAAATAGCTAGCGTTTTCTCTGTCCCTACTCCACACAGGATCCTTTCCCTACAGTGACAGAAGAAAGAATGTAAAATGGCCACCGGATCGGGTGTATTTATAGGTTAGGGGGAATGTCCAAGTGTCCATGAGCTGTCATGTCTCAATTGGTTGTCCTGTAACACATGATAAACGTGTCACGAAAGGTTAAAGTTCTTGTATACATTAAACACGTAAGTCCGCCGGGGCGAACGACGGAAAAAGGCGTTCGAACCCGCGGACGGCGAAAGTCGGAAATTCGCCGCGAAACGACCGCCGGGCGAACCGTTCGGCCATCACTATGTGTGTATGTATTTTTCTCTAGCACTTCCCATATCCCTGTATATTGGTTAAGATAAAATTCCTTAGCTAAGAGTTATCTAGGTTTTTTTTCATCGTTCACACTTCCTGCTGACACCACCAATTATGGAAGCAATTCCACATCTTTACTGTTCTAACATATCCCCTCTGAAGCATCTTTGCTCCAGGGAGAATTCATTTAATTTATGTAGTCGTTCCTCTTCAAGGTCCTCCAGCCCCCTTATTAGCTTTGTTGCCCTTCTCTGACCCCTCCCCAGTTGCAGCACATCCTTCCTGAGGACCAATGACCAGAACTGGACGGCATACTTAACGTGGCCAGACCAGAGTTTTGTAAAGTGGTAAAATCTCTTGCATAAATTCCCTTTTTAATACATGGTAATAACCTGCTGGCCTTGCTTGCTGCAGCTTGGCACTGCATGCTATTGCTAAATCTGTAATCTACGAGGACTTCCAGATCCTTGTCCATCCTATATTCTGAGGTTCTCCCCCTAGGGTGTAGTTTGCATTCATATTTTTAGCCCCCAAGTGCATTATTTTACTTTTATCAATATTGAACCTCCATATCTCGTTTAGTTGCCCACCCCTCTATTTTGTTGAGATCATCTTTTTAGAGTTTCGATATCATGTTGTGCGGTTGCTTGGCTTCGTATCTTCAGCAATATTTAATTTGCTTATATCGCTATTGGTCTGCTTTTGTGTGTATGATTGTTGCCTTATCTGGGGGGCAGATACGGTTTTGAGTGTTATTGTTTTACAAAGCATTGCATCACAACATTGTACAAACTAAAGCGGAGCATCTTTTTATCCTCAGGTAATACCAGCTGGCTGATGAGTTTGGAGAATCCGCTGAGTCCCTTCTCCTCCGATATTAACAACATGCCTCTCCAGGAACTATCCAATGCTCTCATGGCAGCAGAGAGATTCAAGGAGCACAGAGAGACGGCTCTTTACAAATCCCTCTCCATGCCCGCCTCCTCCCTGACTGCTGCCACATGCAAGCCTACCCTGCTGCAGAGAGCCAACACAGGTAAGTAGGCTCTTGTCTTCTCCAGGTAATGTCACAGCACACATGCTATGACAGAGCAGATGTATGATGTGTGTGGGTTTTTTTTGTTTGTTTTGTTTTTTCTGAAAGGCAGGAATGCCAACTTGTACAATACCAATTGGTATATTGTTGCAAAGTGCATACTACATCCACCATCAAAGTATTACATTCATGAGACAAATGTATAGAGAATCGTAGCTACACTATGACAGCCTTTAGTTGCTGTGGTTGGGGTGCTGTGAAGACTGACACATAAACTGCCATACAATAGACTCAATCATAGACCGTTTTTTTTTGTTTGTTTTATAGTAAATATGTGGGTCAATTATTTTTATATATATATATATATATATATATATATATATATATATATATATATATATATATATATATATATATATATATATATATATATATATATACATACAGGCTTTTCCTAAAACTCCAAAAAGATCTACCTGACTCCTTAGGCCAGCCATAGAAAATCGCTCAATTTCCCAATCAACACAGTCAGTGTTGATGGGGGGAATCCCTCCCGCAGAGCCATTGTATTCTCCTGGCGGAGTGATTCCATTGCTGCTGGGAGAACAGTGATTGCTAGCGGCTAGAACAGCTGCTAGCATTAATTGCATGTAAAATCTGACAGGCTGGCTGTATCCAAGTTGTTTGATCAACTTGGGTACATTCAACCTGTCCATATATTTGGATCTCGTACGGTTCCACTCAACCAGCGGAGAATTTGAATGGTTTATTGCCAGCTTTAGATTGTGTAAAGTGATCGATCTACTATACCAACAAGAGACCATTGACCAGGCTGCACAGAGGGTCAATCAAGGGAGCTCATAATGATTTAATACAATTTTTATTTTATACCACCTGATTTGACATAACTTGTCTCATGCCCATTGATATTGTCACTGTTACCCCATTGTCCTCTGATCTTGATTAACACATTAGCAAAAATAGAGCCTACAAGCTTTTCTTCTAGGTCAGGAGGATGTTTTCCCTGGCTATAACTTGTGGTTCTATTTGAATAACCCAAATCAAAAGCAGCAAAGAATTTTTCTAATATATATTTTACATTTATTTTTTTTTATCTCACTTATACTGGCCATACACAATACAAAAAATTGGCCTGTCGAAAAATGAACATTCGGCCTTGTGCGCAGACAATAGTGCCATCATGTAATGACTGATCATTCAGATTACATAAATGAATGCTTTTTTTTTTTTTTTACATATACCTAGTGCAGACAGTTCGGACAGGAAACACGTTAACCTTTCAATTTATCGTTCGTCCGGCAGAAAATTTCCAAACTTGTCCATTGGTTTTTATTCAGCTCAAAAACGTCCCAACGATTATCGATTTTTGTGCTCATTAACGGGCCAAAAAACGAACAAACTGTCTAAATTACCGAATTATGGCTTGCTTTTTTTTTTTTGTATAGGCATGGCCAGCATTAGTCTCCTATTTGAAGCTCCAAGAGCCCTTTTCACAAGACCAGCTGTAGTAAAGCAGAAAACCAAAAAAGGAAGAACTCGCCCTAAAACATGCCATGCTAACAATAAGCACATTTATAATACTGTGAGCTTAAAAGTGCGAGTATTGAATCCAACATATATAAGGAATAAAAAGGGAAACATAATAACCCAGTCCAATTATGAAAATAGTCCAGGGCAGTTGCGGAGACCCTTTTTTAAAGAGATTAAGACTGGGCCCAACAAACCCCAGGTCCTAGGTTGCCATGGTGACAAGCTTTCTTCCTGGCACCCTGCACGCCCTTACACCCCCCCCCCCCCCCCAGCCATCGAGGCCAGGAATGAATATAATGTAATTCAATGTGATTCACTGGAGCTCAGGGGAGACATTCGGAGACCCTAAATGTCTCATTAAAGAGCCTGTCACCAAAAAAAAAATCATAGGGGACTATTTGTTTCCTATGTGATGGGGGTTGGGGGTTAGGTAAAAAAAAGTTACACCCAAGCTCATAATCCTGACCCCCACATATATGCATGTACAAACCTAAACGTATGCGGCATTCCTAAGCCTGAAAGCACCAACTGCGATGCACGTGTTGCATATCACCGCGCACGCTGGAATGAGAGCGATAATTCAAGCACCAGACCTACTAAACCGATGATCTTTAGAGGGGGCTTTTAAAGCGACGCCTATGGAAAATATAGAGTACTAACATGTTTTAAGGTTTGACATGTTGGGTATCTACTTAGGGCAACCTCGGCTTTTATATTTTACCGAAACAATGAAGTAATTTATTGCAATTTTGTGCCCTCTAAAATTAACTTTAAAGTGTGTTTCAGTAAAAAAAAGTTTTATGCTCCATGGGGTCTGCTTTCAGTAAATATGTTTGGAGGGTTTATGTAATTTTCAGGTCTAAAATTTTTTAAGCATGTGTAAAAAAGGCTCTGGCTGTGAAAGGGTTAAAGGCTAAGTTCACCTTCGGGGACATGTTACATGTTCCTCCCGTGAGATTTGTTGGGAAAAAAGTTTGGATTTAGAAAATATAAACGTTCTTATATGAAAAGATTTGGTGGGGTGTTGCTTCTATAATGTGGTGCTTTCTTTCAAACTCTTGCAAACTGCCTTTCCTCTCCCATTGCAGTGGCCTCTGTTTCTCCCATCTCCCCGTCCAGTGGTCAAGGAAAGCTGCTTAGGAGCATATCCTGGGCAGGTACATCTATATTCATCAAAGGATCCCCGCAAAACTCTGACCCATTACCAAGCCTGTGGCGCCTTTGCAGCCCTACTATGAAGTTTTTATTTTTTTTTTTTTTTTTTTTTTTTTTTAGCCGTGTGCTTTGTTGAAAGGAACCTAACTGTAGCATGGGCTTCTAATGTGTGCATGTGATAGTTTGTCAGATATTGGCTCCATTTTTGTGGAACCCCAACTGAAAGTGCATGCTGACCTGTCTCACTGTGCTGGGATCATCACTGTGCTCCATGGAGGCTTTAGTTTTGTAGATTGAAATGATTAACCACATTTGAGCAATTAATCAAAGTGCTTACTTTGTCATCACTTTGATATTAACCCCCTCCTTATCTTGACTTTCACAAGCCATGCTTGAATCACAGGTTTTACTTCTAAGGCTTTGTATGGCTGAAGGTGCCGTGTACACTTCATTGTAGTCAACTGACGTTCTGACTTGTATTTCCAGAAATGATCAGAGAATGGATGGGCAGTCTTACAATCACTTTTTTATTTTAGGTCTATGTGAAGGTTAGTGGGTAGGTTGGAACTTTTGGTTGGATTTCCATTTGGTTGTTTCATGTGTGGTACACTTTGTTGCCAAAAGCCTGACCACCATCACAGCTACCTATATGGCCCAGAGTATGTGGGCACCCCTTCAGATGACTACGTTCAGGTGTTACAAGTAGAAAGCACTGTTGGTTCTACAGCATATATTATGTTTTGTGCGCATTCTACCTTGTGGGAACAGTTTGGGGAAGGCAGCTTTCTGTTCCAGCATGACTGGGGCCTTGTGTACCAAGCCAGCTCCATAGAAAACTGTATAAAAACACACAGAAGGGCACAAACTTCTAGTGCCTTACCAAAGGTTTGCTGTGTAAAGAAAATCCGGACTAAAAAAAGTGGGAAATAAGTGTTGTAATACACCAAATCACAGTGCAGGTATTAGGTGGCCTGATGCACGACTGTTGGCTTGTTTCAGGGATAAACCCTATGCCTCAGTTAGCTGAACACCTTTTGGGATGATTTATAATGGCTATTGCATAGCAAGTCAGGTCTTGGCCAGCATCAGTACCCGACCTCTCCAATGCTGTTGTGCCTGAATGAACACAAATTCCCACAGATGACCCAAAGTTTTGTGGAAAACCTTCCCAGAAAGAAATGTCTTTATGGGCATAATTTTAAAGGGTGCTAGGCAAGAAAGGTGTCGCACAGCCTGCGCTTCCTCTAATCACCACACCGCCTCAGTAAAACGATATGATGTGTTTGAATCTGGTTGATGTAGACCAGGGGTGCCCAGCCAGTGGCCCACAGAGCCCTCTGATGTGGCCTGCAAGCTCCTGCTCTGGTAAGGCAGGCCAGTAAACCTAGAACACGGGTTCCCAACCCGCAATCCCAGAGCATCTGTGTTGTGAATGAAGTCAACGGCAGAGGAAGCAAGTGGCTGTGGAGCAGAGCCACATAAGCCAATGCTTCAGGTATAGCTCCGTCTCTGGTCAGACGGAGTGATACCGAATGTACTCTTCCTGGAACAGCAACAGCCAGCAATACCTGAATGGAAGACTGTTCTTAAAGGTATAGGCTGTGTTTGCGTCTGTTCTGCATATGCAGAGTGCCATGGACCTGCCATCCGCCTGCTCTGCTTATTGTGGCCCACAACTGGTTACCAAGTCGCTTAAGTGGCTCTCATTCCTCAAAAGGTTGGGCACCCCTGATGTACACCAACATTTTGGCTGGATCATTGTGAAGCTTTAAAGTGGTTGTAAAGTCTGTATTCACAATTACTGCCAGCCCTTCTGTTATAAGAATCTATGCTAGATGGGGAGGTGTGTGGGTTTATTTTTTATTTTTTGTATTCTGCTTTTAAATACTTTTTTTTTTTTTTTCCGATTTGGCAATGTGCAGTCACGTGTCCACTCGCAGCTCTCCCTCCCGATCTAAGGACTACAGTGGGAGGGGCTGATATTTCCCTCTGGCGTCAGCCAGGCGGTCACGTGATGAGCACATCGGCGATGTGGAATAAGGTATTTGGCAGCAGGATTTCAAAAAAACATACTGTGTGGTATGCCTTGTTATAACAGAGGGGCTGGCAGTGATTGTGAGCACTAACTTTACTGCCACACAGAATAGCGGCGGAAGGGTGGCTCACACACGGAGCTGAGGGGGAGCAGTGGGATGTCTGATGCACGTAAACTGACCACGGTATCCTGGATGAGCAGCCATGATTACTGTGGTCAGAACACCTAGGGGGGTACAGAACAAGCGGGATCAACCTGTGTGTGTTTGTTTTTTTACAGCATACAAAGGGACAAATGACACTGCACAAGCATTATGCGGTATAACATGTTTGTTTTTTTTTTGTTTTTTTTTTTTTTTCTCCAAGACCTCTTTACCTGAAAAGAATGCAGCCAAGAGCTAGTAGACTGCAATATATGTTTTTATTGTTGGGTTTAGATACACTTCATGTACATTTGTAGGTTATACGTTACAGTAACCGCAGTAACCAGGTTTTCATTTTATTGCTTGGAGTTACTATAGTTTGCATATAGTGTTTTTCTCTTATTTTAAAAAAAGACAATTTGTAAACCATCTTTAGGTTTATGAAAATAAGCGGTATTTTTTTCTGCTAGAATTTGGTAGAAAAAAACTCCTCTGTTACAACATGAATGTGTTTATGCGCTTATGGTGGCTTGCCCAAAGCAACCATTTAAATTCCTTGTGAATATCTTAAAAATCTGACCATTAAAGATTTGAGCATACTACTGGGCAGAATATTAAGGTGATTGTAAAGCTTTAGGCTCGGTTCACACTGCTACTACTTGGGATCCAACTTGTGAGACCCCCAAGTCGCATGACATGTGAAATCTCATGTTCGTCAATGAGTTGTCTTAATTGGCACTAATGAAGTCGCTCCGCCTTTAGAAAAGTTTCCTGTACTACTTCAAGGCGACGTATATCTGACTTGTGCCCATAGACTTTAGTGGAAGTCACCTCCAAGTCAGATGCTCATCTATCTTGATGTGATTTTGGATCCAACATTACAGGAAGATTACCCAGGCATTTCCAAAAGTCGCATTAAAGTACTCAAGTCGCCTGTCATCGTCACAACAAGTCTTCCAGGTTGCAGTAGTGTGAACCGAGACTCAATTGTTTTGTGTATTTTGTGTGTGTATGTGTTCGTTTTATATGGCTTTTGCTTAACTGCTCTGTGCATTGGAAAGGTACAGAGGCCCTGAACCTCCACTTCTTGGGCTCAGCCTGTGCTCCTCCTCTCTGGCAAGTGCCCCCATAGAAAGCTACTTTTTTATGGGGGCACTTGTGTGGGCTTGCTCTGTCTATAGACAGCAGGACTCTGTCCCACTCCCTTGTCACTGGCTTTGTTGACCGCAGCGGGAGCCAATGGCTCCCCTACTTCGCCAAAACCTGAGACCAGGAAGTGAGGAGAGCGAAGAGCCGCAGACAGGCACATCTCTGGATCGAATGAAGGTTCAGGTAAGTAAAACTGGCTTTAGGGGAGGATACTGATGAACAAGAAATGCATTAAGGTAAAAAATATTTAGGCTCTAATTTATTCTGGCCATTGGAAAACATTTACCTGCTTACATATGTTTATTTTTTTCTTCTCTGCTCAAGTTACTCTCAGAAGACGCCTTTAAAAAAAAAAAATTCTGCCTTTAAACAATCCTCTTCAAATACTCCTGTAAACGCCTATCTGTGCGTGGACATAGTCGAGTTTTTACAGCCCTACAAAAAATAAAAAATCACTGACTGGCTATAAAAGCAACAGTTTTAAAGCCCTTTGTGCATGAGCCCTTCGTTGTCTTTTTCTCAGGTGGCATGTGTGATAATCTTTTGTACCTTCTGGTTTACACACGCGGCATGAAGTCTGCATGAATTTAGAATATGAAAGTAGAAAATAACAAATCTATGTCTGAGAAGTAACAAAGATGGAGGAAATAAATGTGTCTAAGCATTGAGTTAAATGCTGCCTGTTGCTTTTAGATGAATGAAAAGCAGTTTGGATTGGTTGCTATAGGTAGCATTCCCACTATTCCTTAGCTCCAGGTTGTACATATCACCCCTGAGTTTTTCTGGCTAGGAGATGCTCTGAATTCTGTTAGTGATGAACCTCTGCTGTTTCCAGAGTCCTCCGTACTCCCGGAAGAAGGCTCCCAGACTGAAGCCGATGGAGACGTGACCTCTCCGGCTGGGTCCCAGGAGCTGGAAGACTTTAAGCCGGTGACAAATGATGACACACCAAGTGAAGAAAAAACAGACAAGAAGTCTGAAGGGATCAGCAGGGTGAGTGTGTTACACTTTAAGAGTTGTTGAATAAGTCCAGTATCTTAATCCAAACACAGGCCAAACTACACGCGCTCCTGTAGATTCCATTTTTTTTATGTCCTGTTTTTAGTTAGTGGTTCTAAAGCCTCGTTTTTTGTTTTGTTTTTTGTTTTTTTTATACATTCTCTACATTAAGGTAAAAAAAATCTGTGTACAGGATCTCCCCCAGCCCTCCATTATACTTGAGCCTGATCTTGATCCAGCACTATGCACAAGATCAGTGTCCCTCGCTCTCGCCCTCTATGACAGAGGCAGCCATTGGCTCCGGCTGCTCTCAATCAAATCCTGTGACGAAGGACGAAGGGGATGAGCTGCCTGTGTGTATAGACCAAAACGGCACAGCTCAGGATAAAGCCTGCACAAGTTCCCCTATAGGCGATGACTTACTATGGGGGCACTCACTGAAGTAGTGGCGCCAGGAGTGCTGGCAGAAGAGGTTTAGGGCTGCTGTGTGCAAAACAATTGCATAGAGCAGGTAAGTATGACATGTTGATTTAAAAAAAATTTACTCATTTTTAAATCGTACCAGCAAGGTGTATTTGAGACCCTCTTTTCAATGGTGGCAACTCTTAAAGCAGAAGTTCCACTATTCACTGTGAATGGCAGGCTTTTTATTGCAGAAGAGACATGCAATTTATCTTCTGCAATAAAACTTCCCTACCTGCTTGCCCGCAGCATTCCCTGGCATGTAAACTGAGCGGCTCGTGCACAGCACTGAGCTTACAGCAGTCGCCCTGTTCTGTGTGCCAGATTAGCTGCTGGCCAATAAAGATGGGTGAAAACCAGCACAAAGAAAAAAATGTCGGCTTCAGCTAGAGACAGGACCATTGGCGGAAAGGTGAGTATTCTTCCAATTAGTTCATATTTAACTGCAACATTCTCTTTACCTGCATGCTCCTGAGTTTGACATCAAGCAGCTATACTAGTGCATTGGCACATTCTTGCGTAGTCACTGCTCTAAAATAAAGGATGATCAGCTGCTGTTGGCATGTGCTTACATCTGCAGGAAGCTCATACAAAGAGTCTACAAGATTTGCATGATGTAGGGAGAGAAAATCGTGGTCAATGTATGCAATCATCTATTCACTTCAGATATCCTTTATTAATATATATCCTTAACCACCTCCTACCCGCCAATTTTAAAAATGACAGGTAAGTGGTTGTCTGGGACTTCATATGACATCATCCCACTCTAGTCAGAGCGGTGCGCTCTGTTCCTGGAACACTGCACATTGCCGATCTCAGTAAAGAGCCGATGGTGCGTCTTTACCCATGTGGTGATCTGTGTCTAATCACATGTAAAACAAGGAAATGCTGGTTATTGGCATTCCTTTCCTCACATTGACCGTGTGTGAGGAGAGCCAATCTGCACAGATAATCGGCACACTGATTATCAGTGCAGCCTCAACCGTACCCAGCAGTGATGCCAGTCAGTGCTGCATGTTGGTGCACACAATTAGCGCCTCATCAGCACATGTCAGTGAAGGAGAAATTGCTTATTTCCAAAATTATATAACAAACACTTTTTCTTCTTCTTCTTCTTCTTCTTTTTTTTATCTTTTTTTTTTTTTTTTTTTTTTTTCTTTTTTTGCTAAAAGAAAAAAACTGTGGTGATTAAATATCACCAAAAGAAAGCTATATCTGTCAAAAAAAAAAAAAAGAGAGAAAGATGGAAAACTTTGGTTACAGCGTTGCATGATCACGCAATTGGCATTCAAAGTTTGACAGCACTGAAAAATTTACCTGGGCAAGAAGGGGATGAAAGTGTCCAGTAGGCAAGTAGTTGAAAAGTAAACTCCAGGATCAGGACTGGGCTGCTAGGACAGGGAGGGCATTTGCCACCTGGTACAATACTAATAAGATATGCTGGATTTATGGACCTGGGTGGAGATACTTCACCATTCAACTAAATGGGCCCTACAGTTAGTGACCTGTGCTGGGCATTCTTTATATCCCTGTTCCTTGTTCTGACCTACGATCGCAACATCTGGTCAAGGAAAGTCTTCCAGCAATGCCTTGGCTGTGAGATGTCATGTGATTGGTTTGCCAAGGCCCCAAAGGAAGCTGACGCTAGAAAAAAAATGCCCTGTCGGAACATTCACTTTTTACCATGCCCAAGGGTCACTGTGGCATCATGGCGCACTTTGCATGGTATGCTGCCTTTGGACCAAAGAAATCTACCACAAAAGGGCACTTAGTAGTTACCAACTAGGCCAGATTTTCCCATTCCTTACCTGAAGAAAGGGCTATTGTGATTCATTTAGGACATTCCTGAAGTTAGACTCTAATGGAGGAACAAGTATAATGAAAATGTGGTTGAAAAGCTAAGCAGCTATGCCCAGCTATCCAAAGGGGCTTGAGGGAAAAACATTATCAAACACATTTTTATTAAAACTGGCAAACAAAAAAAATACATGGTAGTGTCCTCTAAACATGCTTTCAAAATTTTGAAGATGGTACCCTTTCATAAGGTCTTTCCTTTCATCCTTTATTTGCATAGTCGTCGTCCACCTCCAGTCAAGATTTGTCCACCCAGCAGTCAGAAGAGTCAGAAGTTGGTGGAATCCCCATTGAAGGGTCAACACGGGAGATTCCTTTTCAGCCCTCGCAGACGCTGAGCAAGTCCAGCTCCTCCCCAGAACTGCAGACTTTGCAGGAACTGCCCAAGGAGCCAGAGGCTAAAGAAATCATCAGTACCCCAACCCCAGAAGCCAAACCTGTGCTGCAGACCCCCAGTGCAGAGCCACCTGTCATCCAGACTGCCAGAGCAGAGGAAGATGGCGCTAAACAAGAAGCTGGAGCCAGGCTTGAGCCGGGGCTGTCACAGCAGCAGTCTTCACAATCTCCGAACGGATACCGCCCCAGAGGTCACACTATTTCCGACTCTGAGCCCTCCCGTCGGGGAAGGAGGATCAACGTTGATGCTTTTAAGAACAGCACAAAGTCCACCAAAGCTGAAAAAGTGCCTGGAATAGACCCAAGGTACACCCGATTTATCCCTGCCTGAATATTTTAGGTTTCATGCATTCGTATCAGACAAAACAATGCTCACCATAGCCAGTATAATTTTTGTTTTGGGTTCCTGTGCGGTGCTGGAAACATGAAAGGAGAATCCAGTTTGCATGTGATGACACATTACACAATGGGGTGGATTTACTAAATGGACTGTGCACTTTGCAAGTGCAGTTGCTCAATAGCTTAGTAAATGTGTGTGTTTTTAGCTTCACCAATCATTTGGAAGTTAAAAAAAAAAAAAAAAAGTAGATGAAAGTCAGCAGAGCTGCCCCCATTTATTAAGCTGTGGAGTAACTGCACTTCAAAAGTGCACAATTTATTTATTAAAAATCCACCCAAATGTGTTTAGCAAAATATTCAAACTCTGCATTAGTTACCAGCTTTCTTGGCAAATTGAATTGGTAAAAGTGTACTTATCCTTAAAGGTCTGTTCTTTAAGCATTAGTGACCACGCACACGAGGCATACTACACCTAGCTATGAGTAAGCACTGATTACGGTGCGAAATGCGTCATACGTTCCTGTACCCTGATATTCCTTTTGCTGTGGATTTTTTGATTCAGTTTTGATGTGACCCACGTTGTTTCAATTAAAGATGGGATTTCAAGTCTTTTTCCAGTGTGCGGCTATCCAGAGTTTTGTCCTGCTTGTTTGCTTGCTACACCTAATTCTAGTTCTCATGAAGGGCTTTAAGAAATAGAGACGTTAATAAATTGACCAGTTCATTTTAGACTTTTCGAAATGGACAAATTGTCATGTTTTTCAAAGGGCCAAATTGCTTATTGTAGGACTCCGTCTGATATTTTCATATTGGGGAGCAGGTTGACTTTAGAAAATGGGGCAGGTTATTTACACATCAGGAAATGGGCCTGGTTTGATCTTTTCTGGGACTGCTGTTACACTTATTGGTTATAAGGATGGCTATTTATGTCTGGGAGAGGGTCATCTGTCTAGGAATATGGCTGGCAAAGCAAGTTACCTGGTGGTGTTTCCTATAAGGAAAAGGGCTGATCATGTATTTTTGTTCTCTGGTAATGGTGCTAAAAGTCCTGTAAGCAGCACATCACTGCAAGACTCTGTGTGTAAGCTTGTACCGGCCTCAGCCCGGGTTCCCCATGACTAATCTGAGGGCTGGACAAGACGTGTTGGGGGTGGGGGAGCGGTTTCGCTGGAGCCTGAGCTGAGGCTACTACATACTTACAAAAAGGGTCTTTCAGTGATGTGTGGTTTACAGGACTTCTATTTCTCCCCATATTGACATTTGCAGCTGGGGCGTGCATTGTCCTTGCCTGCAATCTTCGTGATTAGTTTGGAGAAGAGGACCTGTCAGAGCTTCAAACAACATCCATAATTTTGGTATTGGCAATGGAGCTAGTTGTGAAGAAAATGCCTTGTGTCCCTGCTCTGGGGGTAGTGCTGGTGGTGATGGTTATTCCTGTAGGGTAATGTGCTGGTTACTGCTATCAGAGAATAGTCCGTTACTTATATCAGGTAATGGGCCTATTTTTTTTTTTTTTCAATATGGGGAAAAAGGGTTGGCGATGGTTACTCTTATTGGATAATGGTGGGTTGTTTTTTTTTTTTTCCTCTAATTTCTCTTCCCTTCTCCAGCTTTGTGTTCTTACAGTTGTACCATTCTCCTTTCTTTGGGGATGAATCCAACAAGCCCATCCTGGTCCCAAACACGGAGGTGAGCAGCAACTTAGACTAATTGAACTGCTTCAGCATACTTTGTGGTAAGAGTGAAACTCTTCAGAATAATTAGTGTCGTTCCAGCTAAATCAGGTGTGTTAATTTCAAAATCTAAAGACCTAGTGTACATCATCATGTCTCCATATTAGAATCCATAGATGTGTGTGCACAGAGATTGGGGTATCCCCTTGCATTATGGGATCTCTCAGGATTTATGGAGGACATCGTTGTGGCAGGAAGTCATGTACATCATAGTGATGTAAGGTGTTCCTAGGGGTTTGACAGGCCACTTTCTTTACAATATATGTCAGGGCCATCAAAACGTCTATACTGGATGCAAATGATCTATTCTGGTATCTCCTGGTAAACGCCTTACTATTCAAATACATACAGTATATGGGAAATTTTTTACTGGCAAGAGATTTGCAATTCTGTTCAAGCGACTTTTGTGATCATGACACCTTGCCACATAGATTAGTTGGGTCCTGGACCTCCATGCTGAGTGCGTTGCAGTTAGACAATACATCCTGGTCCAGGACACATCCTAGCCTGTGATTGGACAATGAAGGAGCAGCAGCACATGGAGTTCATCCCTGTGTTTTGCTAACACATTACCATCTAACTATGCCACCGCCTTTAGATCTACCAACAAGTATGTACTGCAAGTGCCTGTCTGATTGGATACAAATTGCTTGGAACATGGGTGATTTGTAGACTGAGCACCATGCATTTCAGTAGATCCCTGGTTAGCTGAGACAAATGGCGCCCTCCCAGTTTGAGTTTATTACAGGTTGTTATGCTATTCTGTGTATAAATATATATTGGTCTTTTAATGAATGTGCAGTCCTGCATTTTGGGAGAACCCTTTCAGAGCAGAGACATGAGTTCTGTTTTGTGTTTTTTTTTTTTTTTTTTTTTTTTTTTTTTTTTATGCTTTGGTTAAATCTGTATTTTGTGTTGTAGACATTTGATAGAACAATGAAGCTGCTTGATCAGATCCCATGCTATGACACCCACAAGATAGGAGTCCTGTATGTTGGGGAAGGACAGGTAAGTACCACTAACTTCTTCAAAGTTCTAATTTCCTTTTTTTTTTCAAGAATTCATGTTCTATAAAGAGAACCAGTTGCTGGGATGTTCTTATCCCATGCACTATTAAGGCCTCAGAATCCATGTCCCCTCCAATAAGAATGTTTTTTCTTTTATTTAGTGCTTTGGGACGTTAATGCTCTAGTGATTTTTTTTTTTTTTGTATTATGCACCCTGTATCTGCTGTATAATTATCAATAATTCTAGCGTCTTCATTTGTGTTATCCCGTACCAGCTACCCATATCATTGGATAATATTCTGATCATTTTATTTACTAAATATTCTAGATTGGCGATGAGAGGTCGATTCTGTCCAATGAGCATGGCTCCTACAGATACACTCAGTTCCTGACTGGTTTGGGAAAACTGATCGATTTAAAGGAAACTCAACCTGATAAGATCTTCCTAGGTGGTCTAGGTTGGCGTGGAGAGGATGGTCAGTTCACTTACTGCTGGCATGATGACATCATGCAAGGTATGACATCACTCTCAAATAGACTGTTCAGAGGGCGCACACATTTTAGCCTAAGGTTCTCAGGACCTGCAAGGTTATCGGACAACTATCGGTTGTGTTCTACTTGTTTAGAGGTTTGAAGGAGAGAAGTATCTATGGCATCGGATTCCAAAATTTTCTACCTTTTTGGCAGCAACTGAATGGTTGCTGAGGGAAAACACGTGGACTATCCCTTTATTTCCCCATGGTGGTAGAATGCCCCATGTCCGTAAAAAAAAAAAAAAAATAAAAAAAAAAAAAAAAAGAAGAAAAAAATGAAACCGCTAAAGGAGCTCAGCCTATCTGATCAGGCTTCTGTTTTATCATCCAGACATGGATTAATGCTTCAGTCCATCCTCTGCCTTATTGCTGGTGATTTATGAGCCCATATGGGAGCTTGCAGCCTAGTAACGTGTGAGTAAAGTGGACCTGTGCTCTGCCCATACTATGCTAAGTAACCAGCTCACTTTACAAGGAGGCACTGTAAGCAATCGGCTCTCCATGCTCCTCTGATGCTTGAACCCAGATAAATACTTATTTCCTCTGATCTTCCCACAATGCAGCACTTGGTGTCTGAGCACAGTCACCAGGCCCAAGCGCTGCTATGTAGGGGAACTGAACATAACCTTGTGTATGCTGCCCGCACACGCCCGGTTCATAGGATGCTGAAAGCCTTTTGTTGCAGAATACTGATTTCCAGCAACTTTGTTCAGTCATTTTCCAGATCACCACCCTGATGCCCAATTTGGAGATCGATCCTTACCGCTGCAACAAGAAGAGACATGTTGGAAACAACTTTGTGAATATAGTATACAATGACTCTGGAGAGTTCTACAAGCTAGGTACTCTGAGGGTAAGTGGAGAAAGTAGTTCTGCCGATTGTAGACTCTTTTGGCTGTGAACAATGGTCAGCATGAGCACCGTGACTGGTCTGTGGCTACGCAGCCCCATACACCACCAAACTGAAATAGAAAGATGTCAAAATACACCGTGTATCAGAAACCAGCATTAACTTTTTCAGTAATTTGCGTTACTTGCTACAGTAGTTCATTTCATTGGATCGGCGTACACGGGCGAGGCTTTTCTCCCCATGTGCATCAGTGAGCGTTGGCTGCCCATGACCCTGTTGCTAGCTTTCCTTCCTTGGACTTATGGTCAGTCCTGATCACTGCAGCCCGGGAGCATCCTACAAGAGCTGAAGTTTGGGAGTTTCTCTGACCCAGTCTAGCCATTACAATTTGACGCTTGTCACAGTTGATCAATTCTTTATACTTGCCCATTTTTATATATTTTTTGCTTTCAACACAACTTCAGGGACAACATATGGTATCTAATATATCCCACCAACGTTCAAATGCCATTGTAGTAAGATAACCAGTTATATTCACTTTACCTGTCACATGTAAACAAACTTGCTGTCTATCAGCATTCCTTTCCTGATGTGCTGTAACAGCGTGAGGAGGAGAGCCGGTAACCGGCAATTCTGACGGCACATTTACACTGATAGGCAGCACTGATAATCATAGCACTGGCTATAAGTGCAACCTCATCAGTGAAGAATTATTTGCAAAATTTTATAACAAACTACGTTTTTTTAGTTTTTTTTTTTCCTAATTTTTTTTTTTTTTTTTTTTTTTCATTTGTCTGCAAAAAAATTCAAAACCAAGTGGTGATTAAAGGGGTGTTCTAGCCTTTACATTTTTTATTTTTTTTTAAAGTCAGCAGCTACAAACACTGTAACTGCTGATTTTTAATAAGGACACTTGCCTGTCCAGGGCACCCACAATGTCGGGGCCCCCCCGGCTCCACCATCCTCAACCCTTGTGGCTTCACTGCCTGTTTCCTACTGTGCATGCGTGAGTCGCTCGGTGCTTTGTGAATGGCCCTGTTGTGTTCTGGGACACACACATGTCCCAGAAGGCAAAGGGGCTGCTCGCCAAAGAGGAGGAAGCCCCGTGGAATAGGAAGAGGCAGATTAGGAAGACTGCCTAGCAACAGGGGTTTCTGGTGAGTTAAAAAATTATCTATCTTTTTTTTTTTTTTTTTCTTTTTTTAAGAATATGAATACTATTTTTATTTTTAGGGTGGCCTTCCACTTTAAATACAAACAAAAGAAAGCTCTATCGGTCTCAAAAATACTAAAAATGTTATGAGTACAGTGTAGCATGACCGTGTAATTGTCATTCAAAGCGCTACAGCGCTGAAAACTGGCCTGGGCAGGAAGGGGGTGAAAGTGACTGGTATTGAAGTGTTTAAAGTGGATCTTCACTTCCCTGTGACTTAATCTCCTTGCATTTACCCACCCTCCATAGAGAAAGGAAGGGGGGGGGGGTGTATGTATGTGTGTGTGTGTGTGTGTAATATAATATATATCTCTATATCTATCTATAATATAGTTGGTGACACCTCCTCACCTAGGCTAGAATAATGTCTCTTCTCCTTCAGCCTCCTGGAAAATGAACAGCAAGTTCCTTATCCTGCTGTCTCCATTTCACATACTCTTATTCAGAGAGTAATGGGTTTTTGTCTTTCTATCAGGGTCAGTTTAACTTTGTGGATGTGAACATTCAGCCCCTGGACTGTGAGAGTAACCTGGTGACCTTGCAGTGCCGAAAAGGTGAGAAGCCTTCCTCTATTTTCCAGGATGTGATTAATATTTTATTATCCTTGGCCAATGAGAATATATAGAATTATTGTACCACCCCTGAAGGCAGAGGGAGCATGTAGAGAACCCAGTATGCAGTGTCTTAAAACTGATATTACCTTACAAAGCATTGATATCATCACTGTGCTGTACATGGCCTGTGCTGTAAACGGCAGTGGGTGGGAGCCCAACAAGCCCCACCCAGTACAGGCTGCATGCAGACATCACAGAAGGGAGGCGGAGATCAGACCAGTCCCCTGCACAAGGAGAGAGCAGCAGTAACTGGTCTTTATTACAGAGGAATGGTATCACACTGGATTACTGTACAGATCTGGAAGAAATACACAAAGCACATGAAAATTACAATAAGAAAATGCATAACTCTTGTATATAGACAATATCAGCTTATCCCGGAGTTCAGCTTTAACTAAGGTAATTTTGGGGGAAACAAACTTGTGATGCAAATGGGAATGTCCCTAGTCATGTTTTTGTAAGCTGTTCCTCCAACCTGCAATTTATATTTGGCACAAATATTGTTCCGTCAGTTCCTAGTCCAATTTTGACATCTTCCTTGCATAGAAAGAGTTAAGAATGTAAACTGCCATTTTTTTAGCTTAACGTGGTTGAAGTCAGGTTTTTTATCTTAATGCTTTCTGTGCATTAAGATAAAAAGCCTTCTGTGTGCAACAGCTCTCCGAATACTTACCTGAGTCCCATCTCGATCCAGACTCTCCCTCCTGATAGGCTGAGACCCAACAGCCACACGCCATTGGCTCCCACGACTCAGTCATTTAGCCAGTGAGGAGAAAGGGGGGGGGGCGTGTTAACTGCGGCTTTGTGTCTGAATGGATTCACTCATGAATGGGTGCGCTCATAGCAAGTTGCTTGCCATGGGGGCCACTCAACAGAAGGGAGGGGGAGCACAGAAGAGGGTCCCAAGAAGAGGAGGATCTGGGCTGCTCTGTGCAAAACCATTACAGTGAGGGGAAAAAGTATTTGACCCCCTGCTGATTTTGTACCTTTGCCCACTGACAAATTATCAGTCTATAATTTTAATGGTAGGTTTATTTTAACAGTGAGACAGAATAACAAAAATCCTGAAAACATATTTCAAAAAAGTTATAAATTTGCATTTTAATGAGTGAAATAAGTATTTGACCCCTTCGCAAAACCCTTTGGTTTGGCAATCATAGCGGTCAGGCATTTCTTGTAGTTGGTGTTGCTGGAATACCCATCCATGACCCATTTTCAATGCCCTGGCTGAGGGAACAAAGTTCTCACCCAAGATTTGACGATACATGGCCCCGTCTATCGTACCTTTGATGCGGTAAAGTTGTCCTGTCCCCTTAGCAGAAAAACACCTTCAAAGCATGTTGTTTCCACCACCAAGTTTGGTTGTAGGGATGGTGTTCTTGGGGTCATGGGCATCAACTCGTCATGTTTGGAGGAGGAATGCTGCCTAAGAGCTCGATTTTGGCCTCATCTCACCATAATTTTCACCCAGTTCTCCTCTGATTCATTCAGATATTCATTAGCAAACTTCAGACGGGCCTTTGCGTGTGCTTTCTTGAGCAGTGGGACCTTCACAGTGTAGTGTCACCAATTGTTTTCTTGGTGACTATGGTCCCAGCTGTCTTGAGACCATTGACAAGATTCTCCCAGGTAGTTCTGGGTTGATCCCTTACCGTTCCCATGATCACAAACTCCGCAAGGTGAGATTTGGCATAGAGCCCCAGGCCGAGGGAGATTCACACTTTTGTGTTTCTTCCATTTGTGAATAATCACACCAGCTGTTGTCGACCCTCTCACAAAGCTGCTTGGCGATGGTCTTGTAGCCCATTTCAGCCTTGTGTAGGTCTACAATCTTGTCCCTGATATCCTTAGATGGCACTTTGGTGTTGGCCATGGTGGAGAGATCGGAATCTGATTGCTTCTGTGGATAGGTGTCTTTTATACAGGTAACAAGCTCAGCTCGTTGCCTGTATAGAAGATACCTGGAAGCTAGAAATCTTGTTTTATTAGGGGATCAAATACTTATTTCACTCATTAAAATGTAAATTGTGTTTTTATTTATTTTTTAAGATTTTTTTTCTGTCTCTCGCTGTTAAAACCTACCACTAAAATGTATAGGCTGATAATTTTTGTCAGTGGGCAAATGTACAAAATCGGCAGTGGATCAAATCCTTTTTTCCCCTCACGGTACCCAGAGCAGATGAGTACAAAATGTTTGTAAAATCTTTGTTATTTTTATAGAAAAAAAAAAAAATCGCTTTAACCTATTGAGCACAATAAAATAAACCTTCCCCACTTAACTATTTGTTAAATATCTTACCACAGCACTTGCAGTTTACAACATTCAGTGCTTCTGGCTGCTGCTCTGTGCTGCTTCCCTGAACTTTGTCTTCACAGGAAATTTAACAGTGGACAGTGCAGTCTCCAGTAATTCTGTTATTTTGGAGAGGAGAAGGAGGTGGGAGGAACAGGGGAGTGCCATGTTAACCTCGGCCAGTGGTTCTCAACCCTGTCCTCCAGTACCCCCCAACAGACCATGCTTTCAGGTTTTCCTATATCTTGCACAGGTGCTTTAAATCGGTCAATGGCTTGGTATTTTGGACAGCTATTTTATCTAAGAGAAATTCCCGAAACATGGCCTGTTCGGGGTACTTGAGGACTGAGGTTGAGAACCACTGCACTAGGTGATGGGGCTGTGTGTGTCTATTGATACACACAGTGTAGGGAAACACAACTCTAGTTCCTGCACGCAAGGATGGTTCCATAGGCTGCTGCAAGAGAAAGAAGCCACAATTACGTTAGGAAACCTGAGACGGTGGTCTTGGCATCAGCTTAAACTGGGAAAAGATGCAGAAGCTGAATACTCAGTAAATGATTAAATCGGTTGCTAATTTCCCAACTCCCAAATGGGAGATGGGAACCCTGGGAAAAATTTAAAAAATCATGGAGATATGTTAGAAAAAGATGATCTAATCATGAATCCCACGAGAAACCTGCAAGGAAGGGTAGGAGGGTGGGTAGGGAGGGGCCGGGGGAAGACAGAAGGGAATTTAAGGTTTAGAGGGAGCATGTATAAATTAAGAAGGTATTAAGAAATGTTTGTAAATGGGAATGTGTTTCTTACTATTTTTGTACATTGATGGAAAAAAAAAATCGGTTGCTAAAAGTGCTTAAAAATAAAATCACTATAAATGTTAAAAAACTTTTAACTTTTTTTTTTTTTTTTTTCTTGTAGATATGGAAGGCCTGGTTGATATCTCTGTTGCCAAAATCGTGTCCGATAAAAACCTTCCGTTTTTGGCCCGTCAGATGGCTCTTCACTCAAATGTAAGGAATATTCTATGGCGGTTTGTTGGGGGGGCACATCAGATCTGTGGTGATAGGGGCCCTGCCTCTGAGGGTGAACACTAAACTAAGCAGAAGGGCATTTCTACTCCCCTTATCCAATGCCATACCCCTCTGTACAGGCAGCAAGAGCTCAGATTCAACTTGATGATCTTGAAGGGTGAATGTTTTGTGGGTTAACAGAAAATTGCGCATCTCCACTAAAATAAAATGTTATTAACTACCAAAAAAAAATAAATCAAGGTGAACATATTCACCGCTATATTGGCAGAACACCCATCACCACCCCACCCCAGTTGGTCACAGAGAGCCTGGTACTTGGATCTGATCAGATGCTCTTCAATTCAACCAGATCTCCTGTCCCGAGGACCACTTCTCCACCCTTCTTCTCAGTCACTGGCTATTAGAGAATGGTTATTGAAGGCCAGGCACTGACAACTCTTCCAGCTCTGTTTACAATCAAACTTTGCAGGCCTTTACCAGTTAGCTATTTGCCTGGAGTTCAGCTTTAATAGATAAGTACAGAAATGATATGTGTATGTGTATATGTATATGTGTATTTATTATACATGATCTCTCAGTGTTATGTGGCTGAAAAATAAGGGCTGTGCTGTGTAGCAGAGCTGTATAAATCTCAGCTGGATGAACAAATACAAATCCTTTGGCAGATAAAACGGATATATTATATCTGTTTTATCTGCCAAAGGATTTGTATTTATACAGCTCTTACACAGCACAGCCCTTATTTTTCAGCCACATAACACTGACAGATCTTTTTCCTCCTAAACCCTGTGACTAGGAAATGAAAGAAGGATCACAACTAGTCTGTCGCTCTGCTTTCAGCATGTTCCCTGTTGGCACATGAGCAATGCAGCACAATAAACTCCTTGTGCTGTTTCTAATTCAGTCTGAGCTCCGCTGTACAGGGATTGCAAGAGGCTGATACCAGGTTAAGTACTTCCACTTAAAAAATACTATTAATGATTACAGAGCTGCATTCATTTGTGGCATATATTATCTTGTAATGGCAATATATTCCCACTTGTATCTCTTACAGAGAAGACCTGTGCTTTTTTTTTTCTGCTTGATAGGGGCACCCATATAACATTGCAGCAGCCATTCTGTATGCTGACATTTTTGACCCAGCTCACAAAATGTATGTATCACATATCTATGCAGGGAAAAAACCTGAGACCCTACAATGTTGCCATTGATACTTCTATGGATCACAGGAGTACTTGTTCTGCACTCCTGTGACCAGTTTTCAACTGACAGGTTGAATCCCACATATGGTCGGGATCCACCCTGGACTGGCAGCTGGCTCAGCCTCTTGGCGATCTGCTGAGAACCTGACGCAGCCCCTCTATAACTCAGCACTAGAGAGAGGGTGAGAGAAGAGATGCACTGACTGACAATCATGGCTGTTTGATCGCTCGGTTCCCAGTACAGAGCCGGCTGGGAGCAGATGCAGCGTTGGATCAGTGTGTATACTGTTTTTTTTTTTTTTTTTTTTTTTTTTTTTTTTTTTAAGCCCACCCTTCTCTTTTAATCCTTTTCATTAGATGTGTTGCTTGTTTATTATATTTCTTGTCTGAGGAAAAAAAGCTCTTCTCTTCCATGTTGCGCCCAGTTCTGCATTTAATGCTTATTTCCGCTTCAGTCTGAGTTCTTGAGCTGTCAGTTATATAAATGTCACAAGTGTTAGTCTTAAGGTGGGTTTTTTTGTTTTTTTCTGTATGGTAACCTGTGACATGTCATGTTCTCTCTTCTCCCTCTAGATGGCATCACAGGTGCACCACAGTAGATCCAACCCCACAGACATCTACCCTTCCAAGTGGATTGCCAGGCTGCGACACATTAAGAAGATAAGACCTAAGGTGGGTCACTTTGAGGAGTCTGTAGGATCTGGCCTCTATGAAGGCACCTTGCTTTACATTGGATGGCAAAAATGTGTGAATATGTGACGTTTGCGCCTACCTATGTGAACACCATTCACATTGAGTTCTGGTGTTTTCAGTGAAGGGTACTGTTCATTCTACAGTATGCAATGACACTTCAGATCACTGTGAGCTTCCAATGTTGTGACGCCAGTTTTGGTAAGGCCATTTTCTGTTCCAACATGACTGTGCCCCTGCAGTGTCTTATACAGGGCCCTGACCTTAACCCCAAAGAACATCTTTGGGATGAATTGAAACACAGATTGCCAACAAGGTCTTTCCATCCAACATCAGTACCTGACCTCACAAATGCTCTTTTGGCTAAAATTGATACAAATTCACACACTAAAATCTTGTGGAAGGTCTTTCCAGAAGATTAAGGGTCTTGCAGCCACAAAGAGTCCAACTCAATATGAATGCCCATGGTTTTGAAATAGAAGGTACAACAAGCTCATATAGGTGTGATAGTTGGGTCTCCATAATTGTTTTGTCCATATAGCATATGTCGTCTTCAATCATATGCCAGCACCCTGTGCTTTAAAAGTGACTGTGACTTGTATGTTCATTGCTTTTTACAAAATGTCCCTGCATGAGAAGACCTGTCCAGTCTGCAGATTCAAGCAATGTACTCCCTTTAGTGTCGACTAAGGCACTAGTGTCCATTTCACCAAGTAAAAAATATTAATGGGACTTTTAAAGTGGCAGTATCAATTTTATAACAGACAAAATTATATATATATATATATATATATATATATATATATATATAATCTGTCTCTTAGTAATCCTATTTTAAAAAAATCATCTCTTGAGTCTTAAAACACCATTATATAAAACACCCAGAAGGCTGCTAGTAATGTTTAACACTATCCACAGGACTAATTGTAGCACACCTACAATTACAACTTCAATTAGCTATGATTATCCTCACCCTTCAGCAGGTCTACATTCAATATTGGCAATTTTGCATAAAAAAACACATCCATGGTCCTTGTGTGTTGATCAGATGGTAGGGTTCAGGTAGATGGACAATGCATTTTGTGGGCTAATGAACCCACTTCTCCAGGTTCTGTGAAAATGGTAATGTTGAATGAATGTCCACGTGTTTGACCTCCACCTCCTGGGAGGAGAGCCAACCTGATCACAAAGAGGGGAAGAGGCAAAAATATGTATACAGTCCCTTGAAAAAGTATTCATACCCCTTGACATTTTCCACATTTTGTCATGTTACAACCAAAAATTTAAATGTATATTATTGGGGATTTTATGTAATAGACAAACAAAGTGGCATACAATTCTGAAGTGGAAGGAAAATGGTTTTACAAATATGTGAAAAGTGTGGTGTGCATTTGTATTCGGCCCCCCTGAGTCAATACTTTGTAGAACCCCCTTTCACTGCAATTACAGCTGCAAGTTTTTTTGGGGATGTCTCTACCAGCTTTGCACATTTAGGCTGCTTTCACACTGGGGCGGTATCCAGGCGTTACAGCGCTAAAAATAGCGCCTGTGTAGCGCCTGAAAAAAACCGGCCCCTTTCACTCCAGTGTGAAAGCCGGAGGGCTTTCACACTGGAGCGATGCGCTGGCAGGACGGTGAAAAAATTCCTGCTAGCCGCACCTTTGGAGCGGTGTATTCACCGCTCCTACCCATTGAAATCAATGGGACAGCGCGGCAATACCGCCGGCAAAGCACTGCTGCAGCGGCGCTTTGCGGGCGGGTTTAACCCTTTTTCGGCCGCTAGCGGGGGTTAAAACCACCCCGCTAGCGCCCGCAGACCGCCGCTAAAACGACGGTAAAGCGTCGCTAAAAATAGCGGCACTTTACCGCCGACGCCGCTCCCGCCCCAGTGTGAAAGCAGCCTTTAGAGTGACATTTTTGCCCATTCTTCTTGACAAAATAGCTCAAGCTCTGTCATATTGGATGGAGAGCATCTGTGAACAGCAATTTTTCAAGTCTTGCCACTGATTCTCAATTGGGTTTAGGTCTCGACTTTGACTGGACCATTCTAACACATGAATATGCTTTGATGTAAACCATTTCATTGTAGCTCTGGATGTATGTTTAGGGTCATTGTCCTGCTGGAAGGTGAACCTCTGCTCCAGTCTCAAGTCTTTTGCAGACTCTATCAGGTTTTCTTCTAATGCCCCGTACACACGAGCGGACTTTTCGACATCCAAAGTCTGACGGACTGAGTCCGTCAGACTATTCGATCGTGTGTGGGCTGCAACGGACTTTAGCTTCGCTAAAGTCTGACGGACTTTAGAAATGAAGCATGCTTTAAATTTTCCCGACGGAACTCCGCCGGACCCGGTCCCCTTCGAAAAATTCGCTCGTGTGTGTGCTACTCCGACGGACTAAAACCGACGCTAGGGCAGCTATTGGCTACTGTCTATGAACTTCCTACGTCGAATCCAGTCGTACGTCATCACGTTCGACTCCGTCGGAGTTTGGTGTGATGGTGTGTGGTCAAGTCCGTTCGGTCGAAAAGTCCGCCAGAACTCCGTCGGAACTCCGGCGGAACTCCTTTGGAGGTCTGTCAGACTTAATCCCTCTCGTGTGTACGGGGCATAAAAGTGCACTGTATTTGGCTCCATCCATCTTCCCATCAACTCTGACCAGCTTCCCTGTCCCTGTTGAAGAAAAGCATCCCCACAACATAACACCAACACGTTTCACAGTGGGGATGGTGTGGTCAGTATGATATGCTGTGTTCATTTTCCACCACACATAGCATTTTGCTTTTAGGCTAAAAAGTTCAATTTTGGTCTCATCTGACCAGAGCACCTTCTTCCACATGTTTGCCGTGTCCTCCACATAGTTTCTCGCAAACTGCAAATTGGACGACTTATGGCTTTCTTCTGGCCACTCTTCTATAAAGGCCAGATTTTTGACGCGCACGACTAATATTTGTCCTGTGGACGGATTCTCCCACCTGAGCTGTGGATCTCTGCAGCTCCACCAGAGTTACCATGGGCCTCTTGGCTGCTTCTCTGATTTAATGCTCTCCTTGCCCGGCCTGCCAGTTTAGGTGGATGGCCAGGTCTTGGTAGGTTTGCAATTGTGCTATATGCTTTCATTTTCAGATGATGGATTGAACAGTTCGCCGTGATGTTCAAAGCTTGGGATATTTTTTTTTATAACCTAACACTGCTTTAAATGTCTCCACAACTTTATCCCTGACCTGTCTGGTGTGTTCCTTGGCCCTTATGATGCTGTTTGTTCACGAAGGTTCTCTAACAAACCTCTGAGGGTTTCACAGAACAGCTGTATTTATACTGAAATTTAATTGCACGAGTTAACTTTATTTACTAATTAGGTGACTTCTGAAGGCAGTTGTATCCACTACATTTTAGTTATTTGTAAAATAAAAAATAAAAATGTGAAAACCGTTTTTCATTTACCTTCCATTTCACAATTATGTGACACTTGGTGTTGGTCTATCACATAAAATGGCAATAAAATACATAAGTATTTGGTTGTAACATGACAATGTGAAAAATGTCAAGGGGTATGATACTTTTTCGAGGCACTGTACATGTACCCATACAGTGTGTGTGTGTATTTATAGATGTGTGTATAATATAAATATATATATTTTTTTTCCAGCTAATTCTATATTTGGGTCCTATATCTAGCTTTATTTATTGGGATAAGTTCCTTTTACTCCCTTCCACTTGGGTATCCATGAATCCCCATGCTAATAGGAAGAGGCAGTGATGGATGTGTAATATAATTTAGACCGAGTTGTATTTAAATCCCTAGACACTGGAGTTCTAGCTGTATGATTCTTTATGCAGAGATGGATCACAGGCAGCACACCTCCCCTGCATGTCCATCAGTCTGCTGCAGGCAGAAGGAAGCAATTCCTCAGTCTCCTGAATAGAGATGGGCTCAGGTGTGTTCAGGATCCTAGTCCCAACCCACCTGCCCGATCCCGCAAGGAAACCAACACTACACAGCACTAATCACAGGCAGCGGGGCCTTTCCTGGTCTGCAGAAATGTCTCGCTGCATGTGATTAGCGGTGTGCAGTGATTGCTTCCTGGCAGTATTGGGCAGGTGGGTTGGGACTAGGATCCTGAACATGCCTGAGCCCACCTCTACTCCTGAACAATGTGCTGCATTCACTCAACATGAAAACTATGTATGATTCCAAGCCCACTATGTCTGCTAATTATTACATTGTCTATTATGTGTTGCATTTCTTTTCTTGCATCCTGCAGATCCACGAGGAGCTGCTTGAAATGACCGCAAATACGCCTTATTCAATCCACACCCTCTCCAGCAAACCACCTCCACAGAATCCGCCATCAGCAAGTGGCTCGTTTGAAACCGGTCAACGGACGCGGCTGATATCTGCTGTGGATGACTTCACAGAATTTGCATAGAAGAGGTGTGGATGTGCTGGACTGGATGAACGGTACACCCCAAAGCATTGACAGGGATATAGTGGAGTTAGACTACCATACGCTGAACACTAAACCTTTCAGGCCGCATGTAGCAAGACTGCAGCACAGCATTTTAGAAGAGACTCTGAATTAAATTATTTTCAATACTGGAATGGAACTCTAATTTATTAAAGACTTCTTCATCGGAGAGGATGCAGAGAAGACCATTAAACATTCGCCTGAAGATGATCTTTCTTTGGACACATGATGTTTTCTGCATAATTCTAAAATAAAGTTAAAAAAAAAAATCTATATCTCTTTATTAATGGAAGTCTGGTACGGTTTGTTAAATTATGTGAATGCTGGCGTGTGAAAAAAAGTTTGTACAAATGCTTTATTCATTAAACAAGAACTCATTTTTTGTAGGCCTTACCTCTGCCAAAGTTTGTTTTTAAACCAATCCCTTCATACAATACTTCACTTCCTGGGGTCTTCCAGACAGTCACGTGGCATCTTTGGGTGTCTTCTCTGACATCGCTGCAGTATTGTGCCTGCCCACATCTGTGAGCCCAGTCTGATATGGTGGTCCACCATAGAGGTGTGTCCACCTGCACTCACAGGAAATAAGCTGAATGACACTGGCCATCGGTCAACTTGCATGAAGACCTATGGCAGTGGGGGGACCCCAGTAGAGACCAGATGAGTGTCTCGGTAAGACTTCAGATTTATTTTACCAAATGGATTGATGTTTCTCTTTATTAAAATTAAAGCTCAGCTTTAATTTGGAAGTCCATACAAAAACGAAAATCTCTACATCTATACACACCACCGATCTAACACTAACTCCTCTATCCCTGTAAAGAAAAAAATGAGTATACATACCGTTTTTGGAAACCGATCTCACTTGTTCCAATCGGATCCCATGCTTGGCCGTCAGCCGTGGCTTCTCTGTGTAGGTGGGTGCAGAGGAGACGGACGACAACGGAAGCCCCATAGTAAGTCTATGGGTGACGTCACTTCCCATTAATTTCACAGCCGTTGTTGACCGTGTCCTCTGCAAGAGCTTCTGCTGCTGGAGATCGGGTCAGATCGGCTTCCAAAAATGTATGTATACTGTTTTTTTCTTACAGCGATAGAGAGGTTAGTGTTGGATCGTGGTGTCTATAGATGCAGGGATTTTCGTTTTTGCATGGACTTCCACTTTAGAGAGGAACTGCAGTCTGCTCACATAATGTGTAATAAAAACATCTTTGCTATTCTAAAGCTTCCCTCCAACCAATTTGCATATTTTATATATACTGTGATTCTGTACTTGCCAAATATGCTTCAGAACTCTCCCTTCACTAAGTCTGGCTGCAATCATTTTAAAGTGGAAATAAACCCATAGATTTAAACAGTTAAAAAAAAGGCATGCTGGGAATGCTAACTGCACATTGGCTGTGCTCTCAGCCAAACTATTAAACCATCCAATGGCTGGTGTCATAACAAATGTGCAGCACCATAGCAGTTGAAGATTAAACAGAGGCAAAGATGGCAGCTTCCTTGGCTGAAAACGATAGGGGAGTTTACTTCCACGTTAACTGTGGGAAGCTGAAGCTGCTGCCTGTTCACTTCCTGGATTTACAGAGGCACACCTTCACTGCAGCTCTCATTGGCCTTCTTGTGACTCCTCCTCTCTATCCTGCGTGTTTGCCAGGAAGGGAGGGGGGGATATGTGCATGTCCTAAGCCTAGGCTTTTTACCAGACAAGATACAAGAAGTAGGCTGTATAAGGTATTTACTGGCAGAAAAAAAAAATGTTTTACTATGTAAGGTTAAAACAAGAGGAGAAGATTTAATAGATGGAAAGATGAAAAAAATGACTGAAGTGCCGCTTTAAGGCAAAGATTCAATAAGATATTGAAAACCCCGGAGATAAACACTCCTGTGCTGGGACGTTTTTGCAGTATGTTTTCCAGCTAAACAGCAGAGATTTTATTTTTATTAGCCAGGACCTGATCACCCGATCCTATAAAAATTGGTAAAGAATATTTTGTCCTCTGCACACACCAAAACCAACAATCAGCTGCCGGGTGCAGCAGAGTTCCCAGGGTTCTGCCGGGTGCAGCAGAGTTCCCAGGGTTCTGCCGGGTGCAGCAGAGTTCCCAGGGTTCTGCCGGGTGCAGCAGAGTTCCCAGGGTTCTGCCGGGTGCAGCAGAGTTCCCAGGGTTCTGCCGGGTGCAGCAGAGTAGGGTGTGCAATCCCAAAGCTCCCTTGCAACATTCCTATCTGGTCCAGCTCTAGTACCTCCATTGCAGGGAAATCGTTCTGTGTTTACAAGTGACAACGGAGGGTGAGAGCCGGAAGTGGCAGAATGGGGAGTTGTGTGCGAGAACCACATGATTCAGCCCGTGGACCTTGTGTTTGACCCCTTTTAAGATTATCGGCCTGTCCTAGGCTTTGATTCCATTTAGATTACATAACTGTGGGTATTGGATTCTGTATATGGAGATGTACGATTTGTGTTTTAGATTTTTCTATTGGTTGACCTGGATGGACTTGTCTATTTTCCAATCTATGTAACGTGGCTCTGGCTATAACCCTTTAGGCTTCTGTTAGAAAATGAGTGACCAGGTTATATTGTATATTGGTAAAGGCTTCAGTTTTTTTTGTTGGGCAAAGCTTTTTATGGATCCTTTTTAAAATAGATGGCATTTTTTAAGCTGATTTCCTGTACAGCTTACATTGCAGTTTGCTGAAACGTGTCTAAATCATGGTGGATCAGATCCTACAGTAACTGTGGGGATCCACCAAAACATTCCATTCATAGAATAAGGTAGACCTGTGCTCTACATAAGACATTCTTGACTAGGGATATACCAGAGATGGCTGGGTACTCATTGGGTTGTGGCTGATTTGACCTCCCATTGGATGGTGGCTGTATAGTTCCAGGACCAATGCGCCATGACACCAATCCCCATTAAAGGAGCTGTTTTGGCTCAGTCCTGCCTCTCCCACTTCAGTCTGTCAGGTGTGCTGGTATACAAATGTGTTGTCAAGGAGTATGTTCATAGCAGCGAGATGAGCTCATCAGTCTCCTGCTCTTCTTTTACAGGCCAGTTAGCAGGTTTTGGGTGGAGAGAAGCCACGGTAACTGTAAAAGGTTTTAGGTGAGCCTGTCCTTTGCCCATGCCAGCAAAGCAACCCCCTTCCCAGCTGCACATGCTCACCTTTCCTTTACTTCCCTGCTGTGATGTTTAACTGCAGAAAACAGCCACCCTGTGGAAGATGAAAGACATGTAATTTGTAGCTCTCCTAGGGCTGTGGACTATTCCTATGTGATGACAATGGTGATTGCCCCAGCCTTGTCCCATGGAGTAGGTCACATGCTCTGCCATACCTGGAAGTATCGGGTACATGCTTCACTCTCCGCAGATGAGCTGGGGAGGGGGAAAGAAGGCAGATGGTATGTCTTACATTAACCAATTCAGCTCCTATATACTCCGTTATACTATGTATGTCCAAAAAGTGAACCTTCAGTCACAAGCTGATGGTTGCAGTAGAAGCCATCAGCTTGTGTGAGTCTCCTCCTCCCATGGTCCTGCTCTTACTGGCACCCAGGACACAGCCACAGGCTAGGGGAGAGAGATCGCTGTGAGACTGAGGCAAATCCGTTCCTCAATCGCACATGCAAACAGTAAAACCAAAAGTCATGTTGCTTCTGGTTTCAGATCCCCCGTTTCCTGGCCAGCACAGCCACAGGCCGCACCTAACCAAGCCGATCTGTGCTTGGTTAGATGTGTGAAGGGCAGGGGAGATATTGGGGTCTATTGGACCCCTAATGTGTCCATAAAGAGTACCTGTCACCTGCCCAATGCTATCACATAGAGGTTTATTAACCACTTGTAATAGCAATCAAATAGTGGACAGTCTGCAGTAGCCACAAGTGAAAGAACAGGCAGCACCTCACAGCCATATGCCTACAGTCTCTCCTCTACCCAGGGTCATAAGTACTCAGAGGGTTGTGTTCTCTGTAGACACCTAGCTGGGTAAACCCCTCCAGGGAAGCGGCTTCATCAAGGAATCTCCAGCTTAATCTAAAAGGCCTTTTACAATCCACCCTAGCCCCCAACTTCTTGAGGCACCTGTAGACATTATGTCCCTTCTGCATGCAGGTCCACTCCACCCAGCCTCCTGCCATATCAAACATGTGTTGGTTACATGATCGCAGGTGTGGGGTGTATGGCTTCCATGGCCCAAATCAAGACAGTCCCCTCCCCACCTAGCTTATATGTGGGTTCTGATGTCACTTGTTGGAGAGCTCTACCTAAAAGGGGCGAGTGGATGCCTCCGGCTGCTGGGCAAGGGACTGAAATTAAGCCGTAAGCGCCTTCATTCCAGTCTCCTAATAGTAAACACGGAAGCGACGTCATGATGTCACTTCCCGTTTACTCGGCTGCCAATGGCGCCAGTTTTAAAAAAATATACAGTATTCAGAATTGCCGTTTTCGGCGATCTGAATACATTGAGGTGTAAAGGAGGGATTGCGGGTCTTTTAGACCCCTGATCCCTCCATAAAGCGTACCTGTCACAAGGGATGTTTACATTCCTTGTGACAGCAATAAAAGTGATCAAACAATTTAGGATGGGAATGGAGCTAGGGTGGCATCTTTGATTTTAGGGGGGGAGATGGATAGAGCCGAGATGGGATCTTTGATTGGGGGGGTGGATAAAGCTGGGATGGGATCTTTGATTTTGGGGGAGAGAGATGGATGGAGCTGGGATGGGATCTTTGATTTTTTGGGGAGGGGATGGATGGAGCTGGCATGAGATCTTTGATTTTGGGGGGAGATAGATGGAGCTGGCATGAGATCTTTGGGGGGGGGGGGGGTGGATGGAGCCGGGATGGGATATTTTTTTGGGGGGGGATGGAAGGAGCTGAGATGGAGCCGGGATATGATCTTTGATTTTTGGGGGGGGGGGGATGGATGGAGCCTGGATGGGATCGGGGGGATGAAGCCAGGGTGGGATCTTTGATTTGGGGGGGGGGGGGGTGGATGGAGCCAGTATGGGATCGGGGGGAATGGAGCCAGGATGGGAGCTTTGATTTGGGGGGGGAGATGGATGGAGCTGGAATGGGATCTATGATTGGGGGGGGGGGGGTGGATGGAGCTGGGATGAGATGGGGGGGGGGGGGTGGAGCCGGGGTGGGATCTTTGATTTTTTTGGGGGTAGGGGAAATGACATCTCGCCAAAAAAAAAATGAAATTGTAAACAAATTATAAAAAATGTAATCATAAAAACGACACAAACTCCCCCCCGCCCTACCAACATTGTCCACATCCCCAACCCGGCGGCACAGTGGTGTAGTGGGTAGCACTCTCGCCAAGCAGTAAAAAGGCTCATTGGTTTGAATCCCAACCACGACACTACCTGCCTGTTCGGGTTTCCTCCGGGTCTAAAATTGGCCCTAGTGGGCTCCTTGAGGGTAGGAACTGATTTGAGTGTGTGATGTACAGTTGCAAAAAAAAAGTATGTGAACCCTTTTGGAATGATATGTATTTCTGCATAAAATGTGATCTGATCTTCATCTAAGTCACAACAACAGACGATCACAGTCTGCTTAAACTAATAACACACACAGAATTAAATGTTAGGTTACCATGTTTTTATTGAACATCTGCACTCCTCTCCCTGTATATACTACATACCATCCATACTGCTCTCTTACCCTCCACTCCTTTTCTACGCCCACTGTCCATTGTCATACCCTCCACCCTGCTCACCTGTACAAAAAGCCCACTTTCCTGCTCCTTACCCATACAAATTGCTCACTGTCATACCCCTTACCTATACATACTGCCCACTGCCATACTCCTCACCTGTACACTCTGCCCACTGTCATACCCCTCACTTGTACATACTTCCCACTGTCATACCCCTCCTCACCTGTACATAGAGCCAACTGTCCCACCCCTCACCTGTACATACTGCTCACTCTCACACCCTCCACACTCCACTCTTACCCACTAAAAAAAGTTCTTCAACACTATAGTGACTATCCTCAATGTTGCCAGCTCTACAATAGGCACACTTTTGCTAGTCAGCCAAAGGGAATCTTCTTTGCCTCTAGTTTTGTTCTGCCCATTAATAGAACCTATTTAATTTTGTAATAAACCACTGTGACATATAGAGGAGTGTGGGCGGAATACTTTTATTGGGTTATAAGAGTAAAACCAAATACAAAAATTAAAGTACAGTGCACATTATACCAATAGTATAAGCATAATGATTACAGATAGTAAATATAGAAATTATGAGAACAGATGAACAATTCTCAATAGTGCAGAGCACAGGGGTGATCTGCACAGCTTATTAAAGTTATATAACATAAACAACTCACATGTGAATATTAAGATTCAAAATCCAAGAGCATGTACAATAATGAAGCAGTAAGGAGTTTTGTGGAGGGTATATTTAAACTAACAAAGTAATCAGATAGGCACCAATTAGCGTATTAAAAAAAAAAAAAAAAAAAAAAAAAGGTAGGGAGGTGGAGAGGGAAAAGGAAACTTAATTTTAAGTTAAGACATTTCCCAATGTGTCTACTAGTTTATGAGTCCCATATTCCGATCGATCCTATGGTACCCATACTTTATCAAATTGGGGAATAGAATCGTGTACAGAGGCCGTTAGATATTCCATCCTCCGGATCTCAGCTACCAAATGTAAAAATCTGAGCCATGGGGGAGATGTGTTGGACAGCCAGCAGAGTGGAATAATTCTTTTGGCTGCGAGTAAGATGTAAGAGATCAGCCGGTTAACTTTTTTGGTTAGGCTCTTAACAGGAATAGGCAGTTTAAGGGGTCTAGCGGGAGTGATACATCTACCACCCTCTGGATTAGTTGCCCCATATCATGCCAGAAGGGCAGACTCAAAGAGCACTCCCAGAAGATATGAAACAAAGAACCCGTTTTAACTCCACACTGCCAACAGCGTGATGAAACCGAGGAATATTTGTGTAGAACATCGGGGGTTTTGTACCAGAACATAAGAATCTTTATAGATGTTTCCTTTTGGGTTACACATTTGGAGCATTTAAAAATAGAAGACCAAATCTTATCTCATGTTTGGACCGTTATAGATTTACCTAATAGGTGGGTCCATTTCCTCATGTAGTGGTGTGTGGACTCAGTGAGAGAGGTCAACTCATGGAGGATGCGGTGGATGGAAGATATTAAATGTAACTGGGGTGGCCCCTGAGTGCATAAATATTCAAAGGCGGTAGGTTTATCAAGGATGAGGGATGAGGACTTGGAGTGAAAGAGATGTCTAACCTGTAGGTAAAAATGGAAAAGGTGGGAGGGAATATCATATTTTTCACGTAGGGTATTGAAAGAGTACAGCCTCCACATAGTAGGATGGACCAGGTTTCGAAGTTGAATTAGTGGAGCATTAAGCCAAGGTAATATCCTACCCAGAGACATGCTGTCAGGTATGACTGGGTTAAACACATTCATAAGGGGAGGGCATGGAGAAGCAAGGGGATAGCTTTTGAGGCATTTACGCCAAACACTCAGGGTAAAATTCATTGGAGCGGTACATTGGCGTTTAAAAATGGGATCCAGGGGGGCGGAGCCAGCAGTCGACATGTGAGGAACACAGGACTGGAGCTCTGTCCGCAGGCACTAGATCCTGTTGAAATCCTGGGCAACCAGCAATCAGATTCTGCCTAAGCTTGCTGGGGATGTGTGCTGGGACCCCCCGGGGACCAGCGGGGATGGTAAAATACGCCCCCCCCCCCCCCCAGCCCAAAACAATTGGAGAAAGGCTGGCAAAATATGCCTGGAGCTCCCAAAATGGCGCCGATCAGCAGCATGAGGAAGAGGAATGGCCACCGCTGCAGAGAGATGACAATATCCAGCAACAGGTGTCTCCTCCACCGGACCGGGTGAGTCCCAAGCCACAGAGAGCTGAGGTGCTAAGAAGGGGGAGATCCCTGGATAGGCTTAGATCATGGCTGCAATACAGGGATGTCAGACTAAGCTGATTGATCACTTTGATGAGCTCAAAATGGAATTCGCTTTTCTGAAACATGACATGCAAATGCTAATGCTACAGACTGCCGACTTACTACCTTAGAGGACTCTGTGCGGCCGCTAACTACTGCTGCGCAAGTGACAAGGAAGACCCTGTCTGAGCACACTTTAAAGATGGCTGGCATGGAAGATCGCATGAGAAGGAACAATATCAGGTTGGTGGGGTTCCCAGAAGGGGTGGAAGGCAGACGCCTGGAGGAATTTTTAGAAAAGTGGCTGATTAAACACATGGTTCTGGAAACTTTTACTTTGCTATCGAGCGGGCGCACTGTATCCCGGGCCGGCCACCTCCAAAGGGAGCTCCCCCCAGGTCCATGATAGTGAAGGTGCTGCATTTCCAGGACAGGGAGAACATACTGAGAAGAGCTAGGACAGGACCTGACTTAATGATGGATGGAAGTCGCATATCGATATATCCAGATTTCTCTGCTACCACCCAGAAGCAGAGAACTTCTTTTCAACCCATAAAAAAGAGACAGAGATCTCTCTCTGGTGTACAGCATGCTCTATCCTGCTAAACTCTGTGTTGTGGAAAATGGGAAAACATTTTTCTTCACTAACCCCACTGAAGCTTCGGAATGGTTCGACACTAGAGGCCATCAGAGAAATAGGTCCTCCCCCCGTCCACCCTGACAAAGCTCTATGAGGAAACTGTTGGGAAGCAGTGAGGATGCAAGGTCGTAGATGACACTAGTTGTCTGTTCCACAAAAGGCATTTTTTCTGGCACTTTGTTTTTCTGGGGGGGGGGGGGGCTTTATTTGTTTATGCGATTATGGTTCTCTCAGGGGAGGAGCAGAAGTTGGGACACCTCTGGAACATTTTGTGTATTAAGCCTGCATCTCCAAAAATACATTGTTATCTCATCTTCAAAGGAAATCCAGCTTTAGAGTTTTTTAACTTGCTGAAACTGTAGCTCACATTTGCCAACTCTATATCTTGAGCCTACAGACGGCTTCAGGCAGTAGAGGTTATCTGCAGGAAAGAGGGATAAGTACTTCTGCTGATTTGCCTCTTTGATACAATTTTGAATGTTTTTTTGAATTACAGTTGTATTTTTTTACCAGAAGAATTGTGCTGGGACATTTAGTGAAAAAGGGTTGTTCTCTTATTTTGAGCAACCTGGCTTATGTGACAAGTTAAGTCACATCAGCTACTGCCTAATTTACCAACGGTTGAGGGATCAAAGTGCCTAGCATGTTGGGTCTTGGTGCAGGGAGGGGGAAGGGGAGATGTTCTTTTTGTTGGGAATAACGTGTCTGTTTTTGGTTGCGAGTGTCCGCATTTGGTATGTCTATGAGGGAATGTCTACATTGAGGGGGAAGCTGGCCTCTGTATATGGGAGTGGGGAGCTCTGGAGCCTGTTCCTATTGTCAGATTTACTTTGCGGGGTTGGGATAACTCCCCAACTTACAAGCTGCTGTAATGGAGGTTTCTCTTAAGATTTTGGCCTGGAATGTTAGGGGCCTCAACTCAAAATTTAAGCGCTCATAAATTTTTGACTATATAAAAAAACATAAACCGCATATAATACTATTGCAGGAGACACATCTCCAGGGCTCCAGGGTTCTCTCTTTAAAAAGGGCACATATTGCTGGGGTCTACCATGTCACATATTCATCATACGCTAGAGGGGTGTCTACTCTGGTCACTAAGTGTGTGCCTATTTCGATACATGCTATTCGGACCGACACAAGAGGGAGGTTTGTGATATTGGTGGTGCAATGATGAACAGATTTCTAACAACTGTTAACCTGTATGCGCCTCCTGCTTTCTCGCTGGCTCATTTAGATGATTTGCTGCAGGCTACCCATGAGGTGGCGGAGGGGAGGATTTTTAAACTGGGAGACTTTAACTCTGTGTCAGACTCGGCATTGGATAGGCTGGGAATGGCCTCTGGCACGGCGGCTCCATTGGTGGGCTGGTTGTCTGCTCATGGTTTTAGAGATGTCTGGCGTTTCCATAAAAAAAAAAAAAAAAAAAAGTATTCCTGTTATTCGGAAACGCATAAGACGATCTCCAGAATAGACACTATCCTGACAGAGGGGGGCGGTATGGCATTGGTCAAGGGGGTTTCTTATCTGCCTAGAGCCCTTTCAGGTCACACCCCTATGCTACTGGAATTGGGGATAGGGCCAAAACCAGGCCTACGTGTCTGGAGGATGGAGGCCAGTTGGCTGCAGGAGGAGTATATAAGGATTAAGTGTACAGAGGCTATCAAACACTTTTGGGCTGAAAATGGTAATACTAATTCTTTCCTCCTCCAATGGGAGGCCTTCAAGGCCACGTTAAGGTGGGTGTTTATAGCTGAAGTTCGAGGGTTTAAAAAACAACTAGCTTCCGCAGTACACCTTAAGGAAACAGAAGTGACACTGATAGAGGCAGAATACGTTAGGGACCCCAACAGGGGTTCTTACAGACCGTACCACCAAACTTATCCTCACGCAACGTAGGCATATTTTTGAATATGGTGACAAGAATGGCAGGCTTCTGGCATACTTGGCGCGGCCGGAATATGTATCGGTCTATATTAAATCAGTATATGGTAATTTCAGAGTTGAAGTATGTGACTCAGCTGATATCCTGAAAGTGTTTGCTCAATACTATGAGGAACTGTATAGGTCCTGTGCTCCTATGGGGACGGATGAATTAGAAACCTACATGGCAGATATAGACCTACCTAAGAAGTCAGAGGACAGTAATGCTTTGGAAACAGGTATCACGGTGGAGGAGGTGGAGAAGGCGATTGCCTCTTTTCCCCCTAGAAAATCTCCTGGTTTAGATGGGCTCCCCTCAAAATTGTACAACACTTTTGGGGGGGTGTTGGCCCCCCTCTTCTGAAAGTATTCAATGCAGCCAGGTCGGACAGTAGACTTTCCCCCTCAATGAGGGAGGCTTGGTTGCCTTGATCCCTAAAGGGGGAAAGGACCCTCGAGAATGTGATTCCTATCTTTCGATCTCGCTGATGAATGTTGACACAAAAATTCTGGCAAAAATACTGGCAGGAAGGCTACAATCAGTCTTCCTAAAATGAGTGGATGCTGATCAAACCGGTTTTATCCAAGGTAGATGTGCTCAGATGAACATTAGGAGACTCTGTAAACCTCCAGACCACTCATGAAAACTCTGAGACTAGAATAGTGGCTTCCTTGGATACAAAAAAGGCCTTCGACTCTGTTGAGTGGCCTTTTCTGTTCCACCTTCTGGAGTCTTACGGATTTGGCCCCGTCTTTATCTCTTGGGTGTGGCTTCTGTATACAGATCCGTTAGTTAGACTGAGGGTTAATGGCATGGTCTCAGATGCATTTCCTATATTTCAGGGCACCAGGCAGGGGTGCCCACTTTCACTCCTCCTGTTTGCCCTGGCTATAGACCCTCTAGCGGTTAGGTTGAGGACAACTCCAGATCTGATGGGACTGCAACTTGGGGAATTTGAGGAGAGAGTGTCGTTATATGCAGGCGATATGCTTTTGTATCTGCAGGATCCAGGGCCCTTGCTGTTGGAGGCCTTTCGATTAATACAGGAGTTTGGGTATTACTCCGGATTTCAAATTAATTGGAATAAATCCTCCTTTTTCCCTATTGATGAAGCTGTGGCGGTCCCGTCAGATTGCTCCATTCCTCTGTCCACCTCTTTTAGGTACTTGGGGGTGGAGGTACAACTGCCCATATATAAATTCCTGGAAACAAACCTGGCACCAGTAATGGCGAACTTTAAAGAGAAGGCACAGAGGTGGCAGAATTTGCCGATTACATTGATGGGATGGATAAATCTCTTTAAGATGATTTTTCTTTCTAAGTTTCTGTACATTCTCTCAAACTCGCCAGTCTTTGTAATGCTAACATTTTTTAAGCAACTTGACTCCATCATTGTTGGGTTTCTGTGGGGCTCCAGGGCACCCCGGGTATCATTGGCAGGCCGAAGGTGACAGTTAGGATGGGTGGAATGGCCCTTCCTGATTTGAGGTCCTACTTTATGGCCTCTCAGCTTATTTTTTTGCATTGGCGACTTTATCCACAAACATCCAATGCTACTACCCTGTTGGAGGCAGCAGTTGCCACCTCACAGGAAAGCCTACAAAATGGCTGGAGGAAAGACGACCCTTTGTGGTTGTCCCCTAATAGTCCCCTGTGGTATAATAAAACCCTAGAGGAATTTCTTAAGCTACTTGATGGGCATAGCACCTGGGCTAAATATGGTATAAAGTATCTGCACCAGATCTACCAAGACAACCATCTCTGTACCTTGGATCAATTAAGAGAACAATTTGGAGTGCCCAGGACCTGGGTCTTTCACTATGCACAGCTGAAGCATGCAGCTACTACACAGTTTGGGAAGGGGGAAATTTTGGTACAGAATACAGAGCTGGAGAAAGTTCCAATTGATCCACACCCAGCCAAGCAAATTTCCAGGTGCTATGCGTCAGTGGGCCCAGGAGTGATGGTTACAACTTTTAGACCCATGGAGCGGTGGGTGAAGAGTGCCCCGCGGTCTCAGGAGAAATGTGGCAGGAGGTACTTGACACATATTTGGGATCTGTTGTTTCTTCCACTGACAAAATTATCCAGTTACGCTACTTGCATCAGCAATATTATACACTGGCTAGACTTTATCGAATGCAGAGGAGGGACTCGGCTAACTGCCATAAATGCAAGGGGGCGGAGGGTACTTTCCTACATATGGTATGGGAATGTGAAAAAGTGCGGCCATTATGGTCCCAGATGACTGAGTTTATTTCGGATCATTTTGATCTCCCCAACACCTGTTCTCTGAGATGTCTCCTGGGAATCTTCAAGGGAGAAGAGATGAAGGCTCACACAAAGCTATTTCTTAGGATCCTATTTTTTTGGGGTAAAGAAACTCACTGCCAGGAGATGGATACACAATGAGCAGTTGACATTGGGGATGTGGATAAAAATAATAAATGCAGATGTGTTGAGGTATAGAATGACTTATGAGGCTAGGGGTGCTCCCAAGAAGTTTAAGAAAGTATGGTTCTGAAGGGTTGACTCCAGCGATACATTGGAGGAAGAGAGAGAATAGGGCGTTTGATTGCGTAGATTTAATCCTTCTTGAACTTAGACAGAGGGAAGAAGGTCTCTTTCCAGTAGGAGCTATTTTCATTCTACCTAAAATGGCACTGAAGGTGGACATCCCTTGGTATGGGAGTTTTTTTTCTTAGGTGTATTCAATTCGTTTTAGGTTTAAAAAAAAAAGGAAAGGGCATACCTGGGAATATGGCTGGGTTGGAAACAGATTTGGTTTAGATATGCCATGGTTGATATGTACAATGTTACTATTCTTAATGCATCTTGGTTGTTTGTTTTTCTCTCCATTTTTATGGATGTAACCCATATGGGATGTATTGTTTGTAAAATACTTATGTGCACAATGAAAATGTTAAAAAAAAAAAAAAAAATGGGATCCAGGGGTGAAGGTGCTCCCCAAACTAAGGAGCAAGGGTGGACCGGGTACAATACTCCCTTTTCAATAGCTGTCCACTGATTGGGTGCGTGTAGAGAGGACCATGAAACCATAGCCCTAAAGTGTGAGGTGTAGTAATATTTTATAATGTCTGGGGCTCCCAAACCACCCCTGGATCTTAGAGCTAATACCACCGAGCTCGCTATACAATGAGCTCTACCGCCCCAAACAAACTTCAGGAAGGCCCTCTGGAGAGCTTTTAGTTGAGAGAATGGCATGGCAACTGGCAGTGTTTCGAAATGGTAGAGCAGTGTATGTAGAATAGACATTTTTAGGACATTAATCCTACCCAACAGGGATAAGGGGGTATTTTGTCCAGGTAGACAGGGATTTATTTATGTCTAAAATTAGAGGAGGAAAATTAGCTGGATATATGGAAGAGTAGGAAGGGGTGAGGAGGACCTCTAAGTATTTAAGAGAAGTGTTGCACCATTTATAAGGGTTTTTTAAGGGTATTTATAAGGGTTGCAATAGTATAAATTCTGGGATGTGTATGGGAAGAGCATCGGTTTTGGAGGTGTTGACCTTATATCCGGAAATAGCACCAAAGGAGGACAGTAATTTGTGCAGTGAGGGAAGGGATATCAGTGGGTTAGTGATAGTAAGTAAAACATTGTCCGCAAAAAGCGACAATTTGTACTTCCCCTGTCGCATCACCACCCCACAAATATCTGGATGAGTGTGTATGGACTCAGCCAGGGGTTCTAGACATAAAATAAAAAGCAATGGCGACAAGGGACACCTCTGCCAAGTTCCATCCGTCATGGGGAAGCTAGGAGGGACGACATCTGTACCTGGGCTGAGACCTTTGAATAAAGAGCTTCTAGGGCTTTTAAAAGGAGCCATTAAAACCATATACTTTTAAGGTGGCAAACCTATAAGGTCAACTCAGCCTGTCGAAGGCCTTTTGTGCATCCAAACTCAGGATCAACGCAGAGCGGGAAGACCTATCCAGAAGATCTATCAGTACGTCGGGTATTGTCTCCAGCATGCCTGCCGAGGACAAAGCCCACCTGATCCCTATGGATTTGTTTAGGAATCAACCCAGAAAGTCTAGAGGCAAGGATCTTGGTAAATATTTTATAATCTGAATTTAAAAGGGCAATGGGTCTGTAGTTGTCTGGAATAGAGGGGTCTTTATCCGGCTTCGGAATAACGGAGAGGTAATACTAAAGAAGACTTTTTTATTTCTGTGTATGTGACTGCTGCAGAGCGGGACATACACTTTAAAACCCAATTCATCTATTTACCTCAGCTAAATAAATTCCAGGTGCATCAAAATAAAAGGCTTTTCAGTTACTTTTTTCTAAAGCAGTTAAGTAGAGAAGCCTGTCCCTTAATATGCTGCACAGTGGGGTATTTGCTCTCTGTTGAGAAGCAATGGTCTCTCTACAGTGGTTCAAGCCCCCTTCCCCCAATGAGCCCGGGCAAGGGCTCTCCAAATGGCAAAGCTCAGTTGCATACTACTGCTGATCTCTGGGCTCTGATCCAAAAAGGGGTATGCTGAACCTCTGTAGAGAGCTCAATGAATCCCTAAAGCGCAAAGATTTCCATTCTGAGTCATGCTGGCAGGGGGCTGGCTTTTTAATTCGGGTTGTGGCTGCTTTTTAATGATAAGAATTTGTTAAACTTATATTGAACATATCTTGCTTTCATGCATCTGCAATGCATTCATGATATCAACTGAAAGTTCAATTGAGCTTCTAACTGTATAAAACAGAGAAGGTATCAGGGTGGTGAAACTTAGGATAGCAACTTCTTCATGAAGGGATGAGTTGTAGTGAAGAGGAGGGTCTCACCTTTCTTGGTGGATTCTTCATTGACTTTTACCTCAGTGCACAAGGATGAGTAAGGCTAGATCCAGGAGTGAGAAAAGGTCCTGGAATTTCAGCAGTTTCACCAATGAAGACCCTGTGATGAACAAAATACTATTATGTTGATTCCAGACATTACTCTGCGCCCATAAATGAAATATTAAACAATGTAAATTAGTTTATGTAATTATCAGCCATAATTCTCTCTCCTATCCCCTTCAGGTGGTTTTGGCATCACACACTTCCAATGATGAACTGCTGGCTCTCAAAATCATGACCAAGGACAGCTATTATGTCAATGAGATCCTCAACGAAAGCCAAATACTTCAGACAGTTCGTAGCAGCCCATTCTGCACCCATGTATATCGTGCCTTCAAGACAAAGGTAAGCGACTCTACCTTCTACTTATTTTGTGGGAGAGGTCGGTGTTAAATGGTTATCCTTTCAAAATACTGCTATAAGGGACACCTACCTTTCTCACAACCTACCCAAGATTGCATAGGGATTCACATAATGAATCATTTCTATAACCTTGATGTTTCTTTCCTTTGTACAGGACAAAGTAGTCTTCGCCATGGAATACCTGAGTGGTGGAGAACTGATGGACTTCATAAAAGAAAGGGCACCACTGGATATTGCAACAATAAGGTAAGACAATTGGGTACCATAATAACAGGGATAGAGGTAGAACACAGTAGTACGCTGGAAAGATCACATTAAAGTGTAGGCTTGTCATAGATATGAAATAAGATATAATCACAGAGATGGAGGTAGAACATAGCGCTCTGGAAAGATCACATTAAAATATAGGCTTGTCCTATATACTGTATGAAATAGGCAAGTCAACAGGGTACCATGATAATATGGGGGTAGAACATTGTACTGTACATAGATCACATTAAAGTGTAGGATTCTCCTATATATGCGATTGCTGCGGGAAGGTCTGACTTTCAGTAGATCTGTCCTACCAAAGCTCTCCCTATATATGTACAATCACACACTATGCAGATACCTCACGCACAGGACATATCTTAGCAAACCTCTAGTGAGGTGGATTGTGGAAGTATTTTACCCTGAGAATGATCTGCCACGGTTTGTCTACAGATATCCATATACTTACTGCTACATTCCACTCCAATCGTTATTCAGCAGTTTATCCAATGGAAGCCTTCAACCTTCCATGTGATCGGGCAATCTTGAACTTATCTCCTCTAATATTTACAAGCAATGATATTGTATGGGGTCCTACCAAAAAAATTTATTTTATTTATATCTAACAGGTTCTTGTATAACATAATTTTTGCTAAAGTTCGTTTGTAAATGTAAAACATTTTTTTGTAGTTTGAGATGGAGCAGGGAAACTTTTTTTTATTGCTTTCTGTTTTGGCCTTACATAAGCTGGCCATAGATGGATCAAAATTCAGCAGGTTCCGCAGGGACCAGATGAATTTCGATTCATCTTTGGGCATGCTGGTTATACTGAAGTTCACTGACTTCTGTACAACCAGCGTGTTTTTTTCATACCACCAGCAGTGATCATTGTATTCTGACTGCTAGGAAACCTCGTTTTGGTTTTTCTGTTTTCTTGTCAGTAAAATAATCATTACCGACCATTCTACTCTTTTTGATATTTCCACAGATCTATTTGGAGCTGCCATATGGATATTCCGCTGACTATTTCTCCCTGGGAGTTATAGTCTATATGATGGCAGCTGGATATTACCCATCCCATTCATGGGCTTAGAAGCTAACATGCTTGCATGCTCCATCCTCAACCAACGTCCACATTTCCCAGAGGATTTCAATATGGATCTCAAGGACCTCATAGGCGACATAGTAAGTAAACACCATCTGCAGCCAGTATAAAAATGGCTATTCTATTAATATTATAAAAGTAGAATTGCAGTCATTGCCTATTTACCATTGATAACCAATTTTTTTGTCTGTTGTTACAGCTACTATGCGAATGGCAAGATATGAGAGCGATGCTTTGTGAAAATCTGCAAAGCCACCCATTCTTTATGGGCATAGACTAGTAGGAAATGGAGGCTGGGGAAGCAAGCCCGCCATTTACCATGAAGATGGTAAGTATAGGAACCACACATGGGTCCTTGGCAGTGCATTGTCTAATGTTCTGCATTCTATTTTCTCCCAGCACTTGAGTGTGCATAACCATTTCAAATAGAAAGGCCATCATTGTACATATATTTCTATAATAATGCTTCTTCTCTTTACAGTGCCCACCAATTAACCTGACGACAGAGATCAAATTGAAGGAAATCATACCTCCTCCCGAAGAATGTCAAGAGTCAAATCATCATCACTGGAGCGTCTTCTTCATCTTCACTTTACTAAAGGATTCTCATCATCACCTGTCTCCAAGAGCCACCAGCTATCTTCAAGAAGGATTGTCACAGTTTATTTTCCGCAGGTGTGCGTTGGACCGGCTATGAGGGGAGGTTGGAGGCGGTAGACCTTTTTTACCGCAGGTGTGTGTAGGGCTGGCTATGAGGGGAGGTTGGAGGCCGGTAGACCTTGTTTAACGCAGGTTTATGTTGGGTCAGCAATGAGGGGAGGTTGTAGGCCGGTAGACCTTTTTTTTAACGCAGGTGCGTGTTGGACCGGATATGAGGGGAGGTTGGAGGTCGGTAGACTTTTTTTTATCACAAGTGCGTGCCTGACCAGCTATGATGGGAGGTCGGTAGACCTTTTTTCCCCACAGGTGTGTGTTGGACCGGCTATGAGGGGAGGTTGGAGGCCGGTAGACTTTTTTCCTGCATGTGTGTGTTGGACTGGCTTTAAGGAGAGGTTGGAGGCCAGTTTTTTTTCTTCTTTTTGCTATCTGGCACTAGATGTGTATTGAACCAGCAAAAAAAATACTGGCTGGAATAATGTTCCAAGTTGGAAGCTCTGTGTGGCTTTACATGTGATTACAAATATATGCAACCAAAACCTCTGTTTTTTAACAAATTATAAAAAATAGTTTAGACTCTCAGTTTATTTCTTGCTATGTCAGAATTTAGAAACAATGTTAGAGTAGAGTTAGGGACTGCACTTTGCAGGAGCCTTGACGTGGCAGTGCGGCTTCACATATATTTGCAAATTTTCACAACGTAAACCTAACACAAATTGTGGAAAGTTTAGACTTTTTTCTTATTTTGTTGGCTAGCAGGTAAGTATACTGTAGGATTTTATGTATTGGACTGTTCTGTGAACTGTACCCCAACACATTAACCCAACACACTTCTGCCACACATGCATTGCAGCATACCACATTGCACATCTATTGTGCTGTGCTGAGTCAGAAGAAATGGTGCGTGTCTGATTTTGTCTATTCTGGAGTGTTGGCAGCCCATTCAATTGAATACAATGCACCACAACAAGCAGTTTAGAATGAAATCTTGTAGCTAATAATACAATGATCGGAGGAGGTACAACTCTAGCAACTATTAGGTTACATAAGACATTTATTCACAGTGACTGAATGTAGTGACAGGAGAGTGAAAAGGAAGGTAAGTGGACATGTTTTGCCCTACATGGTGAAGTCACAGAAAAACTTTAAAGCGGAACATCACTCCTTCAATCATTGATTATTTTTAATCCTTTTGCTACTAAATAGATAGGACCATATATTATATTTACTTGTTTTTATGGTTCTTTAAGTTGCTATCTGGTTTCCAGGCCTAGGCAAACAATTTCATATATCCCAGGAGTCCTCTGGAAGGAGGAGGAGTTTTCTCAGTTAAGCACAGCCTCCTCACTATGTGCGTTATACAGATGGATTGCAGGAGATATATGCTACATGAATCATCTACCCTTTTGCAAGATGGCCACAGCCAGAAATGCTAGGGGTGTTTCTCAGAAGCATAGAGACATGGGGGATGGGGGAATTTGCTTTGAATATCACAAATATGCTGCCATTTCAAAGTTACCTTATTTTTTTTCTTAAAATGGTACATTTTCTATTTTGAATAAAATATAGGTTTATGAGATTTGCTATAATTTCATTCTGTGTTTCTGTAGGTTTGACACAGCATCCCAACTTTTTTCTGGAATTGGGGTTGTAGTAGGACCCTAGAAATGAAGAATAGCTGGTTGTTGGATCAGCCCAGATACTTTCTAGCACCTGCGTTTACTCCCTCCACCCAAGTGCAGTATCAATCGATCACTGTCACTTACAAAACAATAAACACATAACTGCAGCATTCGCAGAGTCAGGCCTGATCCCTGCGCAATGCTAACAGTTTTTTTGGTAGTGTTTGAATCAGTCTCTGGCAGTCAGGTGCTCTTTTTTTCCTGTGAGTCTCACCAGTGTACCAGTAAATTTAGAGGCCAAAATGTCCAAACGAAGGTACACTAGTGAAGAGGCCTACACGTTTCTGAGCCAGAGAGATGAGAGTGAAGAGGAAGTCACCCATTTGTCTGATTCTGGCTCAGAATATCAACCAGTAGATAGCAGCGGCACCCTGACAGATAGCTCTGACAACAGAGTAGTGGTCCCTGCCAGGGTCAGATGTACCAGACCCCATTCTTCTGCTGTTGAGGTGAAGAACTGCAGGGCTCCCGTATGGAGCAGAGAGCCAGTACTAGTGGCGCTCATTCTTCTGGGGAACTGGCAAGCACCAGCGGCCTAGTACATCCTGGTCATACATCCAGCACTGCAGTATCACGTGGCGAGTCCCATAGTGTAGTTCAAGCTGGTGAGGTGGCTAGCACAACTAGGGACCCACAGCCACTGAGAAGACAAAGACAGGACAGTCGAGCCCATAGTGCCCTTCCTGCTGCATTTGCCAATCCGAATTGGGAGCCCATCACTTCTGCAGCACCCGTACTTCCCCCATTCACTTGGCAACCTGGAATTCAGGTGGAAACGGTTGATTTTACATCACTTGATTTTTATTTGATGTTTTTCACGGAAGATCTCTATAGATCTGTTGTGGACCAAAGCAATTTGTATGCTGGTCAATTCATCGCCGCTAATCCCCAGTTGGCCCTTGCTAGAGATTGGATACCTATTATGGTTTCTGAATTTAAGACCTTCCTGGACCTATCAGTCCTCATGGGCATAGATTAAAAAAAAAAGTGAGTTGCGGTCATATTGGTCCACTGACCCAATTCACCATATGCCCTGTTCTCTGCCTCCCTGACCAGGACACGATACGAGATCTTGTGGCTCATGCATTTCAATGACAATGAAGCATTGATGAGTCCCTGATTACGTTTTCTGGCCGCTTATCTATCAAACAGAATCTTCCCAGCAAGCGTGCCAGATATGGGGTCAAGATGTATAAGCTCTGTGACAGGGCAACAGGCTATACATATAGTTTTATGGTTTACAAGGGAGGAGATAGTCAAATGTAGCCTGAGAACTGTCCAGGCTACATCGGGAGCGCTGGAAAGGTTGTGTGGGACTTCGTGTCACCCTTATTCGGAAATGGCTACCACTTGTATGTGGACAATTATTACACAAGCGTGTCACTTTTTTAGTCACCTTTTTTATTGTGGAATTGGCGCATGTGGCACTGTGCGATCTAATCGCCAGGGCTTTCCCCAATGGCTTGCAGATTCCCGACTTAGACGGGGGGGGGGGGGGGGGGGGTTGGGGGCCTGCTTGTAATAATTTGTTAGCAGTAAAGTGGAGAGATTCACGGAATGGTTTAGTTCTGTCTTCCCTTCACGCAGATACGACAGTCCAAATTCCTATGGCGACTGGTGTTGTGGTGAAACCCTTCTGTGTCCACAAATACAACCTTAATATGGGAGGGGATGGACCTCATCAAACAGTTGTTGGTGCCCTACTAAAGTGCCCGTAAGGCCAGACGCTGGTATAAAAAAAGTGTCTGTATATTTATTCCAATTGGCTCTGCTGAATGCTTTTGTGTGATACAAAGCTTCGGGACGAACTGGATCCTTCCATAAATTCCATGCTGTGGCCCACCTTCCCAACGCAAATGCAGTGAGCCGGCTGCATGAGAGGCATGTCTCTGTATGTCCTCCCTGATACCCCTACGCAAAAAAAATCCCCAAAGAAGATGTTGTGTCTGCAGAAGCGTGAAACCCACTTTTATTGTCCCTCCTGTCCTGACCAACCTGGTCACTGCATTGGCGACTGTTTCAAATGCTACCACACACTAGTGGAGTATTAGAGTAGGGTACAGCATTGCACAGTACTAGGGCACACTTACACTGGGTCTCGAAAGATGAGATGGCCATCAAATTTTGAGAGACCCTTATCTGGAACGTTTACGGTTTACATAAAAGTGCAAAAAAAAAAAAACACCAAAACAAAAAAAAAAAAAAAAAAAAAAAAAAAAAAGCCAAAAAAAGTTGTGGTTTTATTTTTCTTCTTTCTCTATTGTTCCTGTATTTTAGAACTGTAACGTTTTATTTTTACTATGTTTTATTGTATTTGCTTTGTAGGTATGGTATGTCTTACTGTTATAATGTTACTTTGTTTTATTGTTAACCATCATTTGATTAGCAGGTACGCCATTCAGCTGCAGCACTGATTTATTTATCTTGACAGCAACAGCGTTTGCTCTCACAATACGTAAATCAGCGACTCCAGCGCTGTAGGAGGTGATTTCACCAACACAGTTAAAAAATTTATTGTGCCACAACGCGTTATCACACGTTTTACTGCTCATTAAAATAAATATAAAAAATTAAATGGCCTGGGGTGAATAGGTTTGTGATTGATATGCTCAGCACTGAGCTTAGATCCTACTCCATACAAGTCATGGTTTCCATGTACAGTACTGATGGTGGTCAACAAGCCTGAAGCCGCTGTATGCAGTTTGGAAGAAGTTGTTCTAGGTTAGGCTGTTGCTGTGCTGGAAAATGGGTCTGGCCCAAGACAAAAACAAAATAATTTGCATAGCTCCACCCACTATCTTAATAAATCCTTTTTTGTGACCGAATTGAGAAATGCTGGTTTTTGCATTCAACGGTTCTACTGTGCCCATTGGAGCAGGAAATTTTGGATCCATTTAGTGCACCTTATTATGTACCATATATAAAAAGCACACTGGGCCTTGTTCATTAAAGTGGAATTTTGGCTAAACACCTGACTATCCTTAAAATTGCCTCTTTATAACATCAATACTACCTAACCTATGTAACAAAGATGTATATCCTTCCTATTTTCAGATCGCTCTGGTCATATATGACGTCCTCTGTGTCAGCCCCCACGGCCGCAGGGGAGAGGGAGCACCAGCATCGGATGGATCATTGAAGCCTATGGGTGTGATGTCACTTCTCCAGGCTTTACTAGCTATTGTCAGGGTGACCTCTGCTCTTTCCTGCAGCCGCTGCTGGCTGACACAGGACAGATCATGTGACCAGACCAGAGCAGCCTGAATATAGATAAGTATATACATCTTTCTTACGCAAGTTAGTTAGTACAGCTGTGGGAGGTGATTGTACTGGGGGAAGTGATTGTACTGTAAATGCTACATTTTTTGTATTACAATAACAAACATCATACTTACCTGCTCTGTGTAATGGTTTTGCACAAAGAAGCCCAGATCCTCCCGGGCTGTCCCCTGTCAAAGTAGTCCCCTGTCAGCGCTCTTGGCTCCTCCTCCCCGCTGAGTACTCCCATAGCAAACCGCTTGGTATGGGGGCACTCATGCTTGCTCACTCCTGAGCCCCACTCTGTGTATTCATTGACACACAGAGCATGACTTTGACCCACCCCCCCCACTTCCTCCAATGGCTCCCGCTGCTGTGTCTAATCCTGTGAGGAAAGGGAGAGCCGCTGCTCTTGTGCACATCGCTGGATTGAGATCAGGTTAAGGTCAGTATAAGGGAGGAGCTGCATGCAGAAGGTTTTCGTTTTACCTTTATGCGTAGAATGCAAAAATGTAAAAAAAAATTCTGCCTTTAGAATCACTTTAAGGCTAGTTTGGTGTATAGCTGGAATGCCACTTTAATGTAGTCAAGGGCTGTACTGTCAGTTTTGGTATTTTCAAGATTGCCACTTTAACCCCTTCCAACCGACTGCCTCCTGGCCCTTTAAGGGTTCTAAAAGCCGTGAGGCAAAGGCGCTGTAATTGGCTGTCACATGATAGAAAAGCTCCCGATCGCTAGTATGCATCAGGAACTTTCCAGTACACACACCGGCTACCGTGCTCTCAGCACGGTAGTTTTGACAGGGTCATCTATATGTGGCTGCTCGCCGTGAAGGCCTGTCCACCGAGTAGCTGCATATATGTGTGCGGTTGGTGTCAAGGTTTTAATTCCATACTGCATAAATGATTTCCTATGAGAAGCTCAAGACAATAAAAAAAAGTCCCATGTAATTCTGCAAGAAAAGACAACACATGGCCATATTGCAGTCATTTTTATTGTGACTTTGTCTTAAAAGATGCTTTGCGCATTTAACAAACATAAGGCAATAGTGATGAAGCAGCCTATGAGATAAGCCAAGACTTCCTCTTTGAAACGCCACTTCCTGTTGAAAGTGTTACCATCTCTGACAACATTAGAGGCAACCATTTTGAGAGCTGAACCAATCTTTGGCCGATTAGCTCATTAGAAACTGGTAACTGTGCTGTTCCATGTGAGCTGACAAACCGCAATCCCCCAGGGCAAAATTCCTGGAGATTTAAAAGATATGTCCAATCTGGGATTCCGGATTCAGGAGCATGTGGTTCTCATAATGACAACTGCATAATGCTGTAGATTTTAGGCGCACTGGCTTTTAGTGCTGTTCAGTATCCAAAATGGCTGCCTCCTACGTCACCATCCAGTCTGCACATTTCTTCCAGCAGACTCTGACAACACAGAGAAACTTCGTACCTTGCAATAAATAATTCATCATACATAACTCCGTCCATACATAGAAAAGCAAAGCAAAACCATCTCAGCTCCTGCACACAGGGAACTACTGCAAGCAGAAGTTTGTTTAAGTGCAATGTCTTACATTGAACATCTATAGCAGCCACTGATTCAATGGCATTTGTCAGTCATCCTAGCAACTGTTAACGCAAAATGACAAAACATGAACACATCTGTAAACTTGAATGAAGTTCCTTTTCCTGTTTATGCAAAATTGGACGTGTCTGTAGGTAGAGTTGGGCTGCAAGCTGTGCCTTTTATATTGAAAAATAAAGCAAAATAATTGTAATGCCTTTTTTATTTTTGTCTTTAATTTTGATGATCCTGTTTTTATATTCTAACCAGCTGGATCAACAAACCAAACATTAAAGGAAACTGAATAGACAGACACTCTGTCTATTGGTATGGTTGAATTGGTAGATGTGATTTGTGCATATTAAGGGAAAAAAAGAATTGATTAAAATAATTCCGCATTTCTGTGACAGAACGCATAGGAGTACCTGCTGGACTGGAGAACTGTTTGTAGGTGTATGATGGGCTGGTATTGCAAGCAGGAGGAATTGTATAGTGCTCACTTTTGTTTTTCTATGGCGATGCCAGACATCTTTGTTTGGTATTTGTATTATCCCACCAGTACTCAAATGATGTACTATTGTCCGGAGACAACAAACATTTGTTTTTATAGACATTGTTGTGTCAAAATGGTTATCCTTACTACTTGTACTGTGTTATGAAGGGCATCAGCTAACAATCCTCAATCTTTTTTTTTTCATCCAGGTGAACCCTTGAAATCATTTTTGGATCTTGGGGAACCCCCTACTATAAAAGGATTATATCTACAGGTGATGATACATTAGCATGATCAGGAAGTTGTAGAACATTGTAAATACAAAAAATAAATGGCACAACTAGAGTATTTGACACCCTATGAGGAATTCTACAACACTCCCCTTCTCTATACAGCAATGAGAATTAAAGTTAGACTTCGGGGAAAGAGAAAAACTGTTCCCTTGCAGTGGGGCTGCCCCACACTCCAAAGGGTTAATTGCTCGTTTAGGTCTAGGGGGCTGAAAAAATGATTTTACTTACCTGATCCTGCAAGCTCCCTCCAATCTATAAGACTGGTCCCCTGCAGCCTCTTCTACCCTATAGTCTAGCTGTCACAGGTCCTCTGATATCAAGTCCAATGTGGAGTCCATAGCCCTGCACTGAACATGAGGATGCCAAGGAACTGCCAACTGCTGGAGCATTGGGGAGTACAGGAGAGTAAAGGATCAGGTAAGGGAAGACTGCTATTTTTTGTAGTACTGCTGCCAGAACACAGAGCCACTTACTGTATGTAGCTAATGCTACTACAGTCCATTACAGCACACACAGGGCTCATTGTTCTGTAACAAAAATAGTTTGTTTGGACCAGCTTGGCTCACATAAACTATTTGAAGTGACATTATACATGGAAATCTTTTTTAAAGTGGTAGTAAAGTGCAGCAGAAAAAAAAAGTGGGCTCCGAGCAGTTTAGGTCATAATGTGCTAATATGCACCGCATTTTAGCACATTATGACCGACTTACCTGAAAATTAAGCCCTCCAGCAGCACACTGTCATTGCTTCATCTGGCCTTCTTTCCCGGTTCACAGGTTTTGGTGGTATGAATGGTAGCGCCACAATGACATCACCACTCCTGTGTGCAGGGCACTGAACGAACGGCATGGGTATGCCGTTTCTTCAGAGCACATGCACCAGCGGCTGCTTCTAAAGTAAATATCTCCAAACGGTGCACGTTTAGGAGATACTAACTGTACCTATAGGTTAAAATCAATAAATTGAGTTTACTCCTACTTTAAATGAAGCAAATAATAATGGCCATAAAAGAAACACAAACTGTGTCCCCTATCAGTAATTGTCAGTGCAAAACTGTCCCCCCCCGCCCTTTTACATTGGTGGTCAATGGAAGAGTGCACCCCTCACATTGGTGGTCAGTGAAGAAAAGCCCTTTACATTGTGATTAGTGTAGAACTGGCCTCTTACATTGGATATAAGTGGAAAATTGGCCTTTATGTCAGTGGTTATTGTAGGTGGAAGATCAATCTGCCACTGCTCACAGTACTAGCAACCCCTGGAGAAATGGATTCAGAAAAATAGATTTAGAGAGACTGTCAGTCTTTTGGAACAACAATCTTCTTGCCCTTTTTTCTCCCCAGTTCTCCCCATTATTGGTTTGAAGTTTAGACCTTTATTTAAAAAAAAAAATCCCTTTTCTGTGGAATATATTATTTTATATATATATATATATATATATATATATATATATATATATATATATATATATATATATATATATATATATATATATAAAAAAGCCAGTTTAAAGGAAATTAAGGAAATGTACTGGTGAAGAAAAAAAACACTTCTGGGTTTGTCAATTATTTACAATCCATGTAACTGGGGGCAGGGGTGTCCTATGCCTACATACATTATATTAAAGGTATCACTCTCTAGTTTATCAATGCAGAGAGACAACAGAAGCAGACAGTTGCAGTTGATGCATTCAATGACAAAAAATAAGTTAAGCCTCTAAATACAGAAAGGTAGTGATTTGATTTGCATCTTTAGCTGGTGTAACCAAGGACTTCACCATGATGTTGGTATCTAAATATCTTCTAGGAACTTGATGTACAGATAATGTGAATACGCTTCATCCAGTTACCTCTCTATCTACTGGTGCTTGAAGTAACTAGATTTATGTCTTAGGGGCACAGGTGATCTGATGTGAACACAATTAGTATAAATGAAAGAAAATAAAAGACATAATATCAATAAACACATTGTATCAAATATATTAAATAAGCAGCTCATATAATTTGGTTTGCATTATGCATACATGCTTTAGGCTCCTCCTGTCTTGTAAAATGTGCCATCGTTCATATACAGCGGGGGGAGATTTATCTGTGGCCTACCAATTCACTAACTAGAAAGCAGTGAAATCTGTCACACTTGGTGTGGTCATTTTCTGTAAATTTTATATTGCGTAAATACTTCAACAATTCAGAATGACACTGGATGTCTTCTGCAAGGGACGGTGCTGGAGATGGGGTAAGTACTGTAGTCCAGAACTGTTATGTTTAATAGATGCTGGGAATAAGTTGTTTTATTTTGATGGAGTTGGGCTTTCAGATTCCAGCTAACAATATAGAATGCTAAAGTCAAATTCTGGCCAAAACAATGTCTTTTACGAGTTCTAGTTGACATTTTCAAAATAAGTCTAAATTTAGTATAAACATATCTGAATGTTTTTTTTCCAATGAGCAGACGTCTAACCAGGCAACCATTTTAATAAGAAACTTTCTTTATCAATTCCGTCTTTTAGCTGATTATAAACCAATGGTCTCAAAACTGCAGCCTGGTGGCTGAATGTGGCCCCTTGCTTCCCCTTTATCTGGCCCATGGGGCAGTATTCCACCAACTGACACCAATGATGGGACACCATACCCCCTACTTACACATCAATGGGGCACAATTCTTCCTATTGATGCCAACAACGGGGTACTATTTCTCCCTTTAGAAACCAATAATGGGACACTGATGCCAGGGCGTTTTTTTACTCCCGCTGACCACAGTGAGAGCCTGAAGGACAGTAAACTGAAAGTCTCCAAACTAGAAAGTTTGGAGACTCCTGTTCTAGGCTAACCAATTTCCAATCTCTGAAGCCTGAACACTCCTGAAACATTTCTAAACACACTGCTTTCTTTTGTTACTTCTGTTGGTGTGGTTCTGAGTACCATATCTATGGTCAAACAGGGTTTTTAATTTCTGTTGTCCTGGGATATGACTCTTCTCTTTAGTGTGCTTTACATACTGTTTTATTGTAGCACTGGCTCAAATTCCAGGACAATGGAATTAAACAACTCTGCTGGAGGAGAGAAAGATGTGACCAAAAAAAATAAAAGCCAAAGACAATATTTTTTGGTAACAGGTGCCTATATAGACCGGTAAACAGATGGAAAAACCCTTCAAACCAAGTATCTACAGCTTTAATTTTCTCTCTATATTTCAGTGTTACATTTCTAGCAAGCACAAACTTTTCTTCAAGTGTCTCACTACATCTAATGTACTCTCTATAAAACATACAAATACAACCTCTCTCTAAAACAAAGTGAACCTGATTTAAATAAAGGAAAACGTTCTGTTGGAACGCAGTTAGATTCCACTTCTTGGCTTTCCGGGGCAAGATGGATTTTAAAGTGTGGCATCACACAAAACATTTTAGTTTGGGGCAGGTGTAGTCAGGGTGGCTTTCGACAGCTCTGTGACCTCTGAAATGGGATCTACTCACCACCTAACTTACAATACTGGCTGATCACCGAGTTGAGTTTCCTTCGGCTTCAGAAGAATAGAATTCTCATCTAATTTTAGGGAAAATCTACTAAAATGTAAGCAACTTTAAGGTGCAAGTCTACCTCAGTTTTTTCAATGTTGCCCATCTGGACAGAGCAGAAATCAGTGTTTGATGGGTCACAGGAAGCATACCTTCAATGCTAGAAGTGGGTGAAAATCTCCACACTTGGAGAACTGCAAATACCCAGTATGGAATCAAACTATGTCAACCTGTCGAAAACAGTTCTGCTTTGACTTTAATTGCATTAGCCAATATGTTCGTTTCCCTCAATTCTTAATGAGCACCCGTTTTATTTTACTTTTATCAACTATGTACTACTGTTCTGAAATATAGACAACCCCCATAGTGAGGTTAAAGTGGTTTTGTCAAAGATGTACAGTGGAGATGATAATTTTTAAGTTGAGCTAAAGCAGCCAATCAGGCACCTGGAATTTAGTGACATCACCACCTCACAGTGAAGCGATAGCCTGCATTTTTAAAAGGTTTAGCTTACAAATATGGAGATGATGGCTTCACTATAATGGTAGCATCAACAAGAACATCAAGCAAATATTACCTAGACAGGAGGAGCCGGTTTCGCCATGGCAATACTAGTACTAGTCTGTGCCTTTAAGCCAATATGCAGATTTCCCTATGCAGGTATAATACATTATAAATATATACAAGAGCACACAGTACATCATTTAAATAACTCTAGGGATAATAGTGCTCTGTACCTCTATCTACAGGACTGCTTCATTGGTTACGACGCTATGAAAATATAGCGATTACTACAAAAATATACAAATTTCCAGCCTGAGACCAGGTCATGCAGGTTGGCAACAAGGAAATATTAGCTGAGCTTTGTAATAAGTAAAACCATCTCCCACTAGCTGATTATTAACAAAGGATTAAAGGCTAAATTTAACTTTTCAAGAATATTGCCTATGCAGCCAAAGAATCCTACTGGGTTAAAAAAAAAAAAAAAGTTTGAAGTTGATTTTAAAAACAAAGCTCTTTGAGAGTTAGCATTTTCCCTACTTGCCTTGTTTCTGGGACACCCCTAGGATCACAGGAGTGGGTACTCTCCCTCATTCAAAGCCCAGCACATGTATGGTGTGCTGTCTTCCTCTTGACAGCAGAGGTAATCCCTCATCCTGGCTTGTTGCTGGGATCCCTCAGCCGTTGGTTGCTCGCCCCAGTATCAAAGAAGTGAGCGCCTCCTGGTTACAGCAGCAGCTGCAATGAGGCGGAAGAATGTGCATGGCACATGCACAGGCTCTTAAACAACAGAAAGTGCTTGTTCCCGAGATGCTGGGGGTGACTGCCTAATGACTGGAGTGTATTAGCTACAAGGCAGGATGTGGAGATTGCGAACTTTAAGAGGTTTTTTTTTAAACAAGGTTCCAGGGGGTGCAAATAGCCTACAGGTATGGCAATTACAATATTCAACATTTTTCAAAGCTGACCCTACGGAGCCATTCCTAGACATTGGAAATTGACATCTGTATTTTTTTTACTTGGATTAATTTATCTGTGTCTGCCAAACTTCAGACATTTCTATGACAACACACGTCCTGCTGGGCTGGGTAACTGGTGGGCCTGGGTTGTGGGCCTCCCACCTTATTTTGTTTTTATCATTCTCTCTTACCCATCAACCTGCTCTGTTTCTCTCCCGGATCCATGATGACCTTTGATACTACCCCTTATAGTGGGCACCCTCTCTTTATGGTGCCTTCCAGATGTTTATTGGCTCCTTTCCTTCATTAGGCTCACCATACCATCCCTGTTATAGTGTCTGACGATAGAGGCAACTTGTCATTGAAGTTTTCATGTTTGGGGCAAACTGACTATGTGTTCTCTACACAACAATGAGTACCCACTCGTTATTGTTATTTTCACCTTCTGTAAATGCAAAACAGGTCCGACGTTGTTATTGCCTAGCATGTACTGCATTACGGATCTGTATTTTGTTATTTTAAACATGCAATAAACTACTTACTGGGGCCCCTTGACTGCATAGGCAATTTTTTTTTTTTTTTTAAAGGTGAACTTGGCCTTTGAGTTAATCTATTAGTACAGGTTCCTCCTAACAGTAAACACAATTAGCATGCTCCAAACCATCCACATCCTACTCTTATGGAGTTTTAAAAATATTGGTCATACTCAAAACTGTTCTTTTTCAAACTGTTCACGGCCACCAGAGATCAGTCACCTTGTTTATTCTGATGAAATATCCAGTTAATAAGCTGAAACTTTAAAAACAATGGTTGGCCCACTGCACAGCACAACACAACACCTCCTGCCTGAGAGTGAGAGATGGTTTTGAAAAATGGAGGTATTTTCTACTAAAGTACCTCCAGAGAATACTAAACTGCTCTATTTGCATACCTCTGGCCTAGTTATACGTGAAAAAGCATTTGTTAAAGTGCGAGGCGCTCCATGCAAACGGCTGAAACAAAAAAGGAACATGTATATGTGGTAAAAATAATACATTCAGAAACAGGCAGGCATAATAATCGTACCCTTAGAAGAATGTTGAAACGGTACTGCAATAATGTAAGCTCCCAAGTAACCTTTACATTGAGTGTTTTAATTTGCTGGGTGTTACTTTTCCCCTTCAAGGCCATGTGGTCATTTTAGGCCTAAAAGAAGTTCTCTAGCCTTTGTATTATTAAAAGCACCAGATGACATCAAACACTTGAGAGTTGAGAGTGCAAAATGTAGTGCAGCTCTGCATAGAAACCAGCTTCCAGGTTGTGTTGTCAAAGCCTAATTTGACAAGATGAATTTAGAAGCTGATTGGCTACCATGCACTGCTGCACATTCTGAGTGCACCAGTTTTAGAAAATCAACTCATAGTGTCAACCACCACTTTGTTTCCAGAAGTAAAATGTATGATTGTGCAACCTGTCCATTCACTAGGTAGCCTAATATGGCCAGTTCCTAGCAAAGTTGACTAGCTACATTCCTATACATTTTACTGCAATGCCTAAAGTGGTATCAGTGTGGTCAAGTATATCACTACATTTTATGGACTAAAGCATCCCCTGAGGTTACCACACACCCTCATATTTTTCCTATTCTTCTACCAGAAAACACAAAGTATTCAGTTAATTTAAGCTAATACTTGAAAGGAGCTTTGTCTGTTATTTCCTTTAGAGAGGTGTTCCCTGCTTTGAAAGAAAAATATATAAAAATATTTTTGACAAAGGTGCAACTTTTACACATTGCCCTCTAGTGCAGATCGTGAGGACAAGAGGGGCCTTTCATAATTCGTACTCAGAGGTTGACGATGTGTCTTGTAAACTCAGATGTAGTGTTAAGGCAAGCAAACCAAGGTGCCATGTCTTATCTGCCAATCAGAACATTTAAATCTTATCCACACATTACAAGTTCCTCTATGTAACCGCTTCAGTCTCTTCTCATAAAGAGTTCTTGCCCTCTAAGTGCACAGTGAGAGTCTACCTCACCTCACATTCCAAGAGCATATCTGTATATCCCAGCCAATTACAATTCTGGTTCCCTTTTTTTCCTGGCAACATGCTCAGGTTTTAGTATCACTACAGTGCAAAAGGGAAATGGAAGCTCTTGCAGCACCCTGAATAATCTAGGGACCCTCAAGGACTGTTGTACTATCCCAGGACTGACCAGCATATCCTTTGAAATACTCTGGTCCCCTTTGAAAGCACCATCATTACGTTGCAAAGAGCCCAAAAGTTCCTAAATTTGGCTGGACATCAGCGTATTTCTTTGGTCCTTCTCATTTCTTCATCATTATAGGCTGCTTCTTGTGGATCAGTGTTTCCCAGCTCTGTAGTCTAATGAATGTCAACAAAACAGGGTCCAGGACAGCCAGCTGCCACTTAAAAAGAACAAGCCACCAGGGCTTAAGGCACACTTCCATGCTTAGTGTCACCAGGACACCTTTAACATGGTTAACTGATAAGCCACCAGGGCTTACACTGAAATACGAGCAAATTTTGCAAGCCACCAGGGCTTAAGGAGGAGAGATTCAGGGCTTTAAGAGCCTCCAGGGCACAAAGCTTCTGAAACAAGGAAGACAAACCATTTTTGTTGATGTTTCAAGCTTGGAAACACTGATAAATATTGGATCAAAGACCTTCAATGTTCATGGGTCCGTAACAAGAGAGCCATTCAAGAGTCTAAACTGAATCTTGCTGTTTTCCAGATGATTTACTGAATCAATATCTGGAACTATTTCCAGAAGTGATCTCAACACTCCTGGACATTTGGAAAATGCTCAGTGTAGCAGTCATCAACTGCTGAGATCAACAGAACAAGAACCCTAGGGCTGGTGTCCACTAACTGACACTAGGGTGAACTCTGTTGTGAGCCCGCACCGACTTTCTCCGTTTGGTTTGAGAAGTGTATGATAACTGCATAGGAAGGAGAGCTGGTTCTTCTGCCACGACCTTGTCCACTGTGATGACTTTGCTTGCTGAACTGTTCTCTAGTGCTTGAGAAACTGTGGATGGCCGTGGAGCCAAAGAGTTCTTGCTGACTCTCGGGTAAGGTTCTGACTTAGAACTTCTGCTCTTTGTTGTGGTGAAGCTCCGGTTGAGACCTGTGGTCACTTCTGTGGTGCATAATATTTTTTTAGTTGAAGCTTTAATGTGTTTTCTTCTCTTGGCTGCTCTTCCGCGTACTTCTTCTAGGCTTC